>NC_137358.1:13761671-14196133 GCF_965287045.1 Carcharhinus amblyrhynchos | reverse complement strand
CTCTAACGAGTACAAGCCCAGTTTATTCAGCCTCTCCTCATAGCTCAACCCCCTCAACTCCGGTATCAGCCTAGTAAACCTCCTCTGCACTCCCTCCAAGGCCAAAATATCTTTGCGCAGGTGCGGCGCCCAAAACTGCACACAGTACTCCAGCTGCGGCCTCACCAATGCCCTATACAGCCGCAGCAAGACCTCCCTACTTTTATATTCAATCCCCCTCGCTATGAAGGCCAGCATCCCATTCGCCTTCCTGACCACCTGCTGCACCTGCAAGCTGGGTTTTTGCAACTCATGCACAAGGACCCCGAGGTCCCTCTGCACTGTCACCTGCTGCAGTTTTTCGCCCCGTAAGTAATAGTCCTTCCTACCATTCTTCCTACCAAAGTGGACCACCTCAGACTTGCCAACATTAAATTCCATTTGCCATTTCCTGGCCCATTCACCCAGCCTATCTAGATCCTTCTGCAGACTCTCCACACCCTCTGCACAATTTGCCGTTTCCCCAATCTTGGTGTCATTTTTAAGGATAAAGCCAAATAAATACGGGAGAGAAAAAGGAAGAGAGAGATATGCTGATGAGGATAGATGAAGACCGATG
Organism: Carcharhinus amblyrhynchos; assembly: GCF_965287045.1. Taxonomy (NCBI): domain Eukaryota; kingdom Metazoa; phylum Chordata; class Chondrichthyes; order Carcharhiniformes; family Carcharhinidae; genus Carcharhinus; species Carcharhinus amblyrhynchos. The sequence continues at coordinate 14,195,535 of NC_137358.1, read as the reverse complement.
GGAGGGGACTCATATGGAGCATGAACATCAGCATGGCAATCTATTGGGCCAAATGGCCTCTTTCTGTGCAGTGTGTGATCTAATCTGTCTCTCTCCGAGTTACTCCCGCGTGATTGAGTAAATAGACTAAAGGGTATGGTGGTAAATAACCAGTGGGAAACGTTTAAAGGAACGGTGGCACAGTTAGAACTGCTGCTTCACAGCACCAGAGACCCGGGTTCAATTCCAGCTTCAGGTGACTGTGTGGGCACTTTCTCCCCGTGTCTGCATGGGTTTCTTCCTCCAGGTTCCTCCCACAATCCAAAGATGTGCAGGTTAGGTGGATTGGCTGTGCTACATTGCCCTTTAGGTTCCCAAGATGTGCAGATTAAAGGGGATTTGTGGGGTAAATATGTGGGGTTACAGGGATATGGCAGGGGAGAGGGCCTGGGTAAGATACTCTGTCACAGAGTCAGCGTAGAATTGACAGGCCAGTTCTGCATTGTAAAGTCTAACAAAAGTATGTTCCACTAAAACAAAACTCAGTGACACGGACCCAGCAAGTTGGAAATTAGCAAAGTGAACTCTGGAATTCAAGAAGGGAGAGAGGGAGAAAACAGCAAACTAGCCTGACATCCGTGCTTAAAAGATGTTGGAATATATTCATAGAATCCCTACAGTGCAGAAGGAGGTCATTCAGCCTATTGAGTCTGCACTGACCATAATCCCACCCAGGCCCTATTCCCATGCATTTAACCTAGCTAGTCTCCCTGACACTAATGGGCAATTTAGCATGGCCAATCAACCTAACCTGTACATTTTAGGAGTGTGGGAGGAAACCCACGCAGACATGGGCCTGCTACGATTCTTGTGGTGGGTGGGACAGGAAAATTCCCCCCAAATATTAGCAGGGATAGAGAATTGGTTATATCGCACAGGAAGCAAAACATAAGGATAAAGGAGACACTTTCAAGTTGGCAGGCTGTGAATAGCGGAGTGCTGTGAGAATTGGTGCTGGGGCCTCAGCTTTTTACAGACTATATCAATGATAAGGTGGGTTCATAATTGGCTTAGCGGTAGGAGACAGAGGGTGATGACAGCCTGCTGTTTCAGTGACTGGAGACCAGTGACCTGTGGCGTACCACAGAGATCCATGCTGCGCCCCCTATTGTTGGTCAGTTATGTCAATGACATTGATGACTATGTTGAGGGGGGGTAGGATTAGTAAGTTTGCCAATGACACCAAGATTGGCCGGATGGTTAACAGTGAGGTTGAGTGTCTTGGGTTACAGGAAGGTGTAGATGAGATGGTCAAATGGGCAGATAAGTGGCAGATGGAATTTAACCCTGAAAGGTGTGAGGTGACACACTTTTGGAAGGAGTAATTTGACAAGGAAGTATACTATAGAAGATCTGACACTGGGAAGTTCCGAAGAACAAAGGGACCTTGGAGTGTTTGTCCATAAATCTCTGAAGGTGGAAAGGTAGGTTAATAGAGTAGTGAAAAAGGCATTTGGCACACTCGCCTTTATCAATTGGGGTATAGATTATAAAAACAGAGAGGTCAAGATGGAATTGTATAGAACTTTGGTGAGGCCACAGCTGGAGTATTGTGTGCAATTCTGGTCGCCACATTATAAGAAGGATGTGACTGCACCGGAGGGGGTGCAGAGGGTTGGAATATTTAAGTTGCAAAGAGGGGTTGAATCGGTTTGGGTTGTTTTCTCTGGAGCAAAGACTGATGGGCAACCTAAATAAGGGGCTCAACCTAAATGACGGGTGGATAGGGAGTAGCTGTTCCTGTTAGTTGAAGGGTCAGTTATGAGGGGACACAAGTTAAAATGAGGAATGGAAGATTTGAGGAAAATCTTTTTTTACACAGAGGATGGTTTTGGTCTGGAATGCGCTGCCTGGCAGGATGCCGCACATCCTTTAAAAAGTACCTGGATGAGTACTTGACACACCATAACATGCAAGGCTACGGGCCAAGTGCTAGCAAGTGGGATTAGATGGGCAGGTTAGGAACTTTCATGAGCTGTTGCAGATGGCCAAAGGGCCTCTTTTGCACTGTGCAATTAGGTGCAGAGACAGGGTGATGTAGCTAAGTTTGCTATCGATACAAAGTTAGGTGGAAAGATAAGCACGGTAGCACAATGGTTAGCACAGCTGCTTCACAGCTCCAGGGTCCTGGGTTCGATTCCCGGCTCGGGTCACTGTTTGTGTGGAGTTTGCACATTCTCCTCGTGTCTGCGTGGGTTTCTTCTGGGTACTCCGGTTTCCTCCCACAGTCCAAAGATGTGCGGGTTAGGTTGATTGGCCATGCTAAGAAATTGCCCCTTAGTGTCTAGGGATGTGTAAATTAGAGGGATTAGTGGGTATAATGTGTGGGATATAGGGGTAGGGCCTGGATGGGATTGTGTTTGGTGCAGACTCGATGGGCAGAAGAGCCTCTTTCTGTACTGTAGGGTTCTATGATAAGCTAACAATGGACTACACTCGGGATGTATGTTACTGCTGGTTTGAACGTCATGTTTGTGTCTCTGAAGGCTGACTTGTGAGTGGGTGTCCCTTCCATTGCTGATGTTGAGCAATGGTGTTGGCCTGAGATGTGCTCATCTTCCTGGAGGGATATCTTTTCCTGCATCTGGTCTCTTTATCCCTTGCATATTCCACATCCTTTCCAACTGCTGTTCCTAAACCGCCATTCAGACTTCCCATCCATCCAGCTCCTATCCCTTGAAATCTCCCCTGCAAAACTCCAGAGGTGAAGTGAGGGTGACTGTCCTTAATACAAAGTGCTGTTGAAGGAGTTTCTGCAATATATCTTGTAGCTGGCACACATTGTTACTGTGCTTTGGTTGTGGAGGGAGTGAATGTTTGCAGATGTGATGCCAATAAAGTAGGACTGCTTTGTCCTGAATGGTGTCAAACTTTGAGTATTGTTGGAGCTGCAGCCATCCAGCATATTTCTTCACACTCCTGACTTGTGCCTTGTAGATGGTTGACAGGCTTTAGAGAGTCAGGAGGTACTCACTGCAGGATTCCCAGTCTCTAACCTGTTCTTGCAGCCACAGTATTTATAATGGCTAGTCCAGTTCATTTTCTGGCCATAATGTTGATAGTGGGGGATTCAGCAATGGTAATACTATTGAAAGGGGTTTGATTGAGTGTGACGTCAGGGAGTCCCAGCAAAACTGGAACCAATGAGAATTGGGGAAAACTCTGCACTAGTTGGTTTTGTACCTGGCACAAAGGAAGATGGTCATGGTGGTTAATCTCAGCTCCAGGGCATCACTGTAGGAGTTCCTCAGAGTGTGTCCTCAGCCTAACCATCTTCAGCTGCTTATCAATGATCTTCTCTCTATTAGATGGCCAAAAGTAAGGGTGTTTGCTGCAATGTTAAGTACCCTTCACAGAAACTCTTCAGAAACTGAAGCAGTACAAGTCCAAATGCAACAAGACCTGGACGATGCCCAGACTTAGGCTGACAAGTGGCAAGTGACATTCGTGCCATACAAGTGCCAGGCAATGACCATCTCTAACAAGAGAGAATCTAACCATTTCCCCTTTCAATAGTATTACCATTGCTGAATCCCCCACTATCAACATTATGGCCAGAAAATGAACTGGACTAGCCATTATAAATACTGTGGCTGCAAGAACAGGTTAGAGACTGGGAATCCTGCGGTGAGTAACTCACCTCCTGACTCTCCAAAGCCTGTCAATCATCTACAAGGCACAAGTCAGGAGTGTGAAGAAATATGCTAGATGGATGCAGCTCCAACAATACTCAAAGTTTGACATCATCCAGGACAAAGCAGTCCTACTTTATTGGCATCACATCCGTAAACATACACTCCCTCCACAACCAAAGCACAGTAGCAATGTGTGCCACCTACAAGATATATTGCAGAAACTCCTCAACAGCACTTTCCAAACCCACGATCACTATCATCTAGAGGGATAAGGCCAGTGGACACATGGGAACACCATCATCTGGAGGTTCCCCCAAGTAACTCACCATCCTGACTTGGAAATATATCGCCGTTCTGTGGCTGGATCGAAATCCTGGAACTCCCTCACTAACAGCACTGTGGGTGTACCTACACCACATGGACTGCAGCTCACCACAACATTCTCAAGGACAATTAGGGATGGACAATGATTACTGGCTGAGCCAGTAAAGCTGGCATCCCTTGAGCGAACAGACATTGATGACCTGTTGGTCTCATATTGACAGCAAACTCACTATCAAGCGTGTCTTTCATGATGCAGCTATCATCCATTCAACTCACATGACCCAGCCAAACAAGTTGCTGCTGACTAGAGAGGGCAGACATACCGAGGAGATCTGCATGCTGGTGTATGTCCATATTTGACACTCGATCTTCCAGCAGATGCCCATTAGTTGTCTGATGCAGCAGAGGTGAAAGCTGGTCAGCCTTTTTTTTCAGTTTGCATAAGTTGTCCATGCCTCACTTCTGTAAAGGAGGGCATTGAGAGTTCAAACCTGATACACATGGAGCTTTGTATTTTCAATTAGCTTGTGTTGGTCCACACTACTCAACCTTGACAGTAGGGCGACATGGTGGCACAACAATTAGCACAGCGCCAGGGGCCCGGGTTCAATTCTGGCCTTGGGTCATTGTCTGTGGAGCACGCTGACACAGGGTTCTCCGAGTGTTTTGATTCCCTCCCAGACTCCAAAGATGTGCAGGTCAGGTGGATTGGCCATGCTAAGTTGCCCCTTAGTGCCCAAAGATGTGTAGGCTAGGGGGTTTATGAAAATAAGTGCATGGGGTTTCGGGGGTAGGGCACAGGTGGGCCTGGTTAAGATGTCGGAGAGTCGGTGTAGACTTGATGGGTTGAATGGCTTCCTTCGGCTCTGTAGGGTATCTATGATCTCTAGGGTATCTATGATGACTGCAGCCTTGGCAATCTTGGTGCTGATTTGGCATTAAGGGACAGGTTGCTGGTATTTGTTGACCCAAGCTATGTGACGTTGTTGAGGCCTCCAAACCGATGTTGTTGATGTTAATGGAACGTAGCGTCTTTACATCCTGGCCCATTACTTTGGTCTTTCTGTCACTGACTATCATTGCAGAGGCCTTGCCAGGCTGGGGGAATGGATCTACAAGCTGGCACAAGTGAGCTTTTCTACAGGATGCCAGCATGGGGTCATCAGCAAATAGTAACTCACTGACCAGGACGTTGTGCACCAAGGCAAAGTGCGTAGTCCATTCCAAGCTGAACAGCTTGCCATTGGCCCCAGTAGCAGCATGGGGAAGAATACGCCAAAGGGACTTGGCGCACAACCCTGCTTTACCCCACAGCTGATCTTCAAAAGTGTGCAGTGGTTACTCCATTGTTACTGATGAAACTGTTCATGGCCTCATGGGAAGAAGAAATGAGGCCTAGGGTCCAGGTGGGCAGCCTATTATCTGTAACAGTGTAAGGAGTCCATCCATCTCTGGTGACAAGATCAATGGTGACTGAGAATGTTGAGGAACTCTTGAATTTATTCTGGGTCAATGGTGATCCAAGGTTGACCTTTAGAGTGGTACGGTAAGATAAGGCTGAAGTCTGGCCTTATTCCACTCCTGGGAGCGGAGAGTGTCCCAGTCAGCACTGTGATAGCTATGAGTAATAAGGATACTATTTAGGGTGTACATCTGGTGATGACGAGATCTAGCTGGTGTCAGTGGTGTGATCTTGCAACACATATCTGTGGAACAAGTTGGTTTGGAAGTTCCAATAAAGTCCCTCAGTGTCCATTGTAACAGCAAAGCTCCAGCAACCATTGTTCAGTTTCTTGCCAATTCCCTCTTGCCCTCTGCATGTTGGCCTGACTGTGTATCGATCCCACCCTTGCATTGGAAGTTCCTTTGAAGGTACAGGGAAATTCACTAATTTACCTCACAGAATTGATCTTTCACATAGAATGCTTTCAGTGCAGGAGGAGGCCATTCGGCCCATTGAGCCTGCACTGACTTAATCCCATAACGCCACATATTTACACTGCTAATCCCCTGATGCTAGGGGCAATTTAATTTAGGGCCAATCAACCTAACTTGCACATCTTTGGACACATCTGAGGTGGAGGTTGGTGTTGGGGTGAGAATGCATTTGAGGTTAACTGGGCCCCTGCCTGATCACAAGCGAAGAGTAAGAAGTTCCTGAACTTCTGATGAGGGCGGGAACTCAGTGATTGAATGCTTTTTACTGCAAAACCCATTCTGTGCTCACATATTGCCTCTTGATGTTCCTCCTGATGTTTCTTTACGGGATTGATTCTGAGTGAGCCTGGTTTCCTGCCACACAGCAATGTCTACGTTGAGCCTTGTAAGTGCTTTGTCGGTCACAGCTGTCCAGTATGCATCACCAGCCTGTGGAAGGTTGTTGGTGAGACCAGGACGTGCAATCCACGTGTCCCAGCTTGCGATCGGAAAGTCTGGTGTCTTCTTTGATGAGTTTGCCTTACCTGGTTCACAGACTCTCTTATTGAGAGTTGACTCTCCAGGTACCCTTTGGAGGAGGCAGGCTGTGAGGGGAACAGCACCCAACTGCCCCGCTTGAGGAAGGGGAGAGGTAGCTACCCAATGAGATGTGATGATCTCTCCTTCCATTGGAGGTAATCCCTGGTTCTTGGGCTCTAAGCCAATCCAGCACGAATTTATAACCAGTAACTGTTCCTTCCTGTATTGTTCCAACATTTAACCTCGGAGTTGGAGTGTCCTCCCCAGAGCATCCTCAATCAGGCCTGGGCAAATAATATGGAGAGTTGCCCAAGCATCAGGGCCCCCCATCGGGCATTTCTAGCATTGTCCAAAGGAAAGAATGAAACCTTTTAATACCAGCTTTGTTACTGGAGTTACCAGAGAGCTGCTCAATAAAAACTGCCAACAGGAACCCACTGCAGATTTTGTGTTAGGCTTCACTCCCCTAGAATCTGCAGTGCATCAAGTGTGTCGAGGGTATGTGTAGTTGTCAGTCTATCTGCACCTCTTGCTTTTAGCTCTCTCCACTGGCTAGCAGTATATTTATTTGGAAAAGACAACTGTGTGTAAGCCTCTCCCTCTAGGACTTGGCCTCCACACCAGCCAGTCCCAGGTAGTGCCTTCCCTTGGTGACATACGTAAACTGAGTACCTCACAGAACCAGGTTAAACGACAAGGGACTCGGAGGAGGCCTGGCTCCCAGACACATGGCATACAGGCCCACTAACACGTGGTTACGCCCTGGTGCCCATGAACCAGATCCCTTGCTATGGGTAAATAGTCTCCGGGTCTTGGGGGTGAAGAAGGTGGCAGAGTGAGATGGACAGTTTATGTGAGCAGGCAACAAGGTGGCTGGTGGGGAAGTGTGGGCTTATTCACTTTTGTAATTAGATGGGAAAAACAGAACTTCTTTTCTTCTAAATGTCGATTTTCAGGGGAACTTGGGTGTCCTTTTATAAGAAACACTGAAAGTTAGAATGCAGGTCCAACAAGTAATTTGAGAGGCAAATGATTTTATGTTAGCTTTCATTGCAAGTGAATTGAATACAAGGATAAGGAAGACTTGCTTTGATTGTACAGGACCTATTGATACCATATCTGGAGTAGTGTGTACAGTCTTGGTCTCCATGTCTAAGGAAGGGTATACTTGCCTTGGAGGTGTTTCAGTGACGGTTCACTAGATTTAATGCTGAGCATCTGATTAAGTTTGGTCTGTATTCTCAGGAGTTTAAAAGATTGAGAATTGGCCTCATTGAAACAAACAGGATCCTGTATGGGGAGGGGCGCGGAAGGGGTGTGGAGAGAGACTGACAGGGTAGTTTTCCCCTGACGGGAGGAGTCTAGAATGAGGGGATACACTCTTAGGATAAGGGGGCAATCATTTAGGGCAGAATTTCTTCACCAAATGGTTTTAAATCTTTGGAGTTCTCTATCCCAGAGGTTTGTGGATGTTCCATCATTGAGTATATTTAACATCGAGATGGATAGATTTCTGATGTCTCGGAGGCAAGGCTGAGGGCCAGCCATGCTGATATTTAATGGACTAGCCTCTTCAAGGGGCTGAATGGTCTACTCCTGTTCCTATTTCTAATGCCATTCCTCTGTTCTCTTCTGAACTTTGATCGTCTTCGCTGGACCCCACTCTTTCTCCTACATGAGCCATATCCAAAATCCTCCATGTCTATCTCCATGTCCCACTTTGTCCTTGTCGCTGTGTCCTCTAACCGTGCATTGCGCTGCTTTGCTTGATGAACTTTTTGTGCGTTTACAGATAACGGGTCCAGAGTGAAGCCATGCCTCTGTTTGGGAACGTCTTTAGTCCGAAGAAAACTCCACCCAGAAAGTCGGCTTCTCTTTCCAGTTTACACACGGTATAGTGGATGATGTGGGGGGATGGACAGTGGGCATTGGGTGGGGGAAATGGACAGTGGGCGATTGGGGGGGAATGAACTGTGGGCGATGGGGGGAATGGACAGTGAGCGATGGGGAATGGACAGTGGGTAGTGGAGGGGAATGGATAGTGGGTGATGGGGGGGAATGAACAGTGGGTGATGGGTGGGGGAATGGGCAGTGGGCGATGGGTGGGAGAAATGGGCAGTGGGCGATGGGGGAATGGACAGTGAGCGATAGGGCAGAATGGACAGTGGGCGATAGGGGAATGGACAGTGGGTGATGGCAGGGAATGGATAGTTTGCCACATGCTGCTGCTGAGCAATGTCACCTGTCTACAACAATCACTCCATTTGACACTATTGTCCCCGCACAGTGTGTATCTCGTGCTTGTATCAATCCCTCCTCCTCTTCTACCACCAGCTACTTAGTATGAAGGTGGTAGGGAGACCGGAACATTGTGTCAACCCGGAGTCACTGAGTGTTTGCTGCTCCAGATCACTGACTGTGGTGGGAGGGTGGAGGAGGGATGGCAGAGGGGTCCCGTTGTTGTCCCTGTAGGAATGGAGTGGAGGTCTCCCACTGCCTCTGTGATAGTGGAATGGTTTCTGTTGATCCTGTCTGGATCCAGCTCTGTGGGACAGTTAGTCTTGCTGTGTGGATTGACTGCTGTAACACGGCCTGTGTCTGTTACAGCTGGATCGGGTGAGCCGGGAGATGGAGCTCGGCCTGGATCATGGTGCTCCAGTGATGAATATTGGAGGACAGAGCCTGAAGTTTGACAACGGCCAGTGGGTGTCAGGTTGGTAGGACATATCTTGGACCGTTAGACGTACTCTGGTGAAGTCAGAGTCACTGAGTGTCACTGCTGCCCGTCCCCTCCTGTTGTCAGAGCAGTCAGTGGCTGCCAGATTGTGCAAGCTTAATTCCACAGTCCAGGAGTTGTCATTGGCTCAGTGATCACACCCTTGTTGTGGGTTCAAGTCCCAATCTAGATACTGAAGTAGATAATCTAGAGATGACACTCCAGTGCAGGACTGAGGGAGTGCTGCACTGCCGAAGATGCTGTATTTCTGATGAAACGTTAACACAGAACCCCCCATTTACCATGTCAGGTGAATGTAAATGATCTGAGGCATTGGATAATTAAAGAGTTCTTCAATATTTATATCTCAGCCACTAAAACAATTTATTTTGTGCCTGTACTTATCTTTTGCCTTCTCTCCTTTTCCCTTTTCTCTTTTTTCTTTTTCCTCATTTTCTCTTTCTGCTTCTCCCTTTTTGTTTCTCTCCTGCCCTAATCGTTTGAATTGTAGAATGATACAGCCACTTGTCTCATTGTGCCTGTCAAGAGTTATCTGTCTCGATTCACTTCCCTGTTATTTCCCATTCTCCACCTTACTTGTCTTTCCCGATGAGTATTTATCCAATTCTCTTTTAAAAGTTCCAATCAAACCTGCTTCTTTCACCATTTCAGGCAGTGCTTTCCAGCTTGCTGTGTAGACCTGTGGGTGGGATTATCTGGCTGTTCCTGCCGGTGGGATTGTCCAGTCTGTCTGATGGTGAGCCTCCCGCAGCAGGTTCCTCAGTGACAGCGGGTGCCACCAAAGGGAAGCCCTGTTGACAGTGACGGGACCAAAGTTCCTGCTGCTGGCCAATGGCAAACCGCCCTCCTTGCCTGAAAACGCTCCATGGAGTGGGGGGCGGAAAATCCCTCCCAATAGTTCCCCGCATCACCCCTGGCTCCTTTGCCCATCACCTTAAATGTGCGACACAGGGAATGATTCCTCCGTACTTACTCTCTCAAAATGATTTTGCACAACCGTCAAATCTCCTCTTAAACCCTCGAGGAGATCAGTCTGCCTGCACAACTGGAGTTCCTCATCGCTGGAACCACTCCTGCGAATCCCTTCAACATGTCTCAGAACTGGGCAGAGTAAATGCGGCTGGAGTTAAACTGATTTGCTTTAGCTTTCTCACCTTTGCCCTCTATTCCAATTTAAAAAGCACAAATGCAGAGGGAACCCTTGGTTGGGTTTGAAAAGCTTTGTCAGTTTGTCCTGCAACCTTCAGTGATTTGTGTGCGTACACTGCCAAGTGCTCTCTCTTCCCCATGTCCTCCTTTCTCTCTGTTGACTCCTCAATTGCCTCTCTCTCTCTCTAACACTGACAAGGGTACTAAAGGTAAGAGAATGAAGACACATACACAGAGTTGAAATGCACGCTGCCCGGGATCTAATTCAGTGGCAGAATAGGCTGAAGGGTTTCAGACAATCATAGAATCCTTACAGTGAAGAAAGAGGCCATTTGTCCCATTGAGTCTGCACCGACAACAATCCCACCCAGTCCCTATTCCTGTAACCCAGCCTATTGACCCTGCCAATCCCCCTAACCTACCCATTTTTGGACATTAAGGGACAATTTAGCACGGCCAATCAACCTTACCCACACGTCTTTGGACCGGGGAAGAAAGCGGAGCACCCTGAGGAAACCCACAGAGATATGTGGAGAACATGCAAAATCCTTACCCAAGGCCGGAATTGAACTGCCACCCTCTCCAACCACTGTGGTTTTAATGACTTACTCCTGTTCCTTTCTTACTGTGGTGAAGGGGACACAAGAAGGATCAAAATGGGGTGGCACGGTAGCACAGTGGTTAGCACTGCTGCTTCACAGCTCCAGGGTCCTGGGTTCGATTCCCGGTTCAGGTCACTGTGTGGAGTTTGCACATTCTCCTTGTGTCTGCGTGGGTTTCCTCCCATAATCCAAAGATGTGCAGGTTAGGTTGATTGGCCATGCTAAGAAATTGCCCCTTAGTGTCTAGGGATGCGTAAATTAGAGGGATTAGTGGGTATAATTTGTAGGGATATGGGGGTAGGGCCTGGGTGGGATTGTGTTTGGTGCAGACTTGATGGGCCGAAGGGCCTCTTTCTGCCCTGTATGATTCTATGATCTATAAAATTTAATGCAGATGAGTGTAGTGAAGCCACTTGAAAGGAAGAATGAGACAAGGCAATATAAACTAAATGTTACCATTTAAAACAGGTCCAGGAACCCCCTCGGGGCGGCACAGTGGTTAGCACTGCTGCCTCGCAGAACCAGGGATCTGGGTTCCATTCCCAGCCTGGGTCACTGTCTGTGCAGACTCTGCACGTTCTCCCCCGTGTCTGACTGGGTTTCCTCCTGGTGCTCCGATTTCCTCCCATAGTCCAAAGATGTGCGGGTTAGATTATTGGACATGCCAAATTGCCTCTTCGTGTTAGGGAATTAGCAGGGTTAACACGTGGCATTGTGGTTGGTGCAGACTCAGTGGGCTGAATGGCCTCTTTCTGCACTGCATGGTAATTCTATGGAATGGAGACACCTTGTGGTTTCTGTAGACAAACCAGTAGCAAGACAATTTGATGAGATTATTGGTGAAAGAGCAGGGGACGGTGGGGGGTCTAACCAGACCCCTCCTGGGCATGATGGACCGAAAGACATCCTCTGTACTGCAGGCATCTGCGATTCCTCTCTCCCGCCTTCCCTCTGTTTTCCCTGCCACCCTCCCTCTTTCTCCTCCCTTAAATCCCTGTCCCAGTCTGTGCACTTATCTCTGACTATTTCATGTGTTGTAGAGACAGTGGGTGACAGTGGCACACAGAAAGAGATGCAGCGCCTACGAAAGCGTAACCAGCAGCTGGAAGAGGAGAATAACCTCCTCCGGCTGAAGATTGACATTCTGTTGGATATGGTGAGTGATGTACACAGTCACTGCAGTGAGGGGCAGGGTCAGTGCTGGGGGGAACAGGGTGACAGAGGCAACATCTGCCAATTGAGTAGTGAATGTCAGTGGCATTGGCGGGGAGGGTTGTGAAGAGTGATTGGAGGAGTCACGAGTGATGAATCATTTTCTTGCAGCTGTCTGAAACAACAGCAGAATCGCACCTGATGGAAAAGGAGTTGGAGGAGCTGAAAATCCACAGTCGCAAGAGAAAGTGAGGGGCTGTGCAATGAGACTGAAAAGTGTGTGTCACTGGGGGAGAGGGCGGGGGAAAGGAGAGGAAGCACAGCTCAACAACAAGAGAAAGAGGTTGGCGTGCGTGGAATGGATCAGTCTGAAAACACAGGTCATATCTCCAGTCAGACCGAGGAGGTGGGACCTCTACGCAGACTCCACATCCTCAGCCTGGGGTGGGGTGGGGGGAACAGAGCAGAGACTTTCTGGGAAAATCAGGAACACATTGGTGAGAGAATCCACGTCGCAAAGCTTTCCCTGTGCGTGGCCATTAACGTGCAGTGAATGAATGGCAGGACGGACTTCAGGTACAGCAAACCCCACACAGTCAGAGCTCACACTTTCCATCGACACTCAGCTCATCGACTGCTGAAGACACTCAAAGTCAATGCCATTGAAAAGACCTGTGAATGGACAGGAACCCAGGCACAGAAACCCTTTGTAGCCGATATGGAACTTAGTGTGTAGGACTATGAGGAACTGCCTATTTCAGGCTCCCAAATACTGTGCAGGACAGTTGTTCATTGGCCAGTGGCTCCAATGTAATGAGTCTTTTCCTGAAACCCAGCTGCGATTGTGATCTGCGACAGTGATGGTGCAGTGATCCGGCCTTGTATATTTCTCTCCCCTTCCCCCCAGTCCTAAAAATGATTTGACTCAACTTTTACCTCTGAAATGACACTGATATTTTTATATCCATTATTCTCATTAAGCCTTGGCTTTTAAAACCTGTTTTAGTGCCAGTCAAGCTCTCTCCTTCCATCCTATATCTGCTGTGGTTTGCATGGAGGTGATCAAGGCTACATTCTCTGAGTCTGAATGATGTCTTGGCACAGGGAATGGGGTGGCCCTGTTGGTCTTAGCTCTGAACAGCAGCAGGTATCCAGGTAGTTGGTGTTTATTTGGTTTCTCTGCTGCAATGGATCAGAAGAACTAGGAGCAGAAATAGGCCATTTGGCTCCTTGAACCTGCTCCACCATTTAGTAAGATCATGGATGGTCTGATTGTAGCTTCACTTCCAGCTTCCTCCTATCCCTCCCCTCCCCATAAGTGTTAACTCCCTTCAACCATCTCCAAATCTCTGCACATCTTTTGTTTTGTCCAGTGAGTTTCTCTAATACAGCAAATTATCCATCAGTTGCTGCTGTTTTACAAGTTTGACCTGTAACGCATGCTAACTAATGGGATTTGCTGATTTATGAGCCTATAATGATAGCTGCAGGATAGTGTGTCTAAAAGATAACCAGTATGAGTTAAAGCTTTGCTCCTGTGTGAATGTATCTGTCTCTTTTAATTTGTAATTAAAACACTAGCTGATTTCAAAGCCACCCTCCTATGCCTCTTATTACCTCGTGATCAATATCTGCTGCTTCTGTTTGAAGGATGCAACCGTAGAGACTGGGGCTTTCTGACAGAAAAATCTCTGTCAGAGTTCCATAGATTGTGAAGTCTGTACTTCGAATAACTCCTGAATGGGGGAAAGTGGTGAGTTTTTTTATTCATAGTATGTGGATGTCGCTGGCTAGGCCAGTATTTATTGCCCATCCCTAATTGCTAGGCCATTTCAGAGGGCATTTAAGAGTCAAGCACATTGCTGTGGGTCTGTTGTCACATGTAGGTCAGACCGAGTAAGAGTGGCAGATTTCCTTCCCTAAAGGAAGTGAACCAGATAGATTTATTTTTAAGTTTTAGTTTTAAATTTACTTATTAGTGTCATAAGTAGGCTTACTGCAATAAATTTACTGTGAAAATCCCCTCGTTGCCACACTCCAGCGCCTGTTCGGGTAACTGAGGGGGGAATTTAGCATGGCCAGTACACCCGACCAGCACATCTTTCGGACTGTGGGAGGAAACAGGAGCACCCAGAAGAAACCCATGGAGACGGGGAAAATGTGCAAACTTTGCACGGACAGTGACCCAAGCTGGGAATTGAACCCGGATCCCTGGCGCTGTGAGGCAGCAGTACTAACCACTGTGCCACCCCATTGTTTTCACAACAATGGTTTCACGATCATCAATAGATGTTTAATTTCAAATTTTTACTGAATTCAAATTTTACCACCTGCTGTGGTGGGATTCGAACCCTGGTCCCCAGAGCCTTACCTTGGGTCCCTGGATTACTAATTAGTCCAGCGACAGTACCATTATACCATAGCTTCCCCATACCTTTGCTTTTGAATTTGAGTGATTAGATACATAGGTAAATGTGCCAGTAACACACTGCAAACAGGCACAAAGTGGATGGGTGATGGTACTGATTTAGGGCTGAATGTTGACCAAGATGCTAAGAGAACTCATTACACTCTCAATAGTGATGTGGAATTTCTCACTAAAATTAACACTGGCTCTAGTTCAACATCTTAACGTTCACTCCTGTTCACTAGGGGAGATGGCAGTATAGTTTTAATGCCATTGGATTGGTAATCAATAGGTCAAGGTTAATGCTCTAGGGACATGGGTTCAAATCCCACCAAGGCACAATGGAATTTGAATTCCATTAATAAATTGAAAAGGTAATCTTGGTAATGTGACCATGAGACTATGATCGATTGTTGTAAGAACCCATCTGATTCACTAAATATCCTTCAGCGAAGGGAATCTGCCATCCTTACCTGGTCTGACCTACATGTGATTCCAGACCCGCAGCAATGTGGTTCACTCTGAATTGGCCAAGCAAACTATTCAATTCATAGAATCCCTACAGGGCAGAAGGAGGCCATTTGGTCCATTTAGTCTACACCAACTCTCCAACAGAGCATCCCACCCACGTGCACCTCATCCCCATGTATTTACCCAGCTAATCCCCCTAACCTAAACAGCTTGAGACACTAAGAGGACAATTTAGCATGGCCAATCCAGCTAAGCTGCACATCTTTGAACTGTGAGAGGAAACCGGAGTACGTGCAAGCTTCCACAAACTCTCGCCCCAAAGGAACTTTCACTCTCACTGGAAAATGGTGAGAGAGATGGTTCCTCTGGGGAGTGCAGCCAGAGCCAAGTTTATGGCACTGTGGGGAGCTTAGCAGTATGAGGCGGAAGGATAAGAGGGGAAGAATGATAGTGGTGGGGGAGGTGTGTCAATAGTGAGGGGTGCAGATAAGTGTTTCTGCCTCTGTAAATGTGACTCCAGGATGGTGTGTTGCCACAGTCACCCAAAGCCAGAATTGAACTCAGGTCTCTGCGCTGTGAGGCAGCAGGGCAAACCAACGTGCCACCATTCACTGGCAATTAAGGGATGGGCAACAAATGCTGGCCTAAATACATAAGCAAGCCCAGGTCCTGGAGTAGATTTTGACTCACTGTGTGACCAATTCTGTGAATAGGAACATAGAATCAAAGAATCCCTACAGTGCAAAGGATGGCCATTCGATCCATGGAGTCTGCACCAGCTCTCCGACAGAGAATCAGTACATCACACTAGTATCCAATGGGACTGATGTAATGGAACTGTAGAAAGAACAACACAGAGGGAAGACCTTCACTGCATTGTTTCAGATCCTAATCCAGTCGAATTAATTCTGCTTCCCTGAGTAAGATTCACGCACTGGGAGAGACATCACCTGAGCGAGACACAGCCGGAGTGAGTGGGAGTTCGGTGTGGAGGGGAAAGAGGTGACCTTTTTTGCTTTCTAACTGTTTCATCTTCAGAGAATGGTCTTGCCCTGCTGGAGGAGTAGAGGCTACTGCAGAGAGAGAGCTGATTGCTAAGTAGCGGCAAGTTATTGTGATAACCCCCAGGATTTGCACGGGGGAATCACTGATTGACTTCCCTGTAGAATACGAGCTCCCCGGTCGTTGGTAATTACCAAGTGGAGCTCGTACACTGAGCCCCATATAAAGCAGGCCCCCGAGTGGGTCAAATAGCCAAGAAAAGTACAGCACAGGAACAGGCCCTTCGGCCATCCAAGCCTGGGCCAATCATGATGTCTGCCTAAAATCAAACCATGTGCACTGACGGAGTCCATATCCTGCCATTCCCATCCTATTACTCAGAGGGTAGTAAGGGCGTGGAATGCCCTGCCTGCAGCAGTAGAGGACTCGCCAACTTTAAGGGCATTCAAATGGGCATTGGATAGACATATGGATAATATTGGAATGGTTTAGGTTAGAGGGTCATTAGATTGGTTCCACTGGTCGGCGCAACATTGAGGGCCGAAGGGCCTGTATTGCGCTGTAATGTTCTATGTTCTATTTATGTATTCGTCTAGTTGCTCCTTAAATGCTGCTATCATATCTGCTCCCACCACTTCCCCAGGCAGCGCATTCCAGACACTCACCACCCTCTGTGTAAAAAACTTGCCTCTAAACTTTTCCCCATGCACCTTAAACTTATGTCCCCTAGTATTTGACTTTTTTTACCCTAGGAAAGAGCATCTGACCATCCAGGGCAGAGGACCCATTATTGTATTATCTTGCTTGGGAGCTGTTTGTGTTCACCACAGGCTTGTGGTTTTTGCTTTACTTCATTTTGTGCAATAAACCACTGTTCCTTTACAGCTGACTCCTGGAGTTACTGTACTTATTTTCTCCACCTTAAAGCTACATTAAGGAAAGGTAAGAGCTCTCGCTTTTTTTAAAAAACGGCATGAATAGTTTTCTAATTGGCATGAATTTAATGCACGTCTTTTAACTATGTGTGACTGGGAACTCAGTCCCGTGATTTGCACAGCCTGCAACATGTAGGAATTCTTTAACATGTAAAGTCTGGGTGACTACGTGTGCAGGAAGTGGCGCCGATCTGACCAGCTTGAGAGCCAGGTTTTGGTGCGCTGGCTGGAGGCAGAACGGTGTAGCCGCGAGGCTGAGAGATTCGTGGTTAGCACCTTTTCAAACATGGTCACCCTGCAGCTTAAGGAAGTGCAGTCAGAGAGGGAATGGGTGACCCATCAGTCAGAAGGAGGCGGGAGGAGTCAGGGAGGAGGGCCAGGCAGGTAGTCAGGAAAGCCTTAGAGCGCATCTCACTCCAGAACTGTTTCTCTGAGTTGGAAAACGGTTAGATTGAAGGTTCCCGTGGGGAGTGCAGCCAGAGCCAGTTTCACGGCACTGTGGGGAGGGCAGGAGGGGAGCTCAGCAGCACAAGAGGGGAGGAGTAAGGTGGAGGAGTAATAGTGCTAGGAGACTCGACAGTGAGAGGTGCAGACAGATGTTTGTGCAGCCGCAGATGTGACTCCAGGATGGTATGTTGCCTTTCCTAGTGCCAGGGTAAGGGATGGCACTGGCTGCAGGGCATTCTGAAGAGGGAGGGTAGAGAGTCAGAGGTCATGGTTCACATTGGTACCAACAACATTGAAAGAAAGAAGGATGAGCACCTGCATCAAGAAATAAGGGAACTAGGAAGCATTTTGAAAGCAGGAGCTGAAAGGTTGTAATGTCTGGGTGCTACCCATGTCACATGCCAATGCAGTACGGTGGTTAGCACTGCTGCCTCACAGTGCCAGTCACCCAGGTTCAATTCCGGCCTTGATTGACTGCCTGTATGGAATTTGCACGTTCCCCCCATGTCTGCGTGGGTTTCCTCCAGGTGCTACGGTTTCCCCCCACACTCCAAAGACACGCGGGTTAGGTTGATTGGCCATGCTAAATTACCCCTTAACGTCAGGGGGAATAGCAGGGGAAACAGATGAGATTATGAGGATAGGGCCTGGGTGGGGATTGTAGTTGGTGCAGGCTTGATGGGCTGAATGGTCTCCTTCTGCACTGTAGGGATTCCATGAGTGCGGTTCAGGCTATGGCATCAATGGGCAAGGAACTGTACGTGGAGGAGAAAGCAAAGACTGGAAACACTGGTTATACCAGCCGTTCACGCCATGCTTCCTTTGTAGTGAAGTCGGAGAATTTGACGCCCAGCCAAATCTCTGTTCACTGCAGCGGGAAGGGAAAGCTCTGGCGGTGTGAATGCCGTAACATTCCAGCCACTATGGTTATCGGAAATTCAATAGTCAGGAGGGCATTTCTGTAACCCTCACTGCGAGTCCAGCATGGTGTGGTTTATTAATTTGTTTGTTCCTGGGATGTGGGCCTCATTGTCTAGATCCAGCATTTATTGCCCATCCCTAATTGCCCTTGAGAAGGTGGTGGTGAGCTGCCTTCTTGAGCTGCTGAAGTCCATGTGGTGCAGAATGGATAGAGGATTGGTTAACAGGAAACAAGAGTTGAGATAAATGGGTCATTTTCCAGTTGGCAATCCATAACTTCCCCAGGGATCAGCGCTGGGGCTTCAACTATTCACAATTTACGTACATGACTTGGACGAAGGGACCAAGTGTATCGTAGACAAATTTGCTGACACAATGGTATGAGAGCAAGGCGTAAGGAGAAGACAAGAGTCTGAAATAGAATGTAGAGAGGTTCAGTGAGTGGGCAGAAGTTTGGCAGGAAGAATAGAAAAGCAGGACATTGCTTAAATGGAGAGAGACTGCAGAATGCTGCAGTATAGAGGGATCTGGGCATCCCGCTACATGAATCACAAAAACGTCAACATGCAGGTATGGCAAGTCATCAGGAAAGCAACAGGGATGCTGCCCTTTATTGTAAGGGTGACGCAATATGAAATAGGGAAGCCTGGCTCCAACAGGGCACGGGTGAGACGGCATCTGAAGCACTATGCAATAGTTCTAATCTCCTTATGTAGGGAGGAACATATTTGCTTTGGACACAGTTGGGACAAAATTCATGAGGCTGATTTCTGGGGATGTTGTTTTATGAGGAAAGGTTGAGCAGGTTGGGCCTATATTCATTGGAGTTTAGAAAAATGAGAGATGATCTAATTGAAATATGTAAGATTCTGAGGGGGCTTCAGGGTAGATGCTGAGAGGATATTCCCATCCCTGGATGAATCTACAACTCGGAAACACTATTTCAAAGAAAGGGGTTATGTAATGGCACACTTTTGGCGTTGTCAGGAGACTTCAGGCTTTGTTAGGAAAGGATAGGCATTTATTGATGAAGAGAGACTTGGTACAGGGGTTTGCAGCCCTAGGTTGCTATGGAGCAGTGCTTACTATATGGCTTCCAGATATATTCTGCAAAGGAGAGAACCCTATCCTCTGGGGTGATCACTCACTCTTGGTCCCTCAAACCAGGCGACCCTCTTCTGCTGTGCTGAGTTAAAGAGACAAACAACACAATCACTACAGTCTCCCATTTAGAATCATAGCCTCATCAAATCTCTACAGTGCAGAAGGAGGCCATTCGGTCCATCAATTCTGCACCAACTCTTGCCCAGGTTTACCCCACAACCCCACATATTTACCCCGGTAATCCCCTTAACCTGTTTATTTTTGGGTATTAAGAGGTAATTTAGCATTGGCAGTCAACCTAACTTGCGTGCTTTTGGCGTGTGGGAGGAAACCGGAGCACCCGGTGGAAACCCAAGCAGACACGGGGGAGAATGTGCAAACTCCACACAGACAGTCACCAAAGGCTGGAATGGAACCTGGGTCCCTGGCGTGGCGAGGTAGCAGCAGTGCTAGCTGCTGTGCCACCGGATGGAGATGAAGAAGAAAGTACCCCCTCCTCCTCCTCCTCCCCCCCCAGAGCAGTAGAGGCTGAAGCATTGAATGCATTCAAGGTTGAGGTAGATAGTTTTCATCTACAAGGAAGTCAAAGGTCGGTAGGGAGTGGCGTGGGGAAGGAATGATCAGAACAGCCATGATTGAATGATGGAGCAGAACCGAGGGGCCAAATGGCCGCCTTGTGTTCAAATAGTCAAAGACAATTAAAGATGGTTAATGAATACCAACCTTACCAGCAACACCTCCTACATCCCATGAATGAATATAAAAAGGAATATACTGTGCTGGGATTGAATTGAGTAGCCTTATTCATGAGACTATTAGTGCAGAGTTCTATGGGATTAGTCAGTGTTAGTGACAATAGCAGATTAATACAGGGTTTAAAGAGGATTGAGGGATGTTAGTGAGAACTGCTCTATCAGTTTCCAGTTTACTTTCTGTCCAGTTCCGTCGAGTTGTTCCTGTGAGTTACTACAACCCACACAGGCGTCAAGAGTTTTTCTGTGCTGTGTGCTCAGGGAATTGGAAGCAAATTAGAGAGCCGAATTTCACTTGGCAGAATTCCTATTATCCATTCCCAGCCACACGCTAAAATAGGGAAGGACAAAAGGGATTGGAGGAAACAAAGGCCGGAATCTTACCACTGTTCACACCAGTGGGGTTTTCCCATCCCGCCACAGTGAAGGGAGACTTGGCTGGGTGCCAAATTCTCCGATCTCACTACAGCAGGAGTTTGGCGTGAACCTGCGGTAAGATCGTTCCTGTGTCAAGAAGGGAGATCCACTTTGAGCACTGGCCCTAGTTCTGGGACAGGTAGGGACTTTTCCACAAGGCATGTTAATGTAGGGGCAAATTGAGTAAGTAGGGAAGAAGAGAGGTATGGAGTAGATATAAGTGAGGAAAAGACTGAAATAAACAAAGATAGTTTGGACAAAAAAATAGAATAAGGAGTGGCATTTGGAGAAGAATGTACACATTAAAATGTGTCTGTTGTCATGTGTGGAATAGGCTGGTAACTGGAAGCATTATAAAGCCATGTTAAATACTCATTAGACCACAGCTAGAGTACTGAGTGCAATTTGGGACTCCACACTGTAGGAAGAATGTGATTGCTGGAGCGTTTCAGCTATGAAGAGAGGCTGGTTAGGCTGGGTTAGGGTTTACCTCAGAGCTGGGTGATTGTGTGGAGTTTGCACGTTCTCCCCATGTCTACGTGGAATTTCACCAGGTGCTCTGATTTCCTTCCACAGTCCAAAGACATGCGGGTTAGGTAGATTGGCCATGCTAAATTGCCCCTTAGTGTCAGGGGGACTAGTGGGGTAAATATATGGGGTAATGGGAATAGAGTCTGAGTAGATTGTGTTGCTGCAGGCTTGATGGGCTTGAATGTCTTCCTTTACTGTAGGGATTCTATGATTCCATGAGTGTAGTTCAGTGTATGGCACCAATGGGCAAAGATCTGTATGTGGGGGAGGCTGAGGGAGGTACCTGATTGAGGTGCAGAAAACTATGAGGGACGTGGATAGGGTAGATAGGAAGGAACTTTTCCCCTTAGTAGAGGGGTCAATAACCAGGGGATATAGATTTAAGGTAAGGGGCTGGGGATTTAGAGGGAATTTGAAGAAGAACTTTTTCACCCAGAGGGTGGTGGGAATCTGGAACTCACTGTCTGAGAGGATGGTAGAGACAAGAACCCTCAAAACACTTAAGTATTTAGATGAGCACGTGAAATGCCACAGCATACAAGGCTACGGAGCAAGTGCTGGGAAATGGGATTAGGATGGATAGGTGCTTGATGGTCAGCGCAGACACAATGGGCCAGAGGGCCACTTTCTGTGCTGTTAAACACTATGGGGCGAATTTACCCTTTCCCCTGCCACGGGAATCGTAGCGGGCAAGGGGCGGACCATGGAAAGGTGTGTGGACCTCGGGTGGGATTTTCTGGTTTTGGGGCGAGCGAGGCTGGAAAATCCCATTCTGCGACTCTATTTATTTTACAGGAAGGTCTGCAACTGAAACATTACCAGAAACCAGCTACAAACTGGAAGAGAATAGTCAAGGTAGGGAAAAGAGAAGGGAGACCAAGAGCAATGTTGGTTGAGAACAAAAAAACATACAGTACAGGAACAGGCCCTTCAGCTCTCCAAGCCTGCACCAATCGTGATGCCCTAATTAAACTGAAAAAAAAACCTTCTGTCCTTCCTCGTTCCACATCCCTCTATTCCCTCCCTATCCATGTACCCATCCAGATACCTCTTAAATGTTGCTAACGTGCCTGCTTCCACCACGTCCTCCAGCAGCGCATTCCAGACACCCACCTTCCTGTGTGAAAAACTCCCCCCTGCGGATCTCCCTTAAACTTCCCCCTCTCACCTTGAACCTGTGTCCCTTTGTAAGTGACACTTTCACCCTGGGAAAAAGCCTCTGGCTATCTACCCTGTCCATGCCTCTCATAATTTTGTTGCCCTCTGTCAGGTCTCCCCTCAGCCTCCGTCTTTTCAATGAGAGAATGTGATTTTGGACTGTTTGTTCATATGTGCGTGAAGTAAACAGGGAACAGAATGACGCGCCAAATGGCCTGCTTCCATTTTGTGACCTTACTGTATTTCTGTACAAACCCATGCTTGGGGAGGGGGATACACAAGACCACACAGATGGATCAAATGAGTGTCACACTGGCCTTATATTTTTTGCCTACTTGTTTGCTCAGTATATCTCAGTGACGTTTCTCACCACACTTTGACCAAGTGACCACATCAACCAGAGAGCTGGTCATGCTGACCCAGTGAGTGTTGGTCACCTCTCTCCATCCGAGGAGCTGTGTTTGCACAGAAACAAACTGGTGCCAAGCTGGATTTGTTTGTGACTGGTTCACGCTCGTGTCTGGGTTCTAATGTTACTCTTGGATCATTGGACTTTTCCCCCTTATAATTTGACTCAATATTGTCAGCACCTGGGGTCCAAACAAAAAGTGGATTTCTGCATGTTGAACTGAATAGCTGCACTGATCCTCTTGATGAACATTCAGACAGCTTTGTTATTCAGCTGGACTTGACGCTTCCACTCATTTACTGTGGAACTGTATTGAGCAAGTGTATATTTTGGCTAATGTTACATCATGTGACGGGGGTTAACACTGCTGCCTCACAGCACCAGGGACCTGGGTTTGATTCCCAGTTCAGGTCACTGTCTGTGCAGAGTTTGCACGTTCTCCCCATGTCTGTGTGGGTTTCCTCTGGGTGCTTCAGTTTCTCCCACAGTCCAAAAGACGTGCCGGTTAGATGCATTGGCCGTGCTAAATTCTCCCTCAGTGTACCCGAACAGGCACCAGAGGAACCGGCGCCAAAGTGTGGCGACTGGGGGATTTTCACAGTAACTTCATTGCAGTGTTAATGCAAGCTTGCTTGTGACAATAATAAACAAACTTTAAACACAGATAGCATATGAGAAATGGAACATTTTATAACTTAGAATTAGTGACTGGAATACGCTGCCTAAAAGTTGAACAACTGAAACTGTTTAAATCTGGGGGCTAGGGGGTTTCCGCCCCTATTTTTGGCAGGCAGGAATGGCACCGTGGGCAGAGAATCCAACAGGGAGTCCCCAAACTGTTTTTTAGCCTTTGGGGGTTTCCATTACAATTGCCCCCAACACCCACCCTGACCCCCACACTAACCAATGATGTAATGGGATTCACCAACCAATGGCGTAATGGTGCTCCTGCTATGAAAGGTTGGTGGGGTTTACAATATCTTTGACAAAACAGGGATGTGGTGAAGGGAACCTGCAAGGGATTCACAGTAATTACATCCTCTGGGAAGAGGGGGTATAGGGAGGGGGGAGCGTGGGGGGAAGTTATGCCCGGGTGCTGTGTTTAACCTGTGCCATAGCTGTCCTGGGAGTGTTTAATAGCAACAGTGTAGAGGCAGCTTTACTCTGTATCTAACCCCATGCTGTACTTGTCTTGGGAGTGTTTAATGGGAGTCATGATGTGGAGATGCTGGCGTTGGACTCGGGTAAACACAGTAAGAAGTCTCACAACACCAGGTTAAAGTCTAACTAGTTTATTTGATAGTAAACCCACAAGCTTTTGGAAACGCTGTTCCTTCGAAGGAACCTGATGAAGGAACAGTGTTTCTGAAAGCTTGTGGGTTTACTATCAAATAAACTGGTTGGACTTTAACCTGGTGCTATGAGACTTCTTACAGTGTTTAATGGGAACAGTGTAGAGGCAGCTTTACTCCGTATTTAACCCCATGCTGTACTTGTCCTGGGAGTGTTTGATGGGGCCAGTGTAGAGGGAGCTTTACTCTGTGTCTAGCCCTGCACTGTACCTGTCCTGGGAGTGTTTGATGGAGATAGTATAGAGAGAGATTTACCCTATATCTAATCCCATGCTGTATCTGTCCTGGGAGTGTTTGATGGGGGGCAGTGTAGAGGGAGCTTTATACTGTGTCTAACCCCATGTTGTTCCTGTCCTGGGAGTGAGTGTTTGATGTGGACAATGTCAAGAGTGCTTCATAGGTCTGGTCCCTGAGTATTGTGCATTTAACATGATTAACATTATTAAGGCAGTGACTGGAACATAATGGGAGAATGAATTGGACCATTGTTTGTTAAGGAAAGGGACAGAAGGATGGGGATGAATGTTGCATGGTGGGAAGAGGGACTAGTGTGAACATGTTGGGCTGGACGATCTGTTTCTCCGCTGTAGGTACTGGGTAATACGAATGGATCCGGGGAAAGGGCAGGTTTTGAAGTAACTGGTCCAATCTTGGCACCGATGAATGTCCTCCTCCTGTGATATTGTGTGATCCTGAGCCTTTCCATCTTAGCAATATCCAGATTCTGGGGGTTTCTGTGAAACAGTTGTCCTGTCATTAGTTCTGCCCTTAGCTGCAGACTTAGGGCACCAGGCCAGATGTACAGCCTCCATGGCTGATTCCAAATCACCTTTGTACATTGACTGAGCTCTGTTTGCAGTCTGATAAGCAAGAACAGTCATAGTTCCAGAGCTGCTGTGAGCAAAACTAGCAGTTATCCAGTCTAGCTGCCAGTAGGGGAACAGTTTCTGGGGTCTGGACATAGCATTGGGCACAGGGGTGGAGGCAAACCTCTTCTTGACATCGTATTTTCCAAATTCCCAATTGCAAACTTTTCAGAATTTAGCCGCGATGTATCGAAGAATTCCAAAGCTGATGTTCTGGAAATCCAGACTGATGCTCTTGATTTTAATTCTATTCAGCTTGGTGCTGCACATCTTGATAGCTCTGATGCCAGTGCAGGAAGTAAGCAGGCAGGAAAGGTGTGGCCGTCGCACACAGGCTGGAGGCTGGAGGGTTAACGTCCCCCCAAACCGACCGAGGATGAGGGGAAAGACATCCAATACGAACAGAGAACTTCAGAATTACGCCAGCACCAGGTCTTCGAGCCGAACATCTCAATCCCAGGCAGATTCGAACGACAAGAGCCAATCCTTCCATCAGAAGCCACATTCTCAGCCGGACTTAAGGCCGGAGAGTCAGTCTCAGAGGGAGCTCTACAAGCTGAACGTTTCCAAGCTGGCTGCACTGTTTCAACATCCTCTCTACAATATACCACTTCCAGCCCTCACACCTGATGACCAACTCTTCTCTGCCGACTCAGCCGAAAAGTTCAGCCCCAAAAGCAGCAACAGTGATGGTTGGTGAGTCCGGCACAGCTCCGTTCATCGGTGGTGGGGTAGGGATGGTCGATACAACACAGAAATAGGGCGGGATTTTACGGTCTCACTCCAATCCCGTGGTGGGCGGAGTGGTAGAACTCCGGCAATAGTGTGAGTCGATGCATTCTAAGAGGACTAAGGAGGCAAGGGAATACACAATGAACGGTACAACACTAGGATACATGGAAGACCAGAGGGACCTTGGGGTGCAAGAGCAAAAATCCCTGAAGGCAGCAGGACACGTAGATAAGGTGGTTAAGAATGCATATGGGATACTTGCCTTTATCAGCCAAGGCGTGGAATATAAGAGCAGGGAGGTTATGATGGAGCTGTATAAAACACTGGTTAGGCCACGGCTGGACTACTATGTACAGTTCTAGTCTCCACACTATATGAGGGATGTGATTGCACTGGAGAGGGTGCAGACGAGATTCTCCAGGATGCTGCCTGGGCTAGAGTGTCTCAGCTATGAAGAGAGGCTGGTTAGGCTGGAGTTGTTTTCCTTAGAGCAGAGAAGGCTGAGGGGGAACTGACCGAAGTGTACAAAATAATGAGGGACATAGATGGGGCAGATATGAAGATTCTTTTCCCCTTAGTAGAATGGTCAATGACCGGGGGTACAGATTTAAGGTCAGGGGCAGGGGATTTAGAGGGGATTTGAGGAAAAGCTATTTCACCCAGAGGGTGGTGGGAATGTGGAACTCACTACCTGAAAGGATGGGAGAGGTGGGAGCCCTCACAACATTGAAGAAACATTTAGATGAATACTTGAAATGCCCTAGTTATACAAAGCTACAGAGCAAGTGCTTGAAAATGGGATTAGAATGGATAGGTGCTTGATGGCCAGTGCAGACACGGGCTGAAAGACCTATTTTTGTGCTGTAAGAATCTGTCTCTGAAATGACATAGAGGCAGGGAAATGCACTGGTATCAACCAGGATTAATGTAACTTTAGTGTAAAACAAAGTCTACACTATACTCATATAATTAAGAATGTGCATGGTACACTAATATAACCTTGTGTGTACACAGTACACTAATATAACCCTGTGTGCGCACGGTACACTAATATAATCCTGTGTGCGCACGGTACACTAATATAATCCTGTGTGCGCACGGTACACTAATATAATCCTGTGTGCGCACGGTACACTAATATAATCCTGTGTGCGCACGGTACACTAATATAATCCTGTGTGCGCACGGTACACTAATATAATCCTGTGTGCGCACGGTACACTAATATAATCCTGTGTGCGCACGGTACACTAATATAATCCTGTGTGCGCACGGTACACTAATATAATCCTGTGTGCGCACGGTACACTAATATAATCCTGTGTGCGCACGGTACACTAATATAATCCTGTGTGCGCACGGTACACTAATATAATCCTGTGTGCGCACGGTACATTAATATAATCCTGTGTGCGCACGGTGCATTAATATAACACAGTGTGTGCATGGTACACTAATGTAGCATAGTGTGCACACGGTACACTAATATAATTCTGTGCATGTGTGGTGCACTGACACAGTGTATGCATGGTACACTAATATAACATAGTGTGTGCACAGTACAGTAATATAACACAGTGTGTGCACAATACACTAATATAACCATGCTTGCAGAGTACGCTAATGTAATTCAGTGTGTGCATGGTACATTAACACAATGTAACATAACACATTATGTGCACGGTACTCCAATACAACACAAGTGTGTGCACGGTACTCCAATACAGCACAGTGCGTGCACGGTACTCCAATACAGCACAGTGCGTGCACGGTACTCCAATACAGCACAGTGCGTGCACGGTACTCCAATACAGCACAGTGCGTGCACGGTACTCCAATACAGCACAGTGCGTGCACGGTACTCCAATACAGCACAGTGCGTGCACGGTACTCCAATACAGCACAGTGCGTGCACGGTACTCCAATACAGCACAGTGCGTGCACGGTACTCCAATACAGCACAGTGCGTGCACGGTACTCCAATACAGCACAGTGCGTGCACGGTACTCCAATACAGCACAGTGCGTGCACGGTACTCCAATACAGCACAGTGCGTGCACGGTACTCCAATACAGCACAGTGCGTGCACGGTACTCCAATACAGCACAGTGCGTGCACGGTACTCCAATACAGCACAGTGCGTGCACGGTACTCCAATACAGCACAGTGCGTGCACGGTACTCCAATACAGCACAGTGCGTGCACGGTACTCCAATACAGCACAGTGCGTGCACGGTACTCCAATACAGCACAGTGCGTGCACGGTACTCCAATACAGCACAGTGCGTGCACGGTACTCCAATACAGCACAGTGCGTGCACGGTACTCCAATACAGCACAGTGCGTGCACGGTACTCCAATACAGCACAGTGCGTGCACGGTACTCCAATACAGCACAGTGCGTGCACGGTACTCCAATACAGCACAGTGCGTGCACGGTACACTAATACACTGTATGCATGGTACTCTAATATAACAGTGTGTGCACAGTACACTAATATAACACAGCATGTGCACGGTACACTAATATAATACAGCATGTGCACGGTACACTAACATAATACAGCATGTACATGATACTCTAATATATCTCCGTGTCTGCATGGTACACTAATATAACACAGTGTATGCACAGTTCTCCATTGAAACACCAAAGCTTGGATCCATCTGTGGCTTACAAGGGATGTTAAGCGTTGTATTGGATTTTTTTAAAAGCGTATACAGTTGCAAAGGGTAGTAGTAAGGCTGAGGATTGGGGGTGTTTCAAAGACCAACAAAGAATGACTAAAGTTTGAATAAAAATTGAGAAAAAGAACATGGGAGTAAATTAGCCCAAAATGTAAAACCAGAGTGTAAAACCATTTAAAAGTATACTAAAAGGAGGAAAGTAGCCAAAGTAAATATTGGTTCCTTAGGCAGAGAAAGGAGAAGTTATCATGAAAATGACACTCGATGTTGAAGAAATATTTGGTGTCCACATTTATAGTGAGGGACATAAATTATTACCGGAAATGGAAGGTAGCCAGGAGATGGATAATGTGTGAGGAACTTCAGTTCCTACAAAAACCTTTTCACTGCTGATATTATCGACCCTGGAGGGTTACAAGCTGACAAATGCCTGTGACCTGGTGGCCAACATCCCAGGCTTCTAAAAGAGCCAACTGCAGAGATAGTGGATCCACTGATCATAATTTCACAGAATTCCCTGGATTCCCTGTGGATTAGAAAAAGAAAGAGAAGGGAAAGAAACCAGGGACCGGCAGGCTAATTAGTCTGACATCAGCCATAGGGTAAATGTTGGAACCAATTATGAAGGAAACCTTAACAGAAAATCATTGTAATAAAAGGTTAAATCAACTTGGCTTTGTAAAATGGAAATTGTGTTCGACGAGAGTTTTGTGAGAACGTGACCAGCCTGCTAGATAAAGGGAACATTGGAGATATGGTATTCTTGGATTTAAAAAGCATTCAATAAAATGCCACATAAAAGGGTGATATACAAGGCTGGAGCATATAAAATAAAAGTAGCAGGAGGCCATTTGGTAACTGAGATAGTGGTGGGCTACAAATTGGTAAATTTGATCTGATTTATTATTGTCACATGTATTATCATACAGTGAAAAGTATTGTTTCTTGTGCACTATACAGACAAAATGTACTGTTTGTAGAGAAGGAAAGGAGTGCAGAATGTAGTGTTTCAGTCGTAGCTAGTCTGTAGAGAAAGATCAACTTGATGCAAGGTAAGTCCATTCAAAAGTCTGACAGCAGCAGGGAAGGAGCTGTTCTTAAGTCGGTTGGTACGTGACCTCAGACTTTAGTATCTTCCTCTCGAAGGAAGAAGGTGGAAGAGAGAATGTCTGGGGTGCGTGGGGTCCTTAATTATACTGGTTGTTCTGCCGAGGCAGCAGCAAAAGTGTAGACAGAGTCAATGGATGGGAGACTGGTTTGCGTGATGAATTGGGCTACATTCACGACCTTTTGTAGTTTCTTGAGGTCTTGGGCACAGCAGGAGCCATACCAAGCTGTGATACAACCACAAAGAATGCTTTCCATGGTGCATCTGTAAAAGTTGGTGAGAGTCACAACTGACATGCCAAATTTCCTTAGTCTTCTGAGAAAGTAGAGGCATTGATGGGCCTTCTTAACTATAGTGTTGGCATGGGACGGTCCCAAAAGTATGGGTTCAATTCCCATACCAGCTGAGGTTATTCAGCTGCGTGGTGGCACAGTGGTTAGCACTGCTGCCTCATAGCACCAGGGACCCAGGTTCAGTTCCGGCCTTAGGTGACCATGTGGAGTTTGCACATTCTCCCTGTGTCTGTGTGGGAGACATAGGTGCTCCAGTTTCCTCCCACACTCCAAAGATATGTGGGTTAGGTTGATTGGCCATGCTAAATTGCCCCTTAGTGTGAGGGGATGAGCAGGACAAATGTGTGGGGTTACAGGGATAGGGCCTGGGTGGGATTGTGGTGTTTCCCCCCCCCCCGGTGTCTCCCCTTGGATCTCTTGTTGGCTCTCTGCTGTTCTCCGTCTATATCTGCCCCTAGGTGACGTTGTTGGAGAGCAGTGTTAGTTTTCAAATGTACACTGATAACACCCTGGTCTATCTCGGCGCTGCCTCTCTTGAACCCTGCACTGTTGCTGCACCTGCATATCAGACATTCAGTACTGGATCAGCAGAACAGCGCCCATTCCAGTCTGGAGTCTGGATACAGATTCCATCCCTCTCAAGTTAAACCTGTTTGCAGCCCCAGTGTCATAG
This sequence comes from Carcharhinus amblyrhynchos, assembly GCF_965287045.1. Lineage (NCBI taxonomy): Eukaryota > Metazoa > Chordata > Chondrichthyes > Carcharhiniformes > Carcharhinidae > Carcharhinus > Carcharhinus amblyrhynchos. The sequence goes on along the minus strand of NC_137358.1, from coordinate 14,165,174 downwards.
CTGAATCATGTGGTCAGATGAATTTCTGACCACTTGGTCACGCCGTCACTAGGTCTGTCCATTCTCACCCCTAACATTGTCCAACTTTGCTCTGGATTCAGCCCATGTGTTGCTGAAACCCTCTTTTGTTACAGATATTACCTCCAGATGGACTGTCCCCTAACACACCCCTTGGCTGGTCTCCCTCATTCTGCCCCTCTGTAAACTTGAAACCATCCAAAACTCTGCCACCCTCATGTCTTAACTGGCAGTGAGTCCCTGTTCCCCAGCCGCTTCTGCACTTAGTGACTGACAACTCCTGGCTAAAGAATCTCTTGATTTAAAAATTCTCATTGTTATTTTAAAATCCCTCTGTGACCTTTGCCTTTCTGGAATTTTCTGCAGAGCTACAACCCTCTGAGATCTCTGCACTCCTCTAATTCTTGCTTCTGAGTACCGCTGACTTAAATCGCTCCATCGGTGTCCATTGCCTTCAGCTGCCTGTGCCTCAAGCTCTGGAATTCCCCCCCTACACCTCTCCATTTCTCTACCTTGCTTGTCTCCTCAAAGAAGCACCTTAAAACTTTGACAAAGGGTCATCCAGACTCAAAACGTTGGCTCTATTCTCTCTCCACAGAGACTGTCCAACCCGCTGAGATTTTCCAGCTGAGATTCTGTTTTTGTTTCAGATTCCAGCATCCGCAGTATTTTGCCTTCACCTTAGGACTTATCGCTTTGACCCAACTTTTGGTCATCTGATCCAATACCAGTCCAAAGATGTGTGGGTTAGGTTGATTGGCCATGCTAAATTGCCCCTTCGTATCAGGGGGGACTAGCCAGGGTAAACACATGGGGTTATGAGGATAGGGCCTGAATGGGATTGTGGTCCCATTTGATGGGCCAAATGGCCTCCTTCTGCTCTGTAGGATTCTATGATTAATACATCTTTGTGTGTGTCCCAGTGTCATATCTTGTTGGATAGTATTCCTGTAAAGCAGCTCAGAAGCCTTATTTCATTAATAAATATGTGTTTGTTGTACACTCTGATATAACCTAGTGTGAAGTTTCTGGAGTTCTGCAATAATACTGCCTGGATGGTGCTCTGCAATGGTTGGAGTGTACTTTCTTTCTTTCTCTCTCCACATTCCCAGGGTCAGTCATGGGCATGAATACGTTCTGCCGGTTGCTGATTCTCCCGTGGACAGTTACCCAAGCTGGATGAAATTCTTCCTGGGAATAAATCGCTATGAGTTGTACTCCCGCAACAGCAGCACCATTGGGTCCTTGCTGCAGGAACTCAGCACCAATAAAATTGTCGGCGTCAGTAAGAAAGTTTTTCTATTTCTGCCTTCTTGGGATTGGGTTTCACAGTGACAGAAGGACGTAAGAAATAGGAACATTCGGCCCATCTAACCTGTTCTGTCATTCAATATTATCTTGTCCTCAGCAGACGCAGATGCATCTGTCCATGACGGTATTGGTAGGAATGATCACTGCACAGTCAGTCTGTCTTTACATTGAGCATACCTTCCTGTGTTGTGTGGCGCTACCATTGTGCCTCAGGACAGCCTCATGAAGCAGCAGATGGGTGACACGGTGGTTAGAACCTAAGAACATAAGAAATAGGAGCAGGAGTAGGCCATCTAGCCCTTCGAGCCTGCCCCGCCATTCAATAAGATCATGGCTGATCTCAAGTGGATCAGTTCCACTTTCCCGCTTTCTCCCCATAACCCTTAATTCACTTGTCTATCAGAAATCTATCTACCTGTGACTTAAATATATTCAACGAGGTAGCCTCCACCACTTCAATGGGTAGAGAATTCCAGAGATTCACCACCCTTTGAGTGAAGAAGTTCCTCCTCAACTCCGTTCTAAAGTGCCCCCCCCCCCCCTTTATTTTGAGACTGTGCCCTCTACTTCTGTTTTCCTTTCTAAGCGGGAAGAATCTCTCTACCTCTACCCTATCTAGCACCTTCATTATCTTATATGTCTCAATAAGATTCCCCCTCAGCCTTCTAAACTCTAACAAGTACAGGCCCAGTCTATTTAATCTCAGTTAGCACTGCTGTCTTTCTGCACCAGGGACCTTGGGCCACTGTCTGTGTGGAGTCTGCATGTTCTCCCCAAGTCTGCGTGGGTTTCCTCCAGGTGCTCTGGCTTCCCCTCACAGTCTAAAGAGGTGGATTGTCCATGCTGAATGTGTGGGGTGAGAGTAAAGATCTAAAGGCCCAGGCTCTCACTCTCAATAGGCATCCTGCACTAACAGTGGATCCAGTAAAGCATACAGCCTGTTAGTTGTTTGCTGGGTGGGGGTGGGGAGGGAGAAGGTGGGGGGAATGTGGGGGAGGGTGGTGGAGAGTGTGGGGCAGAGGGTGGCGGGGCAGAGGATGGTGGGACAGAGAGTGGCGGGGTGAGGGAAGGTGGTGGGGTGGGGGAAGGTGGTGGGGCAGAGGGTGGCAGCTCAGGGAAGATGGTGGGGGGGGAGGATGGTGGGGCTGAGGGTGGCGGGGTGGGGGAGGATGGTGAGGCAGAGAGTGGCAGGGCGGGGGAGGGTGGGCTGATACAGTCCAGCCACTTGGTGAGGGGGCAGCGGTTAAAAGTAGAGGATTTGCGTTAACCGGACAGTAACTTTTGAATTTTGTTTTCTCAGTTCAGAAACGTGGTGGGACGCAGTTGAAGTTGACAATGACGTTACAGGACTACGGGAAGGCCTTGTTCAAACCCATGAAGTAAGTCACACCGAGAACAGGCCCATTGTACTAAACGTGGAAAGTGGCTGATGCCTTGTGACTGGGGGGGGAGGTAGAGTTAGGGTTAGTGATGGACTCTGGCAGGACACAGCCATCCCTCTCCCACCACTCAGACCAGGGTGTAACTGAGTGCAGACACATCCAAATGACCAGGACATCTCTCTGCTTGACAATACAGAATAATTGAGCTGGGCTGTGCAAGTGTCAGACTCCTGCTTCCCAACATGGAGCTGTCAGCCTGGAGACAGCATTACCAGACTGAATTGAACCAACACACTCTGTCCAGTACCACCCTCTGTGCCATCCTCCCTCCCTCCCTCTCTCTCTCTCTCTCTTTCTCTCTCTATCTGGCTGTCAGGGTTAGTATCTCTGGATTTTCCTGCCTGCTTTTTGTAAGTTAATTCTCTTTGATTCTTTCAGACAGACTCGAGATGAAGAAACTCCTGTTGACCTTTTTTACTTCTCTGATTTTGAACGTCACAATGCGGAGATTGCTGCTTTCCACTTGGATCAGTGAGTGTTCACCAAGCGGAGAGAGAGCACGGGGGAGATCTAATCAAAGTCTTTCTGAGAATCTAGATCACTCACATGCATTGAACTTCTGGGGCTGGGGGGTGGTCAGGTAGTCTAGGACTGACCGGAAGATCACAGGCTGTGGCAGGGGTCGGGGGCCGTGGCAGGGGTCAAGCTGTGGAGCAGGCCAGAAATTTGGGCCATGGGAGAAACCAGGAGTGCAGAGGTTAACAGTTGGTTGATTGATTTGAATTATTATTGTCAGATGTATTAATATACGGTGAAAAGTATTGTTCCTTGTGCGCTAAACAGACAAAGCATACTGTTCACAGAGGAGGAAAGGAGAGAGTACAGAAAGTAGTGTTACAGTCATAGCTAGGGTATACTAATGCGAGGTAGGTCCATTCAAAAGTCTGATGGCAGCAGAGAAGAAGCTGTTTTTTGAGTCGGTTGGTACTTGACCTCAGACGTTTCTATCCTTTTCCTGAAGGAAGAAGGTGGAAGAGAGAATGTCTAGGGTGCATGGGGTCCTTAATTACACTGGCTGCTTTTCTGAGGCAGCAGGAAGTGGAGACAGAGTGAATGAATGGGAGTCTGGTTTGCGTGATGGATTGAGCTTTATTCACGACCTTTTGTAGTTTCCTGCAGTTTTGGGCAGAGCAGGAGCCCATACCAAGCTGTGATACAACCAGAAAGAATGGTTTCTATGGTGCGCCTGTAAAAGTTGGTGAGAAGTCATAGCAAACATGCCAAATTTCCTTAACCTTCTGAGAAAGTAGAGGCGTTGGTGGGCTTTCTTAATGGAATGTTGGCACGGGGCAGACCAGGACAGGTTGTTGGTGATCTGGGCAGCTAGAAACTTCAAGCTCTCGACCCTTTCTACTTTGTCCCCGTTGATATAGACCGGGTTGTTTCTCAGTCTGGATGGGAGTCTCTGGCTACCTCCTTGATATTAGGGACATTGTTCTTTTTTGATTCTATGTTAATGACCTGGATTTGGATACACAGGACATAATTTAAAAGTTTGCGGATTAATGATACTCAGAAGTAGTAAACGCTGGGGAAAATAGTTTAGAGACTGCGGGTGGAGAAGTAGACAGACTTGTTGGCAGATGAAATTCAAGAGAGAAAAGTGAAGTGAATAATGCGGAGGGACAATCTTGATTTATTATTGTCACGTCTTAACATACAGCGAAAAGTATTGCTTCTTGCGTGCTATACAGACAAAGCATACCATTCATAGAGAAGGAAAGGAGGGAGTGCAGAATGTAGTGTTACAGTCATAGCTTGGGTGTAGAGAAAGATCAACTTAGTGCGAGGTAGGTCCATTCAAAAGTCTGACAGCAGCAGGGAAGAAGCTGTTCTTGAATCAGTTGGTACGTGATCTCAGACTTTTGTATCTTTTTCCCAAAGGAAGAAGGTGGAAGAGAGAATGTCTGGGGCGCATGGGGTCTTTAATTACGCTGGCCACGGAGTTTGGAGATGAGTTTTGTGGGAATAATGGTGTTGAAAGCTGAGCTGTAGTCAATAAGTAGGAGTCTGACAGAGGTGTCCTTGTTATCTAGGTGCTCCAGGATTGAATGCAGGGCCAGAGAGATAGTGTCTGCTATGGACCTTTTGCGGTGATAGGCAAACTGTAGTGGATCCAGGTAGTCCGGGAGGCTGGAATTGATTCGTGCCATGACTAACCTTTTGAAGCACTTCATAATGATGGATATCAGAGCCACCAGCCGATAGTCATTAAGGCACACTGCCTGACTTTTCTTTGGTTCTGGGACGATGGTTGTTTTCTTGAAGCAGATAGGGACCTCAGATTGTTGTAATGAGAGGTTGAAGATGTGTGTGAATATCCCCGCCAGCTGGTCCGTGCAGGATCTGACTGCTCATCCGGGTACCCCATCCGGGCCAGTCGCTTTCCGTGGGTTGAGAAAGCTGCTCTAACACCTGCAATGGTGACCCCAGTTACAGGTTCATCCAGGGCTTCCAGGGTGGAGGGCATGGTCTCACTGACCTCTTGCTCAAAATGGACATAGAGTGCATTGAGCTCATCAGGGAGGGGTGTGGTGGAGCTGGCGATTTTACACGCCTTCATCTTCCAGCCTGTTGTTATGTCTTACAGACCTTGCCATAGTCTGTGTGGCTAGCCTGGGACTCTGGCTTGGTCCTGTGTTGTCTTTTAGCATCTTCGATGGATCTCCTTAGACCATATCTGGCTTTCTTGTATAGGTCAGTGTCGCCTGACTTGAACGCCTCAGACCTAGACGTTAGCAAGCAGTAGACATCCCTGTTCATCCACGGTTTCCAGTTGGAAAACACACGGATTTGCTTCTTTGGCACACAGTCTTCTACACACTTACTAATGAAGTCAGTTACTGTAGTGGTGTACTCGTTCAGGCTGCTCACAGTTTTTAAATAATGACCAGTCCACTGACTCCAAGCAGCCCCGTAGGGGAACATCCGATTCCTCAGACCAACATTGCACGACTCTCTTTGACAGATACTTCCGCTTCAGTTTTTGGTTGTAAGCCAGGTGGTCTGATTTGCTAAAATTTAAATCTAAAATAAAGAATACAATATAAGATGTAAAGAAGACAATTCTAACGGAGTTCAAGAACTGAATGGGCCGGGGGTATTAGCACAAAGCGCTGAGGAGACTGGACAGCTTTAGAATGCTGGTTAGAAAAAGCCAATCTTCATAAACACAGGCATTCAGAATAAACAGTCAAACCTTTCACTCTTGGCTGGGGCATTGTGATCAGTTCTGGGCTGGGCAGTGGGTATTGGGGTACAGGGGCAGTGGGTGTTGGGTTACAGGGTGGGCAGTCGGTACTGGGTGGGCAGTGGGTATTGGGGTACTGGATGAGCAGTGGGTATTGGGTGGGCAGTGGGTATTGGGGTACTGGGTGGGCAGTGGGTATTGGGGTACTGGGTGGGCAGTGGGTATTGGGGTACTGGGTGGGCAGTGGGTATTGGGGTACTGGGTGGGCAGTGGGTATTGGGGTACTGGGTGGGCAGTGGGCATTGGGGTACTGGGTGGGCAGTGGGCATTGGGGTACTGGGTGGGCAGTAGGTATTGGGGTACTGGGTGGGCAGTGGGTATTGGGGTACTGGATGAGCAGTGGGTATTGGGGTACTGGGTGGGCAGTGGGTATTGGGGTACTGGGTGGGCAGTGGGTATTAGGGTACTGGGTGGGCAGTGGGTACTGGGTGAGCAGTGGGTATTGGGGTACTGGGTAAGCAGTGGGCAGTGGGTATTGGGGTACTGGGTGGGCAGTGGGTATTGGGGTACTGGGTGGGCAGTGGGTATTGGGGTACTGGGTGAGCAGTGGGTATTGGGGTACTGGATGAGCAGTGGGTATTGGGGTATTGGGTGGACAGTAGGTATTGGGGTACTGGATGAGCAGTGGGTATTGGGGTATTGGGTGGGCAGTAGGTATTGGGGTACTGGGTGGGCAGTGGGTATTGGGGTACTGGATGAGCAGTGGGTATTGGGGTACTGGGTGGGCAGTGGGTATTGGGGTACTGGGTGGGCAGTGGGTATTGGGGTTCTGGATGAGCAGTGGGTTTTGGGGTATTGGGTGGGCAGTGGGTATTGGGGTACTGGGTGGGCAGTGGGTATTGGGGTACTGGATGAGCAGTGGGTATTGGGGTATTGGGTGGGCAGTAGGTATTGGGGTACAAGGATGAGCAGTGGGTACTGAGATAGTGGGTGGACATTGGATATTGGGGTACAGGGTGGGCAGTGGGTCGCTGTGCGTTCATCCCTGGTGTTGGTGTTTTGAAGAATTTTAGGTTTCCGCCGGATCCCCCCAGTGTCAGGTCGTCTGGTTGACTTGGTGACGGAGATTCAAGAGCAGACAACTGATGCACACTTAGAGAGGACATTCTTCATCTCACCAGGTAACCAGGTAGAGAGAGAGAAATGGGGCAGGGGGGGTGGTGGTGGTGGAGAGGAAGGGAGCGGGGGAGAGGAAGTGGGAGTGGGAGGGAGAGAGAGAAAGAGAGGGAGAGAGAATGACAACAGGAGATAGAAAGGAACAGGGATATATGGTGAGTGAGGAATGGGGAAGAAGGGCAAGGATGCAGATGTGAGGAGGGAACCAGATAGGGGATTGATGAAGGTGTGAGACACTGGGAGAAGGGCAGAGACACTGGGAGGGTTGATGGCGGGGGGTTTGGGGTCACAGACCTGCTACTTGGGGATACGGACATGAATAGTTATCTTTCTCTGACAGCAAAGAATGTTTGTTTCTATGGCGACTGCTCCTATTACTGTGACATGGAGCACCCTCTTTGTGGGAAACCAAATTTAATGGAGGGATCAATGGCGGCCTACCTCCCCAGTGTCAAACTGGCCATGCGATTGTCCTGGAGAAACCCCTGGAGACGCTCATACCACAAAACCAAAAAAGCCAAGTGAGTGCAACCCACCCCGTACCCCAAATATCTCCCCGTGCCCCAGAACGCTGACGCTCCCCGTGCCCCAGAACGCTGACGCTCCCCGTGCCCCAGAACGCTGTCGCTCCCCGTGCCCCAGAACGCTGACGCTCCCCGTGCCCCAGAACGCTGACGCTCCCCGTGCCCCAGAACGCTGACACTCCCCGTGCCCCAGAACGCTGACGCTCCCCGTGCCCCAGAACGCTGACGCTCCCCGTGCCCCAGAACACAAGCACCTAAGCACATTGAGTCTCCCCCTCCACACTGCCGTCCCTTCATCCTGCCCTACTCCACCTCTGCCTCCACTACCCCTCCTCTGTGTCCCGGTCACTTTCCTTGCTCCCTCAGCCAAGCCTCTGTCTCCTCACCTCTCACCCTCTCTCTCTTTCAGGTGGGAGTTGGACCCCGATTACTGCGAATACATTAAGAAAAGTCCTCCGTACAAATACGGGAGCCGCCTGCTGGATGTCATTGACATGACCGTGATGGACTTCCTGATGGGTGGGGGCATATCCGCGCAGGGGATGCATGTGGGTGGATGGGGGGGTGTGTCAGGGTGGGTGTGGATGTGTGTGTGTGTGTGTGTGTATGTGTGGGTGGGTGGAGGTGACTTTGAGGTTGCCATTTTTTTTCAGCCCTGATCCACATTCTGTTCCCTCAGTGCCAACCCCCATCCCTATTCCAGGCAGCAGTTTGGATTAAGCCAGACTCCCTGCCCCGCCCCCTCTCTGCCTCGCCCCACCTTGCCACTACTCTGCCCCACCCCTGCTCTGTGCCACCCCACTCTACCCACATCCAGCAACTCCCCCAGTATCCATCAGCCAGTGACCCCCTCCCCACAACAAAACATCCCTGAGCCAGGAACCACACCCCTTCCCCAAACCACCCCCCCCCCCCCCCCTCCCCCAGTGCCCATCTCCCTGACAGGCTCTCCACCCCATTCACCCAGGGTGTCCATCTCCTTTGTGGATTGGGATAAAAGCCTCAGAGGCTGGTTGCTGCCCTTCAAAAGCTGCTGAGACTCCATCCATGTACCCCCCCAATCCCCTGCACATCCTTTGCCCTACTCCTCTGCATCTGGCTCCCCTGTGCCCCCCTCCTCCACTGCCACCACCACCCTCCACGTCTATTGTAAAGCTCCTCAGGCGGTGAATAAGTTGTCTCTCCACCAGGCCCTCAGTTCACTAACAGGACTAACTAGCCTCCCGTTCTCCGTGTCCTTCCTGCAGGGAACATGGACCGACATCATTACGAAACCTTCCAGAAATTTGAGAACGACAGTTTTATCCTTCATTTAGACAATGGACGAGGGTGAGTGAACGAGCAAACACACTCAGGCACCTGTTCGGGTACACCGAGAGAGAATTTAGCATGACCAATGCACCTAACCAGCACGTCTTTCAGATGTAAGAACATAAGAAATAGGAGCAGGAGTAGGCCATCTAGCCCTTCGAGCCTGCCCCGCCATTCAATAAGATCATGGCTGATCTGAAGTGGCTCAGTTCCACTTTCCCGCTTTCTCCCCATAACCCTTAATTCCCTTGCCTACCAAAAACCTGTCTACCCGTGTCTTAAATATATTTAGTGAGGTAGCCTCCACCACATCAATGGCAGAGAATTCCAGAGATTCACCACCCTTTGAGTGAAGAAGTTCCTCCTCAACTCCGTTCTAAACTGCGCCCCCCCGCCCTTATCTTGAGGCTGTGCCCCCTAGTCCTGCTGTCCTTTCTGAGTGGGAAGAATCTCTCTACTCTACCCTATCCATCCCCTTCATTATCTTATACGTCTCTATAAGATCCCCCCCCCATCCTTCTAAACTCCAACGAGTACAAACCCAGTCTATTCAGCCTCTCGTCATAGTCCAACCCCCTCATCTCCGGAGTCAGCCTAGTGAAAGGGAGGAAACCGGAGCACATGGAGGAAACCCACGCAGACATGGGGGGAACATGCAAACTCCAGACAGACAGTGATCCAAGCTGGGAATCGAGCCCAGGTCCCTGGCGCTGTGAGGCACAATCCTGTGCCACCATGGGATTGGGTAATAAAAAGACGAGAGGCACCAAAAAAGGCGGGATTTGATTAAAAACACGGGATTGGTTCATAAAGGGACAGGACTCCTGCCCATTCCTCCAATGCCCTTGCACTTTGAAAGTTCTTCTAAGTGACTGTTCAGCTGGGGTTTGGTGGAATGAGTTGCTGACTTTGTGTTTGTATTGCTATCATTTGGAAGCTGTGCTGGGGGATGTAAGTGTGAAGCTGCCAGTGTTCAACCGGCTTCTTGCCTTGCTTTCAAGGTTTGGGAGACACTCTCAGGATGAGCCCTCAATCCTGGTTCCTCTTCAGCAATGCTGCAGGTAAGAAACACAGAAACATTAAAGAAAGGAGCAGGAGGAGGCCATTTGGCCCTTTGAGCCTGCTCTACTATTCATTACAATCATGGCTGATCACCCAACTCGATAGCCTAATCCTGCTTTCTCCCCTTAACCTTTGATCCCATTCCCCCCAAGTGCTATATCCAGCCGCCTCTTGAATACATTCAATGTTTTGGCATCAACTACTTCCTGTGATAATTAATTCCACAGGCTCACCATTGTTTGGATGAAGAAATGTCTCCTCACTTCTGTCCTAATTGGTCTACCCTGAATCCTCAGACTGTGACCGCTGGTTCTGGTCTCCCCCACCTTCGGGAATATTCTCCCTGCATCTGCCCTGTCTAGTCCTGTTGGAATTTTATAAGTCCCTATGGGATGCCTCCTTGTATGCCTGAACTCCAGCAAAAGCAATCCTAACCTAGTCAATCTCTCCTCATATATCAGTCCCACCATCCCTGGAATCAGCCTGGTAAACCTTCGCTGCTCTCCCTCAAGAGCAAGAACATCCTTCCTCAGAAAAGGAGACCAAAACTGCACACAATATTCTAGGTGTGGCCTCACCAAGGCCCTGTATAATTATAACAACACATCCCTGCTCCTGTACTCGAAACCTCTCGCAATGAAGGCCAACATACCATTTGCCTTCTTTACTGCCTGCTGCACCTGCACGCTTACCTTCAGTGACTGGTGCACAAGGACACCCAGGTCCCTCTGCACACTCCCCTCTCCTAATTTACACCATTCAGGTGTAATCTGCCACCTTGTTTTTGCTTCCAAAGTGAATAACCTCACATTTATCCAAATTATACCGCATCTGACATTGATTTATCCACTCACCCAACCTGTCCAGATCATTCTGAAGGATCTCTGCATCCTGGTCACAGTTCACCCTCCCACTCAACTTGGATCATCTGAAAACTCCCAACACTGCCCTTGAACCTGTACATCTGTCAGTAACAACTGGGGTTGCCAACCCTCCAGGATTGGCCTGGAATCTTCAGGACTCGAAGATTCATCTGTTCTCTACAACTATGGAGAAAAATCATGCGGATGTGAAAAAAAAATGTTATTTTAGTCTTTTTCTTTGAAGCAGAAAAATATTAAAAATGGGGAAGTAAAGTCTGATTGGCTGACAGCCAAGCGTCACCCAATTGGGTAACGAGACTTTATGCTTTCCGATTGGTGTAGGAAGGCCGTGTGTCACATGGATGACGTGTTCGCCAACCAATGGCTGGGGGTGGGGGCGGGGGGATCATGTGATGGAACCTCCAGGAATACATTTAATCTGAGTTGGCAACTCAAGTTACAGCAGGTCCAGGGAGGATGACTCGCCAAGAGCTCTGCACATCATTGATAAGATACCAGAACTAACACAGAATAAGCCTGTCCTATCACTCCCAGCTCTACAGTTCCTGCATCAGGCTCTCCAAAGAGACAGAGAGGCCCTTCAGCCCATCGATTATCTCCCTCCATAATCAGGCTCCAACTTAACAAATTCCTCTCTTCAGAGTCAGCCGCCATTTTCACCCTCATTTCATTTTTTCTTAATCTCTTGCTTGTGAATGGTCACTCCCGGTCACTGCCCCTCGACCTCCCTCTGTCACTGCCCCTCGACCTCCCTCTGTCACTGCCCCTCGACCTCCCTCTGTCACTGCCCCTCGACCTCCCTCTGTCACTGCCCCTCGACCTCCCTCTGTCACTGCCCCTCGACCTCCCTCTGTCACTGCCCCTCGACCTCCCTCTGTCACTGCCCCTCGACCTCCCTCTGTCACTGCCCCTCGACCTCCCTCGGTCACTGCCCCTCGACCTCCCTCGGTCACTGCCGCTCGACCTCCCAGTCCATGTTCTGTGACTCCAGAGGGACTGTGCCTTTTACCTATCCCACAGCCTAAAATCCAGTGCGAAAGTCTGAGACAGAGCTTGTTGTCCAACCGTTTTGGGCATTTTTATCTTGTGCTGATGCCACACTGAAACGTGGCGTTTGTTGTTGTTGTTGTACAGGATGCGGAGAGGGACCTTCCTCCGCCTTCAGCTGTTGGCCTCCGAGAGCTACAGACTCAGTGACGTAATGAGGGAATCATTGCAGAGTGACAGACTCTCCCCCATCCTGAGTGAGCCTCACCTCATTGCCCTTAACCGCAGACTGCTCACCATCCTGGAAACCACCAAAGATTGTATCCGTCGCCACGGTGAACACAAGGTGCTACAGAATGATCTGGGAGGTTGGCCTGCCAGGGACTAACAGAATGGGGCGCCCCTGGGGGAGAAGTCACGGGGGAGGGGGGACTGACATTGTACGGATGATTCTGGACTCTGACGCACACGGGATCTATGAACATACAGATTAGTCTCGATCTCCTCAGTGTCGACCATTTGTCTCCAACGTGGTGTCATTCGTAAATATAGAGATTGTGTTCCAGAGTCCAAATCATTAATTGTCCCAGCACTGATCCCTATGGAACATCACGTTCCACTCTTAACAAACAAACATATGAATTTAGGAGCAGAAAGAGGCCATTCAACCCCTCCAGCCTGCTGCCCCATTCTATTAAATCATGGCAGGTCTGATTGTAGCCTCAATCCCACATTCTCACCCACCTCCGATAACCTTTCGCCTCTTTGTTAATCAAGAATCTGTCTCAGTTTGCCTTAAAAATATTCAAAGACTCTGCTCCCACTGCCTTTTGAGGAAGAGAATTCCAGAAACTCATCACCCTCTGAGAAAAAACAGCTTCTCTTCTCTGCCTTAAATGGGCGACCCTTTATTTTTAAACACTGACCCCCTTGATCTAGATCCTCCCCTAAGGGGACACATTCCCCCACACCCACCCTGTCAATACCCCTCAGGATCTTAAAGATCTCTGTTAAGCCACCCTTTATTCTTCCAGCAGCTGCAACCCTAACCCCTTCAACCTTTCCTCATAGGACAGCCCATCCATTCCTAGTATTAGTCTAGTAAATCTTCTCTGAACTGTTCCTAATGCATTTACACCTTTCCTTAAATAGGGAGACCAGCAACGCATGCAATATCCAGATGTAATCTCAGCGATGGCCTGTAACCTCTCTCCTCCTGTAACCAATTCCTCTCGCAGTAAACAATAACATTCTATTAGCTTTCCTAATTACTTGCTGTACTTGCGTGCCAGCCTTTTGTGATTCATGTACTCGGACACCCAGATCTCTCTGCAGCTCAGAGCTCCACAAGCTCCCACCGTTTAGATAAAAGCTCTTTTATTCTTCCTGCCAAAATGGACAATTTCACATTTGCCCACATTCATTTGCCAGATCTTTTCCCACTCACTGCGTCCCTTTGTATCCTCCTTATGTCCACTTCACAATTTACTTTCCTACCTATCTTTGTATCGTTAGCAAATTTAGCAACCCATGCCTGTCCTGCACAGCACACTGCTTCCCCCTGCCCCCTGCACAGACCTCCCCTCCAGTAAATTATCCACCCCTCATATTCCCCACTACAAATCCCACAACCTCTGCTCCCCACACACCCCGCCACTCCCCTGTCTCTGAACCTTGTGCCCACACACACACACACACACACACACACACACACACACAGAGTCCCTGAGGTGGACACCGTGATGTGAATACAGAGCAGCCCACAAGGTCAGTGGGAGAAACATCATTTAGAAAGTTGAAATAAACTCTTTTGCTGCTGGAAATATTGTTCATTTCCTTCAAATGGTCTAAGAGACTCTGTCTGTACCACACTGGATAGGATGGATGGATCCTACTTCCCCATCCCTTCCACTGTGCACACATGCATCTCCCTTTACAGCCTACACTGTCAGAGGGTCAGTGCTGAGGGAGTGCCGCACTGTCAGAGGGTCAGTGCTGAGGGAGTGCCGCACTGTCAGAGGGTCAGTACTGAGGGAGTGCCGCACTGTCAGAGGGTCAGTGCTGAGGGAGTACCACACAGGGTCAGAACTGAGTGCCACACTGTCAGAGGGTCAGTGCTGAGGGAGTGCCGCACTGTCAGAGGGTCAGTGCTGAGGGAGTGCCACACTGTCAGAGGGTCAGTGCTGAGGGAGTGCCGCACTGTCAGAGGGTCAGTGCTGAGGGAGTGCCGCACTGTCAGAGGGTCAGTGCTGAGGGAGCGCCGCACTGTCGGAGGGTCAGTGCTGAGGGAGCGCCACACTGTCGGAGGGTCTACAGTGCTTTTGGCTTCTACTTGCTGCTTATTGTTGCGGTGTTCCTCACAGCTCTCCCATCTCCCCCATCCCAGCAGTGGACCCACCAGCTCACCTGTGACTGAAAGAAATTATGCAGAAAGCAGGGATCAACCTCAAAAGTCCTCAGCATGGTGGCACAGTGGTTAGCACTGCTTCCTCACAGCGCCAGGGATCCAGTTTTGATTCCCGGTTTGGGTCAATGTCTGTGGGGTTTGCACATTATCCCTGTGTCTGCGTGGGTTTCCTCCAGGTGCTCCAGTTTCCTCCCACACCAAAGATGTGCGGGTTAGGTGGATTGGCCATGATAAATTGCCCTTTGGTGTCCCGAGGTCTTTAGACTAGGGGGATTAATGGGGTAAATACGTTGATTTATGGGGATAGGATCAGGGTAAGGTGCTCTGTTGGAGAGCCAGTACAGATTTGATGGGCTGAATGGTCTCCTCTTGCACTGAAGGGTTCTATGATTCTATGAAACATAATTTTCCAAAGTTGGAAATCTCTGAAACGAGGTTAACACAGCAGCAATGATCCTGTAATGACAGAGCAGCAATGATCTTGTAATGCTATAGCGGCAATGATCCTGTAATGCTACAGCGGCAATGATCCTGTAATGGTACAGCAGCAATCATCCTGTAATGACAGAGCAGCAATGATCCTGTAATGGTACAGCAGCAATGATCCTGTAATGGCACAGCGGCAATGATCCCGTAATGGCACAGCGGCAATGATCCCGTAATGGCACAGCGACAATGATCCCGTAATGGCACAGCGACAATGATCCCGTAATGGCACAGCGACAATGATCCCGTAATGACACAGCGACAATGATCCCGTAATGGCACAGCGACAATGATCCCGTAATGACACAGCGACAATGATCCCGTAATGACACAGCGACAATGATCCCGTAATGACACAGTGACAATGATCCTGTAATGGCTGAAGGATGTTTCAGTTCCACCTGGAGAGACTGTTCCTGTGGGTGGATCATTCGAACAGTATTGGAAACCATTCCCAAATAAGTTTAATTTGATAATGGAACGAATTTCCTCACTGAGTTTCAGTAGCTCAGGTGCAACTTGGACACTGGAGGAGTGACAGGAAGTGTTTCCGGTCACAGTTCTCAGAGTTTAATCTGTCGGTTTGGCTCCTGGGATTGGACAGTGGGTTCTCAGTCCTGGGGATGGATCCTTGAGGCAGTTTTTATTCATCCCACCAGGTGGCAGCAGACCCCAAACTAACCCCATTTCACCAGACACTGAGCCAATCACTGGTCATCACGGTGACCAACAGTATCAGCCAGTGCCCATTCACTGATGGTCAGTGTGTGACCCAGTGCCCATACACTGATGGTCAGTGTGTGACCCAGTGCCCATACACTGATGGTCAGTGTGTGACCCAGTGCCCATACACTGATGGTCAGTGTGTGACCCAGTGCCCATTCACTGATGGTCAGTGTGTGACCCAGTGCCCATTCACTGATGGTCAGTGTGTGACCCAGTGACCATTCACTGATGGTCCATGTGTGACCCAGTGCCCATTCACTGATGGTCAGTGTGTGACCCAGTGCTCAGTCTTTAGCGGTCAGTGTGTGACCCGGTGCCCAGTCTCTAGCAGTCAGTGTGTGACCCGATGCCCAGTCTCTAGCGGTCAGTGTGCGACCCGATGCCCAGTCTCTAGCGGTCAGTGTGCGACCTGGTGCCCAGTCTCTAGCGGTCAGTGTGCGACCCGGTGCTCAGTCTTTAGCGGTCAGTGTGCGACCTGGTGCCCAGTCTCTGGCGGCCAGTGTGTGACCCGGTGCCCAGTCTCTGGCGGTCAGTGTGTGACCCGGTGCCCAGTCTCTCACGGTCAGTGTGTGACCCGGTGCCCAGTCTCTCACGGTCAGTGTGTGACCCAGTGCCCAGTCTCTGGTGGTCAGTGTGTGACCCGGTGCCCAGTCTCTGGCGGTCAGTGTGTGACCCGGTGCCCAGTCTCTCACGGTCAGTGTGTGACCCGGTGCCCAGTCTCTCACGGTCAGTGTGTGACCCGGTGCCCAGTCTCTGGCGGTCAGTGTGCGACCCGGTGCCCAGTCTCTCACGGTCAGTGTGTGACCCAGTGCCCAGTCTCTGGTGGTCAGTGTGTGACCCGGTGCCCAGTCTCTGGTGGTCAGTGTGCGACCCGGTGCCCAGTCTCTGGCGGTCAGTGTGCGACCCGGTGCCCAGTCTCTGGCGGTCAGTGTGCGACCCGGTGCCCAGTCTCTGGCGGTCAGTGTGCGACCCGGTGCCCAGTCTCTGGCGGTCAGTGTGCGACCCGGTGCCCAGTCTCTGGCGGTCAGTGTGCGACCCGGTGCCCAGTCTCTGGCGGTCAGTGTGCGACCCGGTGCCCAGTCTCTGGCGGTCAGTGTGCGACCCGGTGCCCAGTCTCTGGCGGTCAGTGTGCGACCCGGTGCCCAGTCTCTGGCGGTCAGTGTGCGACCCGGTGCCCAGTCTCTGGCGGTCAGTGTGCGACCCGGTGCCCAGTCTCTGGCGGTCAGTGTGCGACCCGGTGCCCAGTCTCTGGCGGTCAGTGTGCGACCCGGTGCCCAGTCTCTGGCGGTCAGTGTGCGACCCGGTGCCCAGTCTCTAGTGGTCAGTGTGTGACCCGGTGCCCAGTCTCTAGTGGTCAGTGTGTGACCTAGTGCCCATTCACTGGTCAGTGTGTGACCTAGTGCCCAGTCTCTAGTGGTGAGGTGGTGGCTGTTCGCTGAGTGATTCCTGTTTCATTACAGTGATATCAGCTGTTTCTCTGTTTTCCTCTGCCTCCAATCTCACAGATTGCAGAATATTAATGTACGTTTGAAACACTTTCTGGCCTGGGTAATACCATGCCCTTGAAAGTCTAAGAAGGGCAGCACGATGGTGCATTGTTAGCACTGCTGCCTCAGAGCGCCAGGGACCCAGGTTCGATTCTGTGGAGTCAGCATGTTCTCCCCATGTCTGCATGGGTTTTCTCCAGGTGCTCCGGTTTCCTCCCACAGTCTGAAAGATGTGCGAGTTAGGTATATTGGCCATGCTAAATTGCTCCTTCCTGACAAGGAGATTAACAGGGTAAATACGGGGATTGCTGAGGTCTCCTGCACCCCATGACATTAAGGCAGGACATATCGAACTGCGTGAGTGTGCTCAGTGAATGGATTAAGAATCCCCTGGAGCTAAGAATAACCTAACACAGAACAGTACAGTGTATATACACAGCTCAACACAGAACCGGGCAGTGTATATTCACAGCCCAATACAGAACAGGACAGTGTATATACACAGCCCAACACAGAACAGAACAGGAGAGTGTATATATACAGTCCAACACAGAACAGGAGAGTGCATATACACAACCCAAGACAAAACAGGAGAGTGTATATACACAGCCCAAAACAGAACAGGACAATGTATATACACAGCCCAACACAGAACAGGTCAGTGTATATATACAGAGTGCAACACAGAACAGGAGAATGTATGTACACAGTCCAACACAGAACAGGACGGTGTATATACACAGCCGAACACGGAACAGGACAGTGCATATACACAGCCCAACACAGAACTGGGCAGTGTATATACACAACACAGGACATAACAGTGTATACACACAGCCCAACACACAACAGGACAGTGTATATAGACAACTCAACACAGAACTGGGCAGTGTATATACACAACCCAACACAGAACTGGGCAGTGTATATACACAACCCAACACAGAACTGGACAGTGTATATACACAACCCAACACAGAACTGGGCAGTGTATATACACAACCCAACACAGAACAGGACAGTGTATGTACACAACCCAACACGGTACAGGACAGTGTATATACACAGCCCAACACGGAACAGGAAAGTGTACATACACAGCCCAACACAGGACAGTGTCTATACGCAGCCCAATACAGAACAGGGCAGTGTCTATACACAGTCCAACACGGAACAGGACAGTGTATATACACAGCTCAACACAGAACAGGAGAGTGTCTATACACAGCCCCACACAGAACGGGACAGTGTATATGCGCAGCCCAACACACCAGGATATTGTAAATACACAGCCCAACACAGAACAGGACAGTGTATATACACAGCCCAACATAGAACAGGGCAGTGTATATACACAGTCCAACACACAACAGGACAGTGTATATACACAGCCCAACACAGAACTGGATAGTGTATACACACAACCAAACACAGAACAGGACAGCATATATACACAGCCCAACGGAGAACAGGACAGTGTACATACACAGTCCAATACAGAACTGGACAGTGTATATACACAACCCAACACAGATCAGGACAGTGTATATACACAGTCCAATACAGAACTGGACAGCGTTTTTAGTCTTTTTAACTTTCTTAGCCAAATAAAAGTTCAATGCTGAATGGTAAAAACTGAGAGTTCACTGTTTATGAGTCATTATGTGGCTGCGGCAGAATGTTTGCTGGTTCATCTTCAGATTTCAGGAGTGGAGTTGAAGCGCGTGTAAAACATAATCCATTTCTTCAGGAACTGATGATTATTTGTTCCTTTCAATGGAAATTCACTATTTCTGTGCTGGATTTTTTGAATTGTAACTGAAAGGGCATTGACCTGACAGAGAAGAGGGATAGTGTTACTGTCTCTGAGGGAGGAGAGAGGGATAGTGTTACTGTACCTGAGAGAGGAGAGAGGGATAGTGTTACTGTACCTGAGAGAGGAGAGAGGGATAGTGTTACTGTACCTGAGAGAGGAGAGAAGAGGGATAGTGTTACTGTACCTGAGAGAGGAGAGGAGAGGGATAGTGTTACTGTCCCTGAGGGATGAGAGGAGAGGGATAGTGTTACTGTCTCTGAGGGAGGAGAGAGGGATAGTGTTACTGTACCTGAGAGAGGAGAGAGGGATAGTGTTACTGTCCCCGAGAAAGGAGAGAAGAGGGATAGTGTTACTGTACCTGAGAGAGGAGAGAGGGACAGTGTTACTGTACCCGAGGGAGGAGAGGAGAGGGACAGTGTTACTGTACCCGAGGGAGGAGAGGAGAGGGACAGTGTTACTGTACCCGAGGGAGGAGAGGAGAGGGACAGTGTTACTGTACCCGAGGGAGGAGAGGAGAGGGCTAGTGTTACTGTCCCTGAGGGAGGAGAGGGGGATAGTGTTACTGTACCTGAGAGAGGAGAGAGGGATAGTGTTACTGTACCTGAGAGAGGAGAGAAGAGGGATAGTGTTACTGTACCTGAGGGAGGAGAGGAGAGGGATAGTGTTACTGTACCTGAGAGAGGAGAGAGGGATAGTGTTACTGTCCCTGAGGGATGAGAGGAGAGGGATAGTGTTACTGTCCCTGAGAGAGGAGAGAGGGATAGTGTTACTGTACCTGAGAGAGGAGAGAGGGATAGTGTTACTGTCCCTGAGAAGGGAGAGAAGAGGGATAGTGTTACTGTACCTGAGAGAGGAGAGGAGAGGGATAGTGTTACTGTCCCTGAGGGATGAGAGGAGAGGGATAGTGTTACTGTCTCTGAGGGAGGAGAGAGGGATAGTGTTACTGTACCTGAGAGAGGAGAGAGGGATAGTGTTACTGTACCTGAGAGAGGAGAGGGATAGTGTTACTGTCCCCGAGAAAGGAGAGGAGAGGGATAGTGTTACTGTACCTGAGGGAGGAGAGGAGAGGGATAGTGTTACTGTACCTGAGAGAGGAGAGAGGGATAGTGTTACTGTACCCGAGGGAGGAGAGGAGAGGGACAGTGTTACTGTACCCGAGGGAGGAGAGGAGAGGGACAGTGTTACTGTACTCGAGGGAGGAGAGGAGAGGGACAGTGTTACTGTACCCGAGGGAGGAGAGGAGAGGGACAGTGTTACTGTACCCGAGGGAGGAGAGGAGAGGGATAGTGTTACTGTACCCGAGGGAGGAGAGGAGAGGGCTAGTGTTACTGTCCCTGAGAGAGGGATAGTGTTACTGTACCTGAGAGAGGAGAGAGGGATAGTGTTACTGTACCTGAGGGAGGAGAGAAGAGGGATAGTGTTACTTTACCTGAGAGAGGAGAGGAGAGGGACAGTGTTACTGTACCCGAGGGAGGAGAGGAGAGGGATAGTGTTACTGTACCCGAGGGAGGAGAGGAGAGGGACAGTGTTACTGTACCCGAGGGAGGAGAGGAGAGGGACAGTGTTACTGTACCCGAGGGAGGAGAGGAGAGGGACAGTGTTACTGTACCCGAGGGAGGAGAGGAGAGGGACAGTGTTACTGTACCCGAGGGAGGAGAGGAGAGGGATAGTGTTACTGTCCCTGAGAGAGGAAAGGAGAGGGATAGTGTTACTGTACCCGAGGGAGGAGAGAGGGATAGTGTTACTGTACCCGAGGGAGGAGAGGAGAGGGACAGTGTTACTGTACCCGAGGGAGGAGAGGAGAGGGATAGTGTTACTGTACCTGAGGGATGAGAGGAGGGATAGTGTTACTGTCCCCGAGAGAGGAGAGGAGACGGATAGTGTTACTGTACCTGAGGGAGGAGGGGGATAGTGTTACTGTCCCTGAAGGAGGAGAGAAGAGGGATAGTGTTACTGTACCTGAGGGAGGAGAGGAGAGGTATAGTGTTACTGTACCTGAGAGAGGAGAGGGATAGTGTTACTGTACCTGAGAGAGGAGAGGAGAGGGATAGTGTTACTGTCCCTGAGGGAGGAGAGGGATAGTGTTACTGTCCCTGAGGGAGGAGAGGGATAGTGTTACTGTCTATGAGGGAGGAGAGGAGAGGGATAGTGTTACTGTCCCCGAGGGAGGAGAGGGATAGTGTTACTGTCTTTGAGGGAGGAGAGGAGAGGGATAGTGTTACTGTCTATGAGGGAGGAGAGGAGCGTTACTGCCCCTTTGACAAGTTCTACTGACTACCAGCTGTGCCTGTTTTCAGTAACTTATGAGCCGTTGAAGAAATTTCAAAATGGCTACCTCAGTCACATGACCCATCTCTCCCTATATTGATTTCAGGAGGTGTTTGTTTATCTGATGTCTGAACCAATAGTTGCTTTTGTTTCATGGCAGGGTGATTAGATTCTGTCCCAGCCATTAAGATCCTGAATGAGTCATTAACTATCTCGATGAGATAGGAAGACATATTTCCATATAACCATTGTTATAGCAGACATCCTGTCTCCAGTGGAGAGGAGTCTTATAGAAATGTGAATGCTATGTCCAGGACATTTCAGTAAATCCTTTCAAACTGGTTCTTGACATTGCCATATGTGAAATTCCAGAGAAGGATGTGGTGGCACGTCAGAATTGCAGTTCACATTGGGACTTTCCAGAAGCTGGTCATCTTGCAGTACCGGATGTCAGGTGACTTGTGGCAGCCACCTTTCGCCAGTGTATTCTTTTGTCTTTAAAAAGTTTTTTTCAAACAGTTCAGTATATGTTCCATCAGCTGGTGAAATTACAGAATTAATATCACTCATTCATAAGTCACACCATCACGAGAGGTGGGATGATTATTGCGCTAATTAAATAAGAAATTTACAAATGGATTTGGATAGGTTAAGTGAATGGGGCAGAATCTGGCAGATGAAGTTTATCCATTTTGATAAGAAAAAATACAAAGGCAAATTATTATCCAAATGGTGACAAGCTTCATAGTGTTTCAGTGCAGAGGGATCTGGGTGTCCTTGTTCATGAATCGCAGAAAGCTAATATGCAGGTAGAGCAAATATTAAGGAAAGAAAATGGAATTGTGGCATTTATTGCTGAAGGAATAGAGTAGGAAAGTAATGAAGTGTTTTATTGGAGTCTTTCAGGTATGAAATGTTACGTGCTACACTGCGGCACATTGCCCAGATCTGGATACGTATCTGAGTTGTTGTCAATGGAACTGAAAACTCCAATCATCAGTGAACATCGCCACCTCTGACCTTATGATAGAGGGAAAGTCATGGATGAAGCAGCTGAAGATGGCTGGGTCTAGGACACTACCCTGAGAAACTGCAGAGATATCCTGGGGCTGAGGTGATTAACCTCCAACCAGCACAACCATCTTCCTTTTGTACAGGTATGACAGCAAACAGTGGCGAGTTCTCCCCCTGATTCCCATTGACTCCAGTTTTGCTGGGGCTCCTTGATGCTGCGCTCAGTCAAGTACTGATGTCAAGGGCAGTCACTCTCACCTCACCTTTCTGTCCATTTGTTCTCTTTGGGTATTATTTCCAATTAGGTTTTCAAGATCTCAATTCAATCTACCTCTAACACACTTTTGGACAATGGGTTCCAAATCCTAAACACTTGCTGCATCAAAATGCTTTATCTCACATTCCTGTTCGTTATTTTGCCAATCTACTTTTAAGCCAATGGGAACAGTTCCTCCCTTTCTACTCGGTCCAGACCCCCTCACGATTTTGAACACCTCGGTCAAATCTCTTCCCAACATTCTCATCTCCCAGGTGAACAGTCCCAACTTCTCCGATCTCTCCACGTTACCAAAATTGCTCAGCCCCAGAAATATCCTCATGAATCATTTCTAATCTAAAGCCTTCACACCCTTCCGAAAGTTCGGTTCCCAGAATTGGACACAATTCTTCAGTTGACTCCGAGCCAGTGTTCATCACAACTTCCTTGCTTTTATATTTATAAAGTCCAGGATTCTGTGTGCCTTATTTACCCCGTCCTGTCACCTTCAACAACTTGTGCACATGTACATCCAGATCCCTCTGCCCTGGCATCTTCATCTCAAATTGCATCTTTCATTTTCCATTGCCTCTGCTTCATCCTCCTACCAACATGTTCACTTCACATTTCTTCGCATTAACATTCATCTGCCCATTCCCTCAGCCTGTCGATGTCATAGAATCCCTACAGTGCAGAAGGAGACCATTCAACCTATCGAGTCTGCACCGACAACAACCCCACCCCAGCCCTATCCCCGTAACCCCACATATTTACCTTGCTAATCCCCCTGACACCATGGGGCAATTTAGCACGGCCAATCCACCTAACCCACACAAGTTTGGAGTGTGGGAGGAAACCGGAGCACCCAGAGGAATCACATGCAGACATGGGGAGAATGTGCAAACTCTACACCGACAATGACCAGAGGCTGGAATCGAACCCTAGCACTTTGAGGCAGCAGTGCTAACCACTGTGTCACCATGCTGTCCTCTGTGAAAGCTAGCTCCAACCCTCTCACAATACTTCTAAGCTTTGTATCACCTGCACATATTGAAATTGAGTGCTGTTTCCCCCAAGTCTAGGTTGTTACACACAAAGAAAGGCCAACCTCAGGGAACCTCACCTTTCTCCAGTCCACAGAAAACTATTCACTATGACTGTCTGTTTCCTGTCACTCAGTTATATCCATGCTCCTACTGTCCCTGTCATTCCATGGGTTTCAGCTTTGTTGATGAACCTGTGGCGCTTTATCACTATACGGACTTTGGAAGTCCCTGTACACCACATCCATCACATTACCCTCATCAACCTTCTCTGTGATCCTAACAAAAAAACTCAAACAAGTTAGTTAAACACAATAAATGTTAAACAAATCCATACAGGCTTTTCTCAGTAGGAGAGATGATGGCGTAGTGGTATTGTCGCTGGACTTATAATCCAGGGAGCCCAGAGTAATGCTTGGGGCACTTGGGTTCGAATCCCACCTCAGTAGATGGTGAAATTTGAATGAAATAAAAACCTGGAATTAAAAGTCTACTGATGACCATTGTGGATTGTTGTAAAAGCCCTTCTGGTTCATTAATATCTTACCTCTTTAGGGAAGAAAATCTGCTATCCTTACACAGTCTGGGCTCCATGTGATTTCAGACACACGGCAGTGTGGTTGACTCTTAAATGGTCAAGCAAGCCACTCAGTTGATGGGCAATAAACACTGTCCCAGACCAGGACTGACTGAAACAAGAAAAGAATCCACACTTGTTCCAGTGACTCTTACTTTTATTCCAGAGTGAAAGGTTAACTGACCCTGTAGCTGCTGGGTTTATCCCGAGAACCAATTTTGAGCAACTGTCCAGTCCTCTGGCACCACCCCATGTGGGACATAATGGTCAGTATCTCCAGAATCTCCAACCTTCTCGCCCTCAGCACCCTTGAAAGACTCTCACCCAGTCCTGGTGACTCACTGACTTTAAGTGCAGGCAGCCTCTCCAATATCACCTCTTTATCAACTCTTAACCAATCCAGCGTCTCAATTCCCTCTTCCTTCACTGTGATTCGGACAGTTTCTTCTTCCTCAGATGGATAAAGACAAATGGAAAATAATCATTTAGCGTCTCAACCTGCCCCCTGTCTCCATACGTAGCTCATTTTCTGGTCCCTGAGTGGCTCCACTCCCCCAACACTCCAATGGCTGATTCTGAAATGGGCCTAGTGACACACTCAGTTCAAGGGCAATTAGGGATGGACAACAAATGCAAGGCCCACATCCCATGAAAGAACAAAGAGTAGTCTCCTTTCCAACTGGGCCAGAAAAATGCTGATCTGTACATTTCCTGAACTCTTTCCCTTTGCGCTGTTACAATCCAGTCTACATCAGGACAACGAAGGGCCCCCATTCTCACTACCCAATAGATTTAGCAACTGTCGGTCATTCCCCTTCATCTTTCCTACTAGTTGCTGGCCGATAGACTACACGCAGTAACTGCATGGCCTAGGACAGTGTTTTACACACAGCCCAATGTCTGTACCACACAGGAGAAGGATTCTGAAATGTTTTGGGCTAGATTTAAGTGCTTTAGTGACACAGGGGGCTAGACAGGAGTGGTGGGCTAGACAGGAGTGACAGGTTAGAAAAGGTGCAGTGACAGGAATGTGAGGTTGGTGCTGGGACACAGGCCCAATAATTATTGGGTGATAGTTAGCTGTGGCATTTTTCTGAGGGTGAATCGGAGTGCGAGAGACCCTGCCAGTTCAAGTGTGGCTGTTAGGGTGAATGTGCTAGCTGTGTAATTATGAGGCTGGCTTGTGGTATCGCTGTGAGTGGCAGTGATTGTATGTTTTAATGCAAGTGTGAAAGAGAGAGTAAATTTGATGAGACAGTGTGAGAAATCTCAATGGATTATCCGGGAGTCGATCTTTTCAATTGAGGCATCCGACTCTTCAGAACTTTCCTGAGTTGTGAGAATTATACTTTGTTTTTTCTCCCTCAGTGAGAATGTTCCAGAGGATCAGCTAATGCACCAGTGTAGTTCATAGGGTCATATGGTACAGGAGAGACCCTTCTGCCCATCGAGTCTGCACTGACAAAACTATACTAGCCCCACATTCCAGCACTTGGCCCATAACCTTGAATGTTATGACATGGACAGCAGGGTGGCACAATGTTTCCCACATTTACTATCCTCCCAGGCAATACACTGCAGACTCCCACTGCCGTCTGGGTAAAAAAGTATTTTCCTCAAATCCCCTCTAAACCCCCTGTCCCTCATTAGTGACCCTTCAACTCAGGGATCCTTGCTAAAAAGGAACAAAATCTGTGAAAGGTCCAGTTGCTGTATTCTGACCCCTTTCACCTGCTCTCAGAGTGATGCCTGGATAATAATCTCCTGCTGCTGTCACCCAAAGGCAAACAGATAATGACGAGGACAAAGAGAACATAAGAAATAGGAGCAGGAGTAGGCCATCTAGCCCCTCGAGCCTGCCCCGCCATTCAATAAGATCATGGCTTATCTGTCGCTGCTCAGTTCCACATTCCCGCCCTCTCCCCATAACCCTTAATCCCCTCTCTTATCAAAAACCCATCAACCCGCGTCTTAAAAATATTTAGCGAGGCAGCCTCCACCACTTCAACAGGCAGAGAATTCCAGAGATTCACCACCCTTTGAGTGAAGAAGTTCCTCCTCGACTCAGTTCTAAACCGCCCCCCCTTTATCTTGAGGCTGTGCCCCCTAGTCCTACTATCCTTTCTGAGCGGGAAGAGTCTCTCCACTTCTATCCTATCCATTCCATTCATCATCTTATACGTCTCAATGAGATCTCCCCTCATTCTTCTAAACTCTAACGAGTACAAGCCTAGTTTATTCAGCCTCTCCTCATAGCTCAACCCCCTCAACTCCGGCATCAGCCTAGTAAACCTCCTCTGCACTCCCTCCAAGGCCAAAATATCCTTGCGTAAGTACGGCGCCCAAAACTGCACACAGTACTCCAGCTGCGGCCTCACCAATGCCCTATACAGCTGCAGCAAGACCTCCCTACTTTTATATTCAATCCCCCTCGCGATGAAGGCCAGCATCCCATTCGCCTTCCTGACCACCTGCTGCACCTGCAGGCTGGGTTTTTGCGACTCATGCACAAGGACCCCGAGGTCCCTCTGCACCGTCGCCTGCTGCAGTTTTTCTCCGCGTAAGTAATAATCCTTCCTACCATTATTCCTACCAAAGTGGACCACCTCGCACTTGCCAACATTAAATTCCATTTGCCATTTCCTGGCCCATTCGCCCAGCCTATCTAGATCCTTCTGTAGACTCTCCCCACCCTCCACACAATTTGCCTTTCCACCAATTTTGGTGTCATCAGCAAATTTCGACACCCTACACTCGGTTCCCTCCTCCAGATCATAAGGATGGGGAGAATGTGAAAATTAAAGAGAAGGTGTTCGAATCTCGATTGGTATTGAGTGGGGATTGCCTAATGTCCTGCACATCGATTTAAAGTGGTTTAACTGCCATGCACGTCACTGCTGTCTGTCAAATTATTTTTATTTGTTCATGGGAGGTGGGCTAGGCCAGAACTTAGAATTGTTATAGCACAACAGGCCATTCAGCCTGCAGTGTCTGTGCTAGAATGTTCCAGAGGATCCAAATAAACTATATACCGAGTGTCATTCCCCCCTCACCCTACATATTCTCCCTTTTCAGGTTGTAATTCAATTCCTTCCTGAATCCCTTAAAAACCTTCCATGTAAAATCACCAGAAACCATAGAAACCCTATGGTGCAGGAGGAAGCCATTCGGCCCATCGCGTCTGCACCAACAACAATCTCACCCTATCCTCATCACCCCACGTATTTATCCCACTAATCCTTCTAACCTATGCATCCCGGGACACTATAGGGCAATTTAGTGTGGTCAATGTATCTAACTTGCACATCTTTGGAGTGTGGGAGGAAACCGAAGCACCCAGAGGGAACCCACACAGACACGGGGAGAACATGTAGACTCCACACAGCCAGTGATCTAACCCGGGAATCGAACCCAGGTCCCTGGTGCCTTGAGGTGGCAGTGCTAACCACTGCACCACCGTGCCATCCTTATAATGATTGCCTGAGCTTTACCTGGAAGATCCAGAACAAGCACATCCTCGACACTGCCACCCATCCTAAGTGGATTAGAAACCTAGAAACTAGAAGCAGAAGGAGGCCATTCGGCCCTTCGAGCCTGCTCCACCATTCATCAATATCCTGATCCCCCCATACCCTTTAATTCCTTTGGCCCCAAGAGCTATATCTAATTTCTTCTTGAAATCAGACAACATTTCGGCATCAACTACTTTCTGTGGTAGCAAATTCCACTGGGGTGGCACAGTGGTTAGCACTGCTGCCTCACAGCACCAGGGTCCTGGGTTCAGTTCCCAGCTTGGGTCACTGTCTGTGCCGAGTCTGCGTGTTCTCCACGTGTCTGCGTAGGTTTCCTCCGGGTGCTCCAGTTTCCTCTGAAAGACGTGCTGGTTAGGTGCTAAATTCTCCCTCAGTGTACCCAAACAGGCACCAGAGTGTGGCAACTAGGGGATTTTCACAGTAACTTCATTGTGCTGTAAATAGAGTTGTGACACTAATAAATAGACTTTAAAAAGTGTAAAATAAGGTAGGCGTGTGCTGCCTTCTTGAAGTGCTTAATGCAGGGCCTACATGACAGGCTTTGACTATCTGTTTGCACTCTGTGTGATTACAGAAGTTAAAGGGTGGCACCGTTCACAGCATGTTTGCTGTAGTAGATATTTATTAAAATACAGCTAGCATTTACTAACTCTCCAGTCAATGGGTGAGTTGATGAATTGATGGGCTGTTGGAGAGGGTTCAGAGGTTCTGGATTTTTAAAACTTTGTTCACGAGATGTGAGCGTTGGGCCAGTATTTGTTGCGCATCTCTGACTGCCCTTGAACTGAGTGGTCATTTCAGAGTCAACCACATTGCTGTGGCTCTGGAGTCACATGTAGGCCAGGCCGGGTAAGGAGGGCAGATTTCCTTCCCTAAAGGACGTCAGTGAACCAAGTGTGTTTTTCTGACAATCAACATCATTTGACCTTTAATTCCAAATATTCTCTATTGAATTTAAATTTCACCATCTGCCGTGGCGGGATTTGAACCTGGGTCCTCGGAGCATTACCCTGGGTCTCTGGATTAATAGTCAAGTGACACTATCACTACACCATTGTGAGAGGTTTCTGGGTGGGGATAAAGGGGTTCTGGTTTGGGATGAGGAGGATTCCAGAAGGAGATGTGGGAATGAGGGAATTGAAGGGGATCTGTACTGGGATGAGGAGGATTTTGGGTTTTGGATTGGGACGAGGGGGATTCAGATTGGGATAAGGGAATTTGAGTTCTGGATTGGGAATGGGGTGGTTCTGGGTTCCGGATGAGGCTGTAGATGTGTAGTTACAATAACATTTGATGAGCTTTTCCTTCTGGAGACATGTCCCAGGCCGGATGTTTACCTCAGATGTGGCTCCTGCTTCATTCAAATCAATAAATCTGGAGAAAGTTGATCAGATTGGAAGCCGTTCAGTCTGTGTCCAGGTGGGAGCAGCTCAGAGACACTCCTGATCCAATCAGCACCCTGTGACATACAGAGAACACTGAATCTAAACATCAAACAATGGCCACCTTCAAATTCAGCACAACTCGACAAAAAGACCTTGAGAGCAGATAATAATCTAGGAGCGATTACAATCCACGTAAACATCCAGCACAAATCTAACACTTCATACATTCAACCCTCGCTCACTTTAAGGAAACATGAGCCCTGAACATTCACAGAGCTCTTTGTAATCCATGCCTGATTACAAATATCACAAAAAACGTTCAACACATTCTCTATGTTCACCATCCTGAAACTGGGACTGAGTGGGTGCAACTGGTACACCATGATCAATGAGTGTGTACATAAGAGTCAGCACAAAGAGTGCACAGTGAGTGTACACAAGGATTGTGGACAGTGTGTAAGAGCGTGGTAAGTGAGTGTACACGAGGAGTGGGGATAGTGAGTATACACAGAGTGTGGAGAGTGAGTGTACATGACAAGTGTGGCTAGTGAGTGTACACAGAGCGTGGACAGTGAATGTACATGAGGGGTATGGACAGTGAGTATACATGAGGAGTGTGGACAGTGAATGTATATGAGGGATGTGGACAATGAGTATACACGAGGAGTGTGGACAGTGAGTGTACACGAGGAGTGTGGACAGTGAGTGTACACGAGGAGTGTGGACAGTGAGTGTACACGAGGAGTGTGGACAGTGAGTGTACACGAGGAGTGTGGACAGTGAGTGTACACGAGGAGTGTGGACAGTGAGTGTACACGAGGAGTGTGGACGTGAGTGTACA
Organism: Carcharhinus amblyrhynchos; assembly: GCF_965287045.1. NCBI lineage: Eukaryota > Metazoa > Chordata > Chondrichthyes > Carcharhiniformes > Carcharhinidae > Carcharhinus > Carcharhinus amblyrhynchos. The sequence continues at coordinate 14,135,430 of NC_137358.1, read as the reverse complement.
CGAGGAGTGTGGACGTGAGTGTACACGAGGAGCGTGGACAGTGAGTGTACACGAGGAGCGTGGACAGTGAGTGTACACGAGGAGCGTGGACAGTGAGTGTACACGAGGAGCGTGGACAGTGAGTGTACACGAGGAGCGTGGACAGTGAGTGTACACGAGGAGCGTGGACAGTGAGTGTACACGAGGAGCGTGGACAGTGAGTGTACACGAGGAGCGTGGACAGTGAGTGTACACGAGGAGCGTGGACAGTGAGTGTACACGAGGAGCGTGGACAGTGAGTGTACACGAGGAGCGTGGACAAGGAGTGTGGACAGTGAGTGTACACGAGGAGTGTGGACAGTGAGTGTACACATTAAAGGCTAAGTTCAATCAGCAGGGATATTCAAAGGGAAGGTGTACTTGGAGTCTGTATATGCTTAATGTACGTTCCTGTATATCCAGTGTGATCCTTCTGTAATGGGAACCTGTATGATAGTTTGCAACAATGGACACCAGGTCTGGATACTATTCATCCAGACACTGACTGTCTCGTCATTGCCAAACCCTCCGCCGTGAACAGGCTGTCCAGCAGCACAGAGCAGAGAGCTAACTGGAGCCCCCATATTGCCTCCCAGTTTACTTGGCAAGGAGACAGGCTGGGGTCCCTCAATCCCGGACTCCTCTGAGCCTCTCCCACATCAGCCCCTATATCAGGAATGTTAAGGAGGGTGACTAACCACACAACTCTGCACAACAGCTCAAGCAGATCGACACAGATCCAGCACAAAGCCATTCACTTGAGGGGGACCCCTGACACGTGATTCAATATCTGTGTCTTCCACAACTGGGGATATAGGGGTGCACTCGATGAACTATCTGTAATAACTCAGATGGCCAAATGGAAAGAGATGGTGTTTTATTTATTAAAGCAGAAATTAAAACACAAGCTGGTGATTCATGTAGATGAGTTCCACCTGGGATGATAGAGAACTGGATCTGCTCAGGAGTCCAACTTATCAAGGACTCAGGATACAAGTTCCAGTTGGTTAGGCAATTGCCTATTTCCATGGAAAATCACATTCCACTCGTCCCACAGGGAGGTCCACTGGGGATTTCCCCATGAGAGTACTGGGGAATCCCCACTGTACCAAAGATACATTGACAGAGCCTGCTATTGATTTCCTCCACACCATCATTTCCAAATCCCATCCTGACTATATGTAATGTAGATCACTCATTCTTTCTTGGAGTGACATATATACATTGACAGGGGCCCATTCTCTGAACATGTCTAAATCTTGTGATTTTTTTTCTCTAATTGCCTGCTGGGACTGGGTAATCTTTGATTCCCTGTCATTTTCTTGATTCCAGCCTTGGGTCACTGTCTGTGTGGAGTTTGCACCTTCTCCCCATGTCTGTGTGGGTTTCCTCTGGGTGCTCTGGTTTCCTCTCACCGTCCAAAGATGTGCGGGTTAAGTGAATTGACCGTGCTAAATTGCCCCTTAGCGTCCCAAGATGCGTAGCTCCCAAGAACTTGGGCGGCACAGTGGTTAGCACTGCTGCTTCATAGCTCCAGGGACCTGGGTTCAAGTCCTGGCTTGGGTCACTGTCTGTGTGGAGTTTGCACATTCTCCTCGTGTCGATGTGGGTTTCCTCCGGGTGCTCCGTTTCCTTCCACACTCCAAAGATGTGCTGGTTAGGTTGATTGGCCAGGCTAATATTGCCCCTTAGTGTCTGAGATGCGTAGGTTTGAGGGATTAGTGGGTAAATATGTAGGGATATGGGATAGGGCCTGGGTGGGATTGTGGTCAGAGCAGACTTGATGGGCCAAATGGCCTCTTTCTGCACAATAGGGTTTCTATGTTTCTAACTTTTTTTTATGAAGAAAGGGAACTGGCTTAATGGGATGAATGGCCTCTTCCTGTGCTGTCATTGCTCCATGATTCCATTCTATTCGATGTTGTGAATGAGATTTTTTGATTTGATTTGATTAATTATTGTCACATGTATTGGGATACAGTGAAAAGTATTGTTTCTTGCGTGCGATACAGACCATTCATAGAGAAGGGAAGGAGAGGGTGCAGAATGTAGTGTTACAGTCACAGCTAGAGTGTAGAGGTCATTAATACTAAAAGCCTCCTTTCTGCCCTTGTGTTGTCGGAGGTGCAGTCTGTATAAGATGCATGTGCTCTGGCGTCATATCCCAGTTCATCGTCGGTAAACAGCGTCTGTACCAAAGGACTTTGATGGGACAGTGGAATGTGAAGCTATTGTCTGCTGATGACCCAACTTTTCTGTTTTGAAAGAATAGCTGAGGCCTGATCTGGCACTGGGCAGGTCTGCAGACTGCAGTGACTGAAAAAAATGAACAAACATATGTAAAGAGAGGAAATATTGCGAAGAGATTATTGTATGTCTGGAATGTGGAGGACCTTTGGCCCGTGGCCAGGCTTTTATAGTCAATATAGATCTTTTGTAATCAGACAATGGCCTGCTCCATGGCACTTCCTGTGTTTGAAGCAAGTCAAAGCCTAGTTGCTAGGCCTGATTTCCTGTATAACAATAACTTCAGTAATAAAGCTGAGCTGAGTGCCTGTCACTTGCTTACCTCATTTTGTTTTTAAAGAAGAATTTGTTCCTTGGCCTTGACTGCACAAACAGTCTGATTTCTGGACATCTGACAGCACAGTTTCCAGAAAGCAGAGATTAAGACAAACATGTTGTTCATGGCCGGTGTTGTTTAAAGCTGACAGATCCTGTTGCAATCTCCTGGGTTGTGCAACTCTGGAGTAACAGGATGGAGGTGATCCACATCTGAAGGTTAAAGCTTCACATTCCTTACAGTCACCAAGTTTCAATCCTGACGCTCTATCTCCCGGCCTGAGCTCCACCTCTCCAAATTTAGACATCTAAATCGCACATACCTAACTTCTAAATTCCACCTCCTCCAACTTATCTGAATCCAGATGTTCAGGTTCTCTCCTCCTGAGTCCAGCGATCTTGCCTCTCTCCTGAATCCAGATGTTCAGATTCTCTTTTCTTCATTTGTCCCAATTAAACTCAATAACTTTCCTTCTCTTCCACAACTATCTCACTCCTGGTCTTGTCCTCTATCCAGCTGCCTGTATCCAGATGTTCGGTGTCTCTCCTTCTGAGCCTTTCGCTGTTACATCTCTCCTCTCCATCCCTGTCTAAATCTGTGATGTGGAGATGCCGGCTTGGACTGGGGTGACTCACCTGATGAAGGAGCAAGTGCTCCGAAAGCTCGTGATTCCAAATAAACCTGATGGACTTTAACCTGGTGGTGTGGGGCTTCTTACTATCTACAGCTAGGTATCCCATCCCTCCATCTCTCTCCCTTTCCTCCCTCCACCCACCTGGTTCCAGATGTGCCACTCTCCTTCCTCCACCATCCAAATTCTGATCCATGGCCACCCTTCCCTTCCTCTCTATACCTCTCTGCATCCAGATGGTTCTGCCTTTCTCTGCTCCCCTGTGTTATGAATCCTGATGATCGACTCAGCTCCACCTCACACCTTTCTGAATCCAGGGCTTCCGCTTCTCTCTCTGCCTTCCTCCTCTCTGGGTTCACGTGCTTATATCAGATGCGACAGTGGCACAGGCCGTTCAGCCCAACCATTTTATGCTGGTCTTAAGCCTCATCTAATTCTATCACATCACTCTCTATCCCCTTCTCCCTCAAATGCTTATTTAATTTCCCCTTAAATATATCCATATTATTTATTTCAACCACATTCACATCTCTCTCTGGATGAAGAGGTTAATTTTTAACTCCCTGCTGGATTTATTAGTGACTATCTTATGTTGATGGCTTCTAGTGATGTTCTTTCCCCACAAGAGGAAACATTCACTCTGTGACCACTCTGCCAAAACCTTTCTGAATTTTAAAGATCTATACTATGGGGTGGCACGGTGGTTAGCACTTCTGCCTCACAGCACCAGGGACCTGGGTTCGATTCCTGGCTTGGGTCACTGTCTGTGTGGAGTCTGCACATTCTCCCCATGTCTGCGTGGGTTTCCTCCGGGTGCTCCGGTTTCATCCCACAGTCCGAAAGGTGTGCTGGTTAGGGTGCATTGGCCGTGCTAAATTTTCCCTCAGTGTACCCGAACAGGCGCCGGAGTGTGGTAACTAGGGGATTTTCACAGTAACTTCATTACAGTGTTAACGTAAACCAATTTGTGACACTAATAAATAAACTTTAAACTTTGCAGCACCTCCTTCCAAGAGAAAAAATGTCCCAACATTTTAAGTTCATTCATGGGATGTGGATGTCACTGGTTGGCCAGCATTCATTGCCCATCCCTAATTGCCCCTTGAGAAGGTGGTGGTGAGCTGCTGCAGTCCCTGTGGTGCAGATACACACACCGATCTGTTAGGGAGGTAGTTCCAGGATTTTGACCCAGTGACGTTGAAGGAACGGCTGATATATTTCCAAATCAGAATGGTGAGTGGCTCAGAGGGGAACTTGGAGGCAGTGGTGTTCCCATGCGTCTGCTGCCCTTGTCCTTCTAGATGGTAGAGGTGACACTGTTGGAAGGTGCTGTTGAAGGCATTATGCTCTACCTGTGTACTAGCTTTTGTGATTCATGCACTGGGACACCTGGACCCCTCTGCAACTTGGAGCTCTGCAATCACTCACCATTTACATAATAAGTTTATTCTTTATTCTTCCTGTTGAAATAGACAATTTCCCATTTGCCCACATTAAACTCCATTCGCCACTCACTGGCCCAATCTCTGTCCCTTTATAACCTCCTTACATCCACTTCACAATTTACTTTCCTATCTATCATTGTGTTGTCAGCAAATTTAGCAACCATACCTTCATCTAAGTAATTTATATAAATTGTAAAACATTGAGGCCCCAGCACTGCTCCATGTGGCACGCCATTTGTGACATCCTGCTAGCCAGAGAAAGACCCATCTATGCCAATTCTGTTTCCCGTTAGCTAGTCAATTTTCAGTTCATGCCAATGTGTTACCTCCTTAACAATGAGCTTTTATTTTCTGCAATAAACTTTCATGTGGCACTTTATTAAATGCCTTATGGAAATCTAAGTACAGGACATCCAGTGATTCCCCTTTACCCACAGCACATGTGACTCATTCAAAAGCTCCAATAAATTGATTAAACATGATTTCCCTTTCACAAAACCATGTTGACTCTGCCTGTTTTTCTCGAGTTGTTCTAAGTGCCCTGCCATCTTTAATCACAGCTTCTAACATTTTCACCATGACTGATGTTAGGCTAACTGGCCTGTAGTTTCCTGCTTTCTGTCTCCCTCCCGATTTGAATAGGGGAGTTACATTTGCAATCTTCCAATCTATTGGAACCAATTATCTCATTAGTCACTTCTTTCAAGGATAAAGTCCACCCCCCAGCCCGCAGACCCGACAATATACTCATTGCTGCTTCCCTGGGGATTGTAATTTTCCTGGGTTCCTCCCATTTCCTGATTTGCAGCCAGTTCTGTGATTTTACTTGTGTCCTTTATTGAAGACCGGTGCTAAATACCTGTTTAATTCATCTGCTCTGTTTTCCATTACCAACTCCCCAGACACACTTTCTGTAAATGGTACTATTCCCATTCTCTGCTTTCTCTCTTGAATCCAACTCGTAAATCATTGTTCCCTGACTCCACATTCTCTGACTTTATTCATTAGTCTGTTAAGGGACATCTTATCTAAGGCTTTTTGAAAATCCAGATAAATTACATCTACTATGTTTCCATTGTCTACCCTCTGTTACCTCCTCAGTAAGGTTGGTCAAGCAAGCTCTCCCCCTATGAAACTCATACTGATTGGCCATTATATTTCTCATTTCTAAATATTCTTCTATTCTGTCATTTATAAAGGATTCCATTATTTTCTCCCCTACTGATATTAGGCTGTAATTCCCTATACATGTTATGTTCCCATCATAAATGTAGGAATTACATTCCTTAGTTTCTTTTTGAAATGCATGGATGTGTATAGCTCCTCTTCTCCTAACACCAGCCGAAATCCTGATGTCCTGCTTCACTCTCTAGAAAATCTACAGGATTTTCTTCAGGAGACCCAGACTTCAGGAGAGACGTACAAGGCTTTGAGAGAGTGCGAAGGAGATTGAGTGGAATGGGTCTGGGGGGGTGGGTGATTTCAGTCACAAGGTTAGGTTGGAGAAGTTGGGGTTGCTCTCTTTGTTGGAGTAAAGATTATGAGGGGCCATGGACAGAGTGGATAGTCAGAAACTTTTCCCAGGGTGGAAGAGTCAATTACTCAGGGGCACAGGTTTAAGGTGCGAGGGGCAAGGTTTAAAAGAAATGTATGAGGCAAGTTTTTTTACACAGAGTGGTGTTTGCCTGGAACTTGCTGCCAGGGGAGGTATTGGAAAAGGATATGATAGTGATTTATAAGGAACGTTTGGACAAATACACAAATAGGATGGGAATAGAGAGATATGGTACCTGGAAAGGTAGGGGGTTTAAATTCAGTCGGGCAGCATGGTCGGTGCAGGCTTGGAGGGCAGAAGGGCCTGTTCCTGTGCTGTAATTTTCTTTGTTCTTTGATCAATGGAAATGGATTTCAAAAGGAAATCAGATGGAAATTTAAAGGAAAGAAACCTGTAGCGCCGTAGTGATTGGCTGAGGAGTGGGATGGACAGGATCGCGAGGGGCTGAAGGGTCTCCTTTGGTGCTGTAATTTAATTCCGTGACTCCTCCAACCTTTCTGAAACCAGATGATCTGTGTCTATTCCTCCACCCGTTTGCATGCTGTGGCGCTATCTCTCTCTCTGCACCACATCTGTCTGAATCCAGCTGTTCTGCCCCCCAGTTGTTTGAGTTCCTAGTGTTATTCTTTTCTGTCCCTTATTGGCCAAATACTGACAGTCTGTGCCTCTTTCCAGCTCCCTTTAGATCCCGATATCCTGCCTCTCACCATCTCCCTCTCCTCCCCACATCTGTCTAAATCCGGATACTCTGCCCCCTCTTTTCTAGTCTGAATTCTGCCTCTCACCTCGCTGCACCACCACAAGTACAGATGTGTCACCCCTCTCCTCCCCACAGCTATCTGTTCCCAGATGTTCTGCCACTCTCTGTCTTCATGTTTTGCCATCTCTTTGACACCTCCCCGTTTGTGTCAGCATCCAGATCTTCTGACTTTCACTCAGCTTTGCTTCAGCACATAAGGGCCTCTTTCTAAAACTAACCTTCTGAAAATGTGGGGTGCTAACAGATGCCTCACTGCTGCCTGTTGTGTCTCTGGAAACCACTCCATTGTCAGGTGTGTGGGTGAGGACTGCAGGGTGAGACATCACAAGATTAAATCTCTTCCCCTTTCTATCCTACAGTTTGATAAGATGTGAATCAGCACTGGTAATCCAGCTATCTCGTAGCTCCACACTCGGGATTCAATTACTCTATGTTCACATTCACTGTCACATTAACACTCACTGTCACACAAACACCCACTGTCACACTAACACTCACTGTCACACAAACACCCACTGTCACACAAACACTCACTGTCACACTAACTCCCACTGTCACACAAACACTCACTGTCACACAAACACTCACTGTCACACAAACACCCACTGTCACACTAACACCCACTGTCACACAAACACTCACTGTCACACAAACACTCACTGTCACACTAACACCCACTGTCACACAAACACTCACTGTCACACTAACTCCCACTGTCACACTAACACTCACTGTCACACTAACACTCACTGTCACACTAACACCCACTGTCACACAAACACTCACTGTCACACTCACACCCACTGTCACACTAACACTCACTGTCACACAAACACCCACTGTCACACTAACACTCACTGTCACACAAACACTCACTGTCACACAAACACTCACTGTCACACTAACACTCACTGTCACACTAACACCCACTGTCACACAAACACTCACTGTCACACTCACACCCACTGTCACACTAACACTCACTGTCACACAAACACCCACTGTCACACTAACACCCACTGTCACACAAACACTCACTGTCACACAAACACTCACTGTCACACTAACACTCACTGTCACACTAACACCCACTGTCACACTAACACCCACTGTCACACAAACACTCACTGTCACACTCACACCCACTGTCACACTAACACTCACTGTCACACAAACACCCACTGTCACACTAACACTCACTGTCACACAAACACTCACTGTCACACTAACACTCACTGTCACACTAACACCCACTGTCACACTAACACCCACTGTCACACTAACACCCACTGTCACACAAACACCCACTGTCACACAAACACTCACTGTCACACAAACACTCACTGTCACACTAACTCTCACTGTCACACTAACACTCACTGTCACACTAACACTCACCGTCACACTCACAACCATTATTGCAGGAATATTGCTTATAGCTACGTGGGGGAAGGCCCCCCCCCCCCCCCCCCACCCCTTGGAGCTGGATAGTGCAGGTTGCCCTTGGCGAGCTGGAAGGGATAAAGTCCCGTTGCAGAGCCAGATGGGGCAGGTCCCCCACTCAGAGGTGGATGGGGAAGATCCCCATCCATTCATGCAGCTGGATGGGGCTTGTGGAGCTGGATAGGGGAAGGCCCCCTCTCAGAGGTGGATAGGGGCAGGGCAGTTCCCCTTGTGGAGGTGGATAGAGGCAGGGCAGGTCCCCCCAGAGAGGTGGATAGGGGCAGGCCCCCTTGCGGAGGTGGATAGGGGCAGGGCAGGTCCCCTCATGGAGGTGGATAGGGGCAGGGCAGGTCCCCTCACGGAGGTGGATAGGGGCAGGGCAGGCCCCCTCATGGAGGTGGATAGGGGCAGGGCAGGTCCCCTCACGGAGGTGGATAGGGGCAGGGCAGGCCCCCTCACGGAGGTGGATAGGGGCAGGGCAGGCCCCCTTGCGGAGGTGGATAGGGGCAGGGCAGGTCCCCTCATGGAGGTGGATAGGGGCAGGGCAGGTCCCCTCACGGAGGTGGATAGGTGCAGGGCAGGTCCCCCCAGAGAGGTGGATAGGGGCAGGCCCCCATGCAGGGGTGGATAGGGGCAGGGCAGGTCCCCTCAGAGAGATGGATAGGGGCAGGTTTCTCTCTTGCGGAGGTGGATGGGGGAAGGCCTCCTTGTGGAAGTGGATAGGGGCAGGTTCCCTCGCGGAGGTGGATAGGGGCAGGCCCCCATGCAGAGCTGGATAGGGGCAGGGCAGGTCTCCTCACGGTGATGGATGGAGGCAGATCCCCTCATGGAGATGAATGGGGGCAGGTCCCCTCGCGGAGGTGGATGGGGAAGGTCCCCTCGCGGAGGTGGATGGGGAAGGTCCCCTCGTGGAGATGGATGGGTGAAGTCCCCTTGCAGAGGTGGATGAGGGCAGGTCCCCTCATGGAGGTGGATAGGGGTAGGCCTCCTTGCAAAGGTAGATAGGGTCAGCTCCCCATGCGGAGGTGGATGGGGGAAGGTCCCGTCATGGAGGTGGATGGGGGCAGGTCCCCTTCTGGAGGTGGATGGCAGCAGGTCCCCTCGCGGAGATGGATGGGGGCAGGTCCCCTCGCGGAGATGGAAGGGGGCAGGTCCCCTTGTGGAGATGGATGGGGGCAGACCCTCTCGCGGAGGTGGATGGGGGCAGGTCCCCTTGCAGAGGTGGATGGGGGCAGGTCCCCTTATGGAGATGGATGGGGGCAGATCCTCTCATGGAGGTGGATGGGGGCAGGTCCCCTCGCGGAGATGGATGGGGGCAGGTCCCCTCGCGGAGGTGGATGGGGGCAGATCCTCTCATGGAGGTGGATGGGGGCAGGTCCCCTCGCGGAGATGGATGGGGCAGGTCCCCTTGTGGAGGTGGATGGGGGCAGGTCCCCTCACGGAGATGGATGGGGGCAGGTCCCCTCGCGGAGGTGGATGGGGGCAGGTCCCCTCGTGGAGGTGGATGGGGGCAGGTCCCCTTGTGGAGGTGGATGGGGGCAGGTCCCCTCGCGGAGGTGGATGGGGGCAGGTCCCCTCGTGGAGGTGGATGGGGGCAGGTCCCCTCGTGGAGGTGGATGGGGGCAGGTCCCCTTGTGGAGGTGGATGGGGGCAGGTCCCCTTGTGGAGGTGGATGGGGGCAGGTCCCCTCGCGGAGATGGATGGGGGCAGGTCCCCTCACGGAGATGGATGGGGGCAGGTCCCCTTGTGGAGGTGGATGGGGGCAGGTCCCCTTGTGGAGGTGGATGGGGGCAGGTCCCCTCGTGGAGGTGGATGGGGGCAGGTTGCTGAGGGGCACAGTTGTTGGATTAAGCAGTGGAAGCTCTGATTGGGTGCTTTATGGAGCCAGGCTGCAGGATGTGCATTAATCACTGATGATTGTTTTTCTCATTGGATCACAGGCTCTTCCCGATCTGGGGATTCGATTACAGTTGTGTCTCTCCTGCTGCTCTGCCTTTCGAAACTGAATAACCACACGTTGTATTTTTGACTGAGTGACTCAGAAAACTCGTGTGGTGTGGTATCACTTCCCGTGTTTCTTTCTGCACAATCTGGTATTGCTAGGAGCTTCCAACTGGTCAAAACTATTGCAGTTTTCCTTCCCTAGCAACATACATCCTGGGGACAGAGTCACTGCAGCCCAGGAATTCCTTCTGTGCATCAGACTGGAGCTCAGGGTCTCCCCAGCAGTGTTACTCTGTGGCCATCCTCTTATATACAGGGCTGAGAAAGTTCTGTCCAGCTTTCCGTTAGATACACAGCAGGACGGTGCTGAGTTGATTAAAATTGCCTTACTCTGCCTTGTGTCTGGGCAGCATGGTAGCACAGTGGTTAGCACTGCTGCCTCACAGCGCTAGGGACCCGGGTTTGATTCCTGCCTTGGGTCACTGTCTGTGTGGAGTCTGCACATTCTCCCTATGTCTGCGTGGGTTCCCTCCGGTTGCTCTGGTTTCCTCCCACAGTCTGAAAGATATGCTGGTTAGGTGGTAAATTTTCCCTCAGTGTGCCCAAACCAGAGCCAGAGTGTGGCAAATGGGGAATTTTCACAGTAACTTAATTGCAGTGTTAATGCAAGCCTACTTGTTACACTAATAAATGAACTTCAAACTTCTGAAATTCATATCTGGAATTGAGACAGTCACGTATCTTTGAGTTTGATTATATAGAGGGTTTGATACATCTGGGTACACATGCTGGCTGGATTTATTTGTGAGCATCTCATTTTAATTTCTCGTTTGACTTTAAATGCTATGGTATGAAACTCATGCTGAAAGGGTTAATGTCTGTTATGATCGGCTGGTCAAATGGAAATGCGAATGGCTATGACAGAGGTTCACAAACATCCCATTCAATGAGGTCCCCGTGGGCTGATTGAGAAGGAACAGTGGCCCTCGTCGGTGGCGTCAGCACCTCCCTGTGGCTGGCAAGGGTGGAGTGCAGATAGAACACAATAACACGCTGTTACAATGAGGTGAAACCAAAAGAGGTCCCAGGTGCATGTTGACCTTTTCCAGCTAATCTCTGGCTGTGAGCAGAATTATACACAGACCTTGCTTCTCACATGGGACTGATGAAAGCAAGCCAGCGAGTTTCCACTGAGCTCTATTCCAGTCCCTACAACAGAAAAGCAAAATATGCTGGAAATGGATTGGATTTGATTTATTATTGTCACATATATTAGTATACAGTGAAAAGTATTGCTTCTTGCACACTATACAAAGCATACCGTTCATAGAGTAAATAGGGAAGGAAGGTAGAGGGTGCAGAATGTAGTGTTACAGTCATAGCTAGGGTGTAGAGAAAGATCAACTTAATGCGAGGTAGGTCCATTCAAAAGTCTGATGGCAGCAGGGAAGAAACTGCTCTTGAGTCGGTTGTACATGTTTTCAGATTTTTGTATCTTTTTTCCTCGAAGGAAGAAGGTGGAAGAGAGAATGGCTAGCATGCGTAGGGCCCTTCATTATGCTGGCTGCTTTACTGAGGCAACAGGAAGTGTAGATAGTGTCAATGGATGGGAGGCTGGTTTGCATGATGGACTGGGCTTCATTCACGACCTTTTATAGTTTCTTGTAGCAGAGCAGGAGCCCATACCAAGCTGTGATAGAGCCAGAAAGAATGCTTTCTATGATGCATCTGTAAAAGTTGGTGTCGTAGCTGACATGCCAAATTTCCTTAGCCTTCTGAGAAAGCAGAGACGTTGGTGAGCTTTCTTAACTATAGTGTCGGCATGGAGGGAACCAGGACAGGTTGTTGATCTGGACACCTAAAAACTTCAAGCTGTCAACCATTTAAGTCTGAAATAAAAGCTGAAAGAGCTAGAAATACTCGGCAGATGAGGAGAGAGAGAAAGAGAGAGAGCGAGTTAACACTTTGAGTTTAAGGTGACTGAAGATGAGTTCTGACAAAGAGTCAAGTTTCACTCCACAGATGCTGCCAGCCCTGATGAGTAGCTCCAGCACTTTCTGTTTTTGCTTCATACCAGCCCTTGTGTTTGAGAATGAATTCAGTCCTGGAGCTGTACACCTTCCAAACCCAGCTGCTTCTTGGATGAAAGCTTGGGTAAGTTGGGGAAACTCCAGCGTGTCCATGTTTTGCAGAGTTCCACTGGCAGTTTTTGGCTTCCAGATGTTCCGACTTGCCAGGCGGTCTCGCCTGGTACAAAATCGACCAGTGAGAGGAAGAAAGGACTTGCATTTATGCACAGCACCACAATCTCAGAACCTCCAAAAGTGCTTCACAGGCATAGGATCCCTACAGTGCAGAAAGAGGCCATTCAGCCCATTGAGTTTGCACTGACAACAATCCCACCCATATCCTATCCTCCGTAACCCCATGTATTTACCCTGCTAATTCCCCCTGACACTAAGGGACAATTTGGCATGGCCAATGCTGCCGGGATAGTTTCCTTGAACAGTGTGTGTTGGAGCCGACAAGGGAGCGAGCTATCTTGGATCTGGTGCTATGTAATGAGGCGGGTAGAATCAGGGAACTTGCGGTGAAGGATCCTCTTGGGGAGAGTGATCATTGTATGGTGGAGTTTCTGGTGCAGATGGAGGAGGAGAAAGTGGGTTCCCGGACACGCGTCCTTTGTTTGAACAGAGGGGAGTACAGTAGGATGAGAGAAGAATTGGCGAATGTTGACTGGGGGAGTGCGTTGGAAGGTAGGTCTGCTGAGGAGCAGTGGAGGATCTTTAAGGAGATCTTTCTTGGTGCTCAGCAGAAATTTATTCCGATGGTCAAAAAGGACCGTAGGAGGAGAGATAATAAGCCGTGGATAACGAAGGAGGTGAAGGAAAGTGTTAAATTAAAAGTGGAGGTGTTTAGAGTAGCTAAGAGTAATGGGCGAGAAGAGGATTGGGAGAGGTTTAAATGTCAACAAAGATTGACAAAGAAGTTGATAAAGAAGGGTAGGAGAAACTATGAAGCTGGGCTAGCGCTTAATATAAAAAAGGATGGCAAGAGTTTTTATAAATATATAAAAAGGAAGAGGCTGGCTAGGGTGAACGTTGGACCCTTAGAGGATGAGAGGGGGGACTTAGTGGTAGGGGATGGGGAAATGGCTGAGGTCGTGAATAACTTTTTTGTTTCAGTCTTCACGGAGGAGGACGTGAATAATTTGCCGGGTGTTAGCGATGGAAAGGCGGTAGGACTGGAGGGTCTCAATGACATTATTGTTACTAGAGAGGTGGTGCTCGACAGACTGGAGGAACTGATTGTGGACAAGTCCCCAGGACCGGATGGAATGCATCCAAGGATTCTGAAAGAAATGGCGGAGGTGATAGTGGATGCCTTGGTGGTTATTTTCCAAACGTCACTGGATTCCGGGGTAGTGCTGGAAGATTGGAAACCGGCTAATGTTACGCCATTGTTTAAGAAGGGTGGCAGGCAAAAGACAGGGAATTATAGGCCGGTTAGTTTAACGTCTGTTGTAGGTAAAATGTTAGAATCCGTCATCATGGAGGAAATAGCGAGGCATCTTGAGGGGAATTGCTTGATAGAGCAGACGCAGCACGGTTTCGTTAAGGAGAAGTCATGTCTGACAAATTAATTGGAGTTCTATGAGGATGTGTCTAGGGCGGTGGATAGAGGAGAGCCAGTGGATGTGGTCTTTCTTGATTTTCAGAAGGCGTTTGACAAGGTACCTCACAAGAGGTTATTGCAGAAGGTAAGGGGGCATGGAGCTGGGGGTAGGGTGTTAGCGTGGATAGAGGATTGGTTGTCAAATAGGAGGCAGAGAGTGGGGGTTAATGGGTGCTATTCGGATTGGCGGTTGGTGACTAGTGGAGTGCCCCAGGGGTCGGTGCTGGGGCCTCAGCTATTTACCATTTATATAGATGATCTGGAGGAGGGAACCGAATGTCTGGTGTCGAAATTTGCTGATGACACCAAGATTGGTGGAACGGCAAATTGCGCAGAGGGTGGGGAGAGTCTGCAGAAGGATCTAGATAGGCTGGGCGAATGGGCCAGGAAATGGCAAATGGAATTTAGTGTTGGCAAGTGTGAGGTGGTCCACTTTGGTAGGAATAATGGTAGGAAGGATTATTACTTACGTGGCGAAAAACTGCAGCAGGCGACGGTGCAGAGGGACCTCGGGGTCCTTGTGCATGAGTCGCAAAAACCCAGCCTGCAGGTGCAGCAGGTGGTCAGGAAGGCAAATGGGATGCTGGCCTTCATAGCGAGGGGGATTGAATATAAAAGTAGGGAGGTCTTGCTGCAGCTGTATAGGGCATTGGTGAGGCCGCAGCTGGAGTAGTGTGTGCAGTTTTGGTCGCCGCACTTACGCAAGGATATTTTGGCCTTGGAGGGAGTGCAGAGGCTGATACCGGAGTTGAGGGGGTTGAGCTATGAGGAGAGGCTGAATAAACTAGGCTTGTACTTGTTAGAGTTGAAGAATGAGGGGAGATCTCATTGAGACATATAAGATGATGAATGGGATGGATAGGATAGAGGTGGAGAGACTCTTCCCGCTCAAAAAGGATAGTAGGACTAGGGGGCACAGCCTCAAGATAAAGGGGGGGCGGTTTAGAACGGAGTTGAGGGGGAACTTCTTCACTCAAAGGGTGGTGAATCTCTGGAATTCTCTGCCCGTTGAAGTGGTGGAGGCTGCCTCACTAAATATTTTTAAGACGCGGGTTGATGGGTTTTTGATAAGCGAGGGGATTAAGGGTTATGGGGAGAGGGCGGGAATGTGGAACTGAGCAGCGACAGATCAGCCATGATCTTATTGAATGGCGGGGCAGGCTCGAAGGGCTAGATGGCCTACTCCTGCTCCTATTTCTTATGTTCTTATGTTCAATGGCCAACATCCTTGGGCTGCAAGAGATAGCGGAGGAACTGATTATGATTTTCCGGGATTCGCAGTGCATTGAAAGTTTACTGTCAGGAAAGAGGAGGAAAGATAGCAGGGAACTCCAGACCAGTTAGTCAGACACAGATCATCAAGAACGTCTTAAGCTGTATTATTCAGGAAGTGCTATAAAGTCACTTAGAAAACAATAATCTGATTAGTCAGAGTCAAGATGATTTTATGTAAGTACATGTATGGTAAATCTATGACATTTTGTGAAATGTAGTTAGCAAATTAAATAAAGGGGAACCAGTGGGTGGTTTATTTTTGGATTAGCAGAAGGCGTTGGATAATGTGCTTCATAAAAAGTTTGTTACAAGATAAAGAGGGGAATTTTATAATTTTTTTTAACTAATGTCAGATCTGGTGGGAAGACTGGTATCTAGCCCACTGTCCCCACTGCTAGCGTTTCCTGCTATATTTTTTGATACTAAAGCAAAAAGAAATGCTGGAGGGAAATCCCACGACCCGATGGGGCAGGCTCTGAATGATTCCACACCCCTCAGCCCTCAAGAATCAGGGCGCCCTATACAAAAGACACCCCACCTAAGAAAACAAAAAAGAGAAATCCCCCCCCTCCAACCCACCTCCCCATGTGCAACTCTCCATCCTCCCCCCCCCAGCCCCCCACAAGAATCTACCCCCCACGCACATGCCCCTCACAGAGAACCCCCAACAAAAGAACCCCCCCCACCATGCCCAAGGAAACCCCCTGATGGTCCCCTCCAAAATGATCTCCCCAACAGAAGCCAACACCCCCCCCCCACCCGCACCCCACACTGCAGTGTCCCTAACAAAGGGGCAGTGCCAGGGGTACCACTAAGGGATGACCCTCTCCCTCCCTGGGGGCTGCACTTACCATGTGCCCCCAACAGGTTCTCTTCACCAGGTTCCTATTTGCCAGGGACTGTTGTAAACCCCACTGATGGGGTGTGTGTGTGGGGAGTAGAGTGGGGGGGTGGGGGGGTGGGGGGGGGGGGCAAGAATACAGCAGGAAAGCCTTCCGCTAACCCAAATATAAACCACCCACTGGGTCCCCTTTATTTACTCTGCTAACTACACTCTTACAAAATGTCATAGATTTACCATACATGCTTTCATAAAATCGTCTTGACTCTGACTAATCAGATTATTGTTTTCTAAGTGACTTGTTAGCACTTCCTGAATAATACAGTTTAAGATGTTCTTGATGATCTGTGTCTGACTAACTGGTCTGGAGTTCCCTGTTATCTTTCCTCCCCCTTTCCTGAATAGTAAACTTTCAGTGCACTGGGAATTCTGGAAAATGATATATTAACATATGGTAACAGGGCTCCTGACCTTCCATGGCAGGAGTCCAGTTACACCATTGGAGGTGGACAGGGGCAATCCGAATGGGAAATCCCACTGGTGTAGAAGCCGTCTGGGCACTCCTGTTGGATTCTATCCCCCCATCGCGCCAACTTTCCTGTCTGCTGAAAACAGGAGCAGAGATCCCAGCCAAGAGCCCTTGAGACTGGGGTGATATATTAGCAGGGATAGAGGTTTGGTTAAAGGGCAGGAACCAGATAGTGGGCATAATTGGGTCATTTTCCATCTGGCTGCAGGGATCATTACTGATATTTACCATCTACACCGATGATTTAAATCACAGGATTGAGTGTTATGTATCCAAATTTCTGTTGATACAAAATGAGATGGGAATGGAAGCTGTGGGGAGGACACAAAGAGGCTGCGGCGATTGGATACAGACAAATTATATGAGCTGGCAAGGAGGTGACGGATGGGCTATAATGTGGAGAGGTGGAAAGGTTATCTATTCACTTTGACAGGGAGAACAAAAAGGAGACTTATTTTAAATGGTGAGAAACTACTAAATGTTGGCGTTCAGAGTAATTTGGTCATCTGTGTGCATGGATCACAGAAGTTAACATTCAGGTACATCAAGCAGACAGGAGGGAGGTGGAATTTTGGCTTTTACTGGGAGGGGTTGGCATACAAGAATAAATTCTGCCCAAAGTGTCAGGTTCTGACTGAAAACAGGTATGTTTCCCCCCAGAAAGACAGCCAGGTTTCCATTCCAGATCTTCTAACACTTTGTTCAAAAAAGCACAGGACCTGTTTTGTGTCTTCATTCTTGAGGGGCAGAATCTAAAGACAAAGATCAAGGCCAGCTCCACAGAGCTCGGGGCCCCGTTTTTAAAGGATGCCCCAATCTCAAAAGCAGGAAACAGACATCCTCCCACCACACCGCCGCCCCCCCACCCCCGCAACCACCCCCCCCCCCCCCCCCCACCACCCCAGCGACCGACATTGGGACCCCACTCTCTCAGTGTATGCGCATTGACCATTCTAAATTCTCCCTCAGTGTTACCTGAACGGGCGCCGGAGTGTGGCGCCTACTAGGGAATTTTCATAGTAACTTCATTGCAGTGTTAATGTAAGCCAACTTGTGACACTAATAGCTAAATAGAACTGAACCTACACTATCGATAGGTTAAGAGAATCTGAATCACATGCGAGTCTGAGAAGCTTTATCGGGGCAGATGCTGAGAGGCTATCTCTCTCTGGCTGGGGAGTCTAGAACGTAACCACAATAAGAAGATGGCCACTTAAGACCAAGATGAGAAGTAATTTATTCATTCTTGGTCTTGACCCCTCAGTCATTGTGATTATTCAAGGTTAAAGTCCAACAGGTTTATTTGGAATCACAAGCTTTCGGAGCGCTGCTCCTTCATCAGGTGAGAGAAGGAGGTGGACTCTGAAAGCTCGTGCCACCAAATAAACCTGTTGGAATTTAACCTGTTGTTGTGAAACCTCTTACTGTGCCCACCCTAGTCCAACACCAGCATCTCCACATCATGATAAATTCTGGGACACCAAGGGAATCAAATGCTTGATGATTGGATGAGAAAGTAGGGTTGAGATTGAAGAGTAGCTGTGAGGTGAGAGGCTGTGCAGCCTAACTGCTGCTCCAATCCTCCATTTTCTCTTACTATATCCATTTTTATGAAAGAACTTTGCCTCCTCTTTCATGTAAGCCACGGATCTATTTTTGTGTGTCAGGCCTGTCCCTCTTACTTCCTTTTCAAGTTCTTCCCCGTACTTGCTGAATCCAGCTTGGTTTTCGATGACATTATGAGTTTGATATTTATTTTAAACTTCCTTTTTCTGTTTCATTTTAAAGTCCACCATTTCTGCTTTGGACACAATCAGTGATCCAGCAAAAAAATTGTCTTTTTTTTCTGCCCCAGCTTTCGTCTTTGCACAATGTTGGAAGTTAAATCTTCTATAGCTGGGTGGCAGTTTTGCGTTTAAAAGATTCTAAGAAGTGTTTGAAGCAGTAACCACATGTAGCCTTATCTCTATGGTGGAAAATGCACTTATCACAAATAGCAAGGGCTGGATTATCCAAATCCCCCACCCCCGTGGTGTGATTTCCGGTGGTTGAGACGGCTCGCCATTGGCTGGCGAGTCAGGGAGGGGAGAGGGTGGAGGGGAGAAGGTGGGGGTTATCATCCTGTCCTGCCAATGTCTACAATGTTTTCCATGACTCACCTGTCCCATTGCCGGGGAACTCTGTGTGTGTGTGTGTGTGTGTGTGTGGGAGCAGTGGGTGGGGGGGTGCGGTGGGGAGGAACAAGGGTGGGGGGGGGGGTCACTTTCGCGGACAGGAAGATCCTGTCAGTGGGACGGGCCAGAAAATCTCACCCTAGCATCTTTTTAATCGGAGTCTCAACCCACTAGTTCTGATTAAACTGATTTTAAATAAATTAAAATGATTTTAAAAACTCTACAGTTTACTAGTTTCATTGTTGTACAGAAATCAGTTTCTTAATAAATTATCATTTTTAATATTTATCATCTTTAAGAAGATGCCTTTTAGTGTCCTTGCACCTAATCCAGCTTAACTTTCAGAACCTGAGTGAAGACCCACAAACATTACCTAGTGCACAGTGGGCAGAAGCAGGCCTATAATAACACACAGCACTGTAGCACAGGGCCCTGGTAAATGAATGGCCCACAAACTGAGAGATGGCTGTGGGAGTGCCAGTCAGAGCTTGGTAACTCTGAATTTGCTGATGGGAATTGATTTGACCCAGCAGGGCCAGCTTCCAGCACAATGTTTTACAAACCCAGTGCAAAAGATCCTGGATTTCTTGATCTTTTGGCACTGGTTTGGCAGATTTCAGATGAACTGTGCTGAGAGTCAATGCAACCTAATGGAAACTCCAGGTCATTACCTTCAGCCATCCAGGGAGCTTTGACTTGAGATGCACTCCCCTTCCCAGGTTTAGGAATATATCTGCTCTGTATCTAAACAACCTCCTTCTTGAAGGCTTCCCATTGCTCATTTACTGTCAAATCTTTGACTGCAATCCAACCGGGCTCGAGCACCTCTCAACTCAATGAAATTAATCTGCTTTCTGGTGAATATTTTTACCTTTGGTCTTTCCTTGTCCTTTTCCATGATTATTCTTAACCCAATGTCATGGTGATCACTGTTTCCACAAATGCTTCTTCTGAAACATGCCCACTTATCCAACTTGGTATTTTTAGGACTGGACACAGCTTTCCTTCCTTCCTCGCAGAGCTCAAAACATGCTGATAAAGAAAGTGCTCTAGTTATTAGAGTCTAATACATATTCCAGGAATCTGTTAATGTCTTTGCTCTTTACACGATTATTACAGAATCCCTATTGTGCAGAAGCAAACCATTCGGCCCACTGAGTCTGCACTAACTCTCCAACAGAGTGCCTAACCCATTAGAACCATAGAAATCCTATAGTGCAGAAAGAGGCCATTTGGCCCATTGAGTCTGCACCGACCACAATCCCACCCAGGCCTTACCCCCATATCCCTACATATTTTACCCACTAGTCCTTCTAACCTACGCACCTCAGGATACTAAGGGGCAATTTTTTTTAGCATGGCCAATCAATCTAACCCGCACATCTTTGGACTGTGGGAGGAAACCAGAGCATCTGGAGGAAACTCACACACTCACAAGGAGAATGTGCAAATTCCACACAGACAGTGACCTAAGCCAGGAATCAAACCCAGGTCCCTGGAGCTGTGAAGCAGCAGTGCTAATCACTGTGCTACCGTGCCACCCATCACTGTGCTACCATGCCTCCCAGGCCCTAATCCCACGTATTTACCTAACCCACACACTCCTGGGACACTAAATGGCAAGTTCCCTGCTGCTGTCAGACTTTTGAATGGACCTACCTTGCATTAAGTTTGATCTTTCTCTAAACTCTAGCAATGATTGTAAGACTACATTCTGCACTCTCTTGTTTCCTTCTCTATAACAGTATGTTTTGTCTGTATAGTGCACAAGAAACAATACTTTTCACTGTATGTTAATACATGTGACAATAATAAATCAAATCAAATCCAATAAAAATTTGGCTTGGTCAATCCACCTAACCTGCACACCTTTGGAGTGTGGGAGGAAACTGGAGTACCCGGAGGAAACCCATGCAGACACGGGGGAGAATTATCTTCCTAAATATAGGGGAGACAATGGTATTGTCACTGGGCTAGTAATCCAGAGGCCCAGGCTAATGTTCTGGGGACACAGGTTCAAATCCCACCATGGCAGCTGGGTGAACTTAAATTCAATTGATTAACTCTGGAAGTGAAAGCTAGTCTCAGAAATGGTGCCCACAAGGCTATCATTGTTTTTTAACAATAACCCACCTGGCTCACTAGCAGCCTTTCGTGAAGGACATCTGCCATATCTGGCCTACACATGACTCCTGGTCCACAGTAACATGGTTGATTCTTAACAGCCCTCTGTTTAAGGGCAATTTGGGATTGGCAACAAATTCTGGCATTGCCAGTGTGCCCACATCTCATGAAAGAATAAACATACACTTGGATAATGCAAGTTCCTCATCACCATCACTCCTGCATCAAGTTGAAAGTTGCCTGAAAGTTTGCTCCTCCATCTCCCGCTACCATTAATGTCCGCTTTAGATAGCACCACTGTTCCTTAATTCTAACAATTTAGTATTTGGATCCTCAAGTAGTTTGTGGCTGTAGCAGTGGGTGGGATTTTACAATCCCTCCTGCCAGTGGGATCTTCCAGTCCTGCCAAAGTCAATAGACTTTGATGAAACTTCTTTTGATGAAACAAATGAACTTCTTGCTGCATCTTACAACCATGAAATTCCACCTCGTATCTTTGATCAAAACTTCCATAAGGAGCAGAATTAGGCCATTCAGCCCATCGAGTCTGTTCTGCCATTCAATCATGACTGATATGTTTCTTAAACCCATTCTCCAGTCTTTCCCCATAACTTTTGATCCCCTTACCTACCAAGAACCGACCTATCTCTGTCTTTTAAATACACTCAGTGACCTGGCCTCCACAGTCTCCTGTGGCATTGAATTCCACAGATTCACCGCCCTACAGCTGAAGAAATTCCTCCTTATCTCAGTTCCTTTACTCTGAGACTGTGGCCTCGGATCCTAATCTCTCTGACTAATGGGAACATCTTCCCCACGTCACTCTATCCAGGCCTTTCAATATGCTGTAAGTTTCATTGAGACCCCCCCCCCTCATCCTTCTAAACTCCATTGAGTTCCATCTCATCTCATTCTGTCCTTTCCTATCTTTTCTGAATATCATGGAATATTAGGTTGCTCTTCCTCCCTTTTTTCTCCATTATTCCAGCTATTATTGCCACTACATCAATTCTACCTGAGCGCACCTTTTTTTTGCCTTACTTGGGGTATTTACATAAATGTATTCCAAACTTATTTTATATTAACTTGCCCTCACAACAGAGGGAATCATACAGCCCCGCCTTCCCACCCGCGCTGTATGATTCCCTCTTCTCATCCTGAAATCCAAAAGATATAGTTAGGGGGCTCCATCTGGACAGTCCCACAATTAAAGCACAATCACTCACTCACTCATCCAAATAACCATCACTTCTTACTTCAATTTTTCCACACTTGCTGCCATTCTTTTGTAGTAATCATAGAATCTCTACAGTGCAGAAGGAGGCCATTTGGCCCATCAAGTCTGAACAACCACGATCCCACTCAGGCCCTATCCCCATAACCCCATGCAATTTATCCTATCTAATCCCCCTGATGCTAAGGGGCAATTTAGCATGGTCAATCCACGTAACTTGCACATCTTTGGAGTATGGGAGGAAACCGGAGCACCCCGAGGAAACCCATGCAGACACAGAGAGAATGTGCAAACGCCACACAGACAGTGACCAAAACTGGGAATTGAATCTGGGTCCCTGGCGCAGTGAGGCAGCAGTGCTAACCACTGTGCCACCATGCCAGCAGACTGTCCCCAGACAGTCCCTCATATATTTCCTGTGTAAAGGAGGTCAACATTAATGACCTAGACTAATGGGTTCAGAGCAGAACTTCAAAATTTAGAGGTGTTTTGAATTTAGAATTCCAACCCCATCTAGGGTTAAAGCAGCCCACTTTGACTGGCATCTCATTCATCACCTTCAACATTCACTTCCTCCGCAGTGTGCACCGTCTACAAGATGTACTGCAACTCACCAAGGCTCCTTTGACAGCACCTTTCAACCTTTCAAACCTGCAACCATGCCCTCCTTGAAGGACAGCGGTTGCAGTCACATGGGAACACCACCACCTGCAGATTTCCCTTGCAGCCAAACATTATTTTCTGACTTGGAAATAGATCACCGTTCCTTCACTGGGTCAGAATCCTGGCCATTCCTAACAGCACTAACAGTGGGTGCACCTACACTGCATGGACTGCCATGGTCTATGAAGGTGACTCATGACCAGCTTCCCAAGGCCACTCACAAATGGACAATAAATGCTGGCCTTACCAACGATTCGCACATCCTATAAATGAATAAATGAAAGTAAAAAATAATACAAACAGTAGTGCACACCAAGGATGATGGCATTAATCTTCAGCTGTTCTCAGTTATGAGAAACTTGGTCACTCATAGGTCACTCTTGGCTCATTCAGAAGATCCCACACCAAGACTCACCAGAAAGGGCAGAGAGTTATCCCCAAGGCCCTGGTCAATACTTAGCTGCCAATCAACGGATCACATAAAAATTAGAAGCAGGAGTAGGCCCTTCAAGCCTGCTCTGCCATTCATTATGATTGGGGTCATTATCACCTTGCTGTTCATGGAAGCTTACAGTTTGCAAATTGCCTGCTGTGTTTCCTCCAATTCAAAAATAATTCATTGGCTTTAAGGTGCTAAGCAATGTCTGGTGGCTATGAAATGGCACAATATAAATGTAAGTCTTTCTTTCAAGAGAGCACAGACAGACTGGTTGACTGGGTAAATGAAACTCAAACCAAGAAAGTGTGAGGTAATACATTTCGGGAGGGAGGAATGGACAGAGACAATCTAATTGGTGCAATTTTAAAGTGGGCGCCAGATTGGAGATAACTGAGCTGTCAGTCTCCAAACCTTGACTGACCTATCTGGCTGCCTTCAGGGCTTGTTCACCAAGCAAGAGGAAAATATCGTCGATTGTGGGGATCCAAACTAAATGCAGAAAATACTCAGCAGGTTAGGCAGCCTCTGAAACATTATCCAGTCTCTTCCTTCCAGCATGCCATCGGTCCGTTCCTGCCGATGTGAATGGTATTTTGCATCTTTCATCTGTTGCGCCACTGGGGAACCCACTGCAGAGGCGGGGCGGGGGGGGGGGGGGGGGGGGAGGCGGCGGGGGATCGCTGTCGGTGGGACCGGGAACAGCTGGAAAATTCAGCCCATTAACTCAGTTTCTCTCTCTACACGTTCTTGCCAGACCTGCTGAGTGTTTCCAGCTTTTGTTTTATATAATAATGTACATGGGACCCTGGATCTAATAGAAAGGAATATAGCATACAGGAATTATGCTAAACAAAGATGAGATACTAATTCTAAACTATTGTTTCCAATTCATAAGAACATAAGAACATAAGAAATAGGAGCAGGAGTAGGCCATCTAGCCCTTTGAGCCTGCCCCGCCATTCAATAAGATCATGGCTGATCTGTCGTGGCTCAGTTCCACATTTCCGCCCTCTCCCCATAACCCTTAATCCCCTCGCTTATCAAAAACCCATCAACCCGCATCTTAAAAATATTTAGCGAGGCAGCCTCCACCACTTCAACGGGCAGAGAATTCCAGAGATTCACCACCCTTTGAGTGAAGAAGTTCCTCCTCAACTCCGTTCTAAACCGTCCCCCCCTTTATCTTGAGGCTGTGCCCCCTAGTCCTACTGTCTTTTTTGAGTGGGAAGAGTCTCTCCACCTCTATCCTATCCATCCCATTCATCATCTTATACGTCTCAATGAGATCTCCCCTCATTCTTCTAAACTCTAACGAGTACAAGCCTAGTTTATTCAGCCTCTCCTCATAGCTCAACCCCCTCAACTCCGACATCAGCCTAGTAAACCTCCTCTGCACTCTCTCCAAGGCCAAAATATCCTTGCATAAGTACGGCGCCCAAAACTGCACACACTACTCCAGCTGCGGCCTCACCAATGCCCTATACAGCCGCAGCAAGACCTCCCTACTTTTATATTCAATCCCCCTCGCTATGAAGGCCAGCGTCCCATTCGCCTTCCTGACCACCTGCAGGCTGGGTTTTTGCGACTCATGCACAAGGACCCCGAAGTCCCTCTGCACCGTCGCCTGCTGCAGTTTTTCGCCACGTAAGTAATAATCCTTCCTACCATTATTCCTACCAAAGTGGACCACCTCGCACTTGCCAACATTAAATTCCATTTGCCATTTCCTGGCCCATTCGCCCAGCCTATCTAGATCCTTCTGTAGACTCTCCCCACCCTCCGCACAATTTGCCATTCCACCAATCTTGGTGTCATCAGCAAATTTCGATACCATACACTGGACCTCGCACTTCAGGAAGAACATAATGACTTTCCAGACCGTATAGAAGATATTTATTAGGACGGATACGGGGTTGAGGGATTACAGTGTCATGGATAGATTGGAGAAGCTGGGGTTGTTATAGAATCCCTACAATGCAAAAGATCATTCAGCCCATTGAATCTGCACTGACTGTAACAGAGGACCTTACCCAGGCCCTCCCCTCTGCCCTAACCCTGTAACCCCATTCATTTACAATGGCTAGACGAAAGTTGTGCAGGTTAGGTTGATTGGCCATGTTAAATTAACCCTTGCGTCAGGCAGATTGGCAGGGTAAATATAAGGAGTTATTGGGCTAGGGTCTGGGTGGGATTATCCAATGTAGACTTGATGGGCCGAATGGCCTCCATCTTCACTGTAGGGATTCTATGATTCTAATCCCCTTAATCTACGCATCTTCGGACACTACGGGGCAACTTAGCATGTCCAAATCACCTAACCTACACATCTTGGGACAATACAAGTCAATTTAGCATGGCCAGTTCACCTAGCCTACACATCTTTGAATCCCAAGAAGAAATTTAATGGAGATGTTCAAAATCATGAAGGATTCCTATCAAGGAATTGGAGAAAAACAATTTTCATTGGCTGAAAGGTTGATAACCAACAGCACAGATTGAGAGGGATTAGCAAAACAACCGGATTTGATGTGAAGTAGAACTTCCACGTAACTAGTAATTAGGATTTGGCATACACCAAATTAACGTGATGGACAGTTTCAACAGTAGAAGCATGGGAACATCACAACCTCCAAGTTCACCTCCAAACCATTCTGACTTGGAACTATGTTGCCATTCCTTCACTATAGCTTCGAGAACCGACTTCCTAACAACACTGTCGGTGTAGCTACACATGTACTGCAGCAGTTCAAGAAGGCGGCTCACCACCACTTTCTCAAGGGCAACTAGATGGGCAATAACTGCAATGTACACATTTCCAATGCCTCAGGAGGCATTCATAGCATTGGCATGTCTGCTACAACTCTCACCAATATTTACAGATGCATCGTAAGAACATAAGAACATAAGAAATAGGAGCAGGAGTAGGTCATCTAGCCCTTCGAGCCTGCCCCGCCATTCAATAAGATCATGGCTGATCTGTCGTGGCTCAGTTCCACATTCCTGCCCTCTCCCCATAACCCTTAATCCCCTCGCTTATCAAAAACCCATCAACCTGCGTCTTAAAAATATTTAGCGAGGCAGCCTCCACCACTTCAACGGGCAGAGAATTCCAGAGATTCACCACCCTTTGAGTGAAGAAGTTCCTCCTCAACTCCGTTCTAAACCGCCCCCCCCTTTATCTTGAGGCTGTGCCCCCTAGTCCTACTGTCTTTTTTGAGTGGGAAGAGTCTCTCCACCTCTATCCTATCCATCCCATTCATCATCTTATACGTCTCAATGAGATCTCCCCTCATTCTTCTAAACTCTAACGAGTACAAGCCTAGTTTATTCAGCCTCTCCTCATAGCTCAACCCCCTCAACTCCGACATCAGCCTAGTAAACCTCCTCTGCACTCCCTCCAAGGCCAAAATATCCTTGCGTAAGTACGGCGCCCAAAACTGCACACAGTACTCCAGCTGCAGCCTCACCAATGCCCTATACAGCCGCAGCAAGACCTCCCTACTTTTATATTCAATCCCCCTCGCTATGAAGGCCAGCATCCCATTCGCCTTCCTGATCACCTGCTGCACCTGCAAGCTGGGTTTTTGCAACTCATGCACAAGGACCCCGAGGTCCCTCTGCACCGTCGCCTGCTGCAGTTTTTCGCCACGTAAGTAATAATCCTTCCTACCATTATTCCTACCAAAGTGGACCACCTCGCACTTGCCAACATTAAATTCCATTTGCCATTTCCTGGCCCATTCGCCCAGCCTATCTAGATCCTTCTGTAGACTCTCCACACCCTCCGCACAATTTGCCGTTCCACCAATCTTGGTGTCATCAGCAAATTTCGACACCCTACACTCGGTTCCCTCCTCCAGATCATCTATATAAATGGTAAATAGCTGAGGCCCCAGCACCGACCCCTGCGGCACTCCACTAGTCACCATCCGCCAATCCGAATAGCACCCATTGACCCCCACTCTCTGCCTCCTATTTGACAACCAATCCTCTATCCACGCTAACACCCTACCCCCAACTCCATGTCCCCTGACCTTCTTCAATAACCTCTTGTGAGGTACCTTGTCAAACGCCTTCTGAAAATCAAGAAAGACCACATCCACCGGCTCTCCTCTATCCACCGCCCTAGACACATCCTCATAGAACTCCAGTAAATTTGTCAGACACGACTTCCCTTTAATGAAACCGTGCTGCGTCCGCTCTATCAAGCAATTCCTCTCAAGATGCCTCGCTATTTCCTCCTTGATGACGGATTCTAACATTTTACCTACAACAGACGTTAAACTAACCGGCCTAAAATTCCCTGCCTTTTGCCTGGCACCCTTCTTAAACAATGGCGTAACATTAGCCGCTTTCCAATCTTCCGGCACTTCCCCGGAATCCAGCGACGTCTGGAAAATAACCACCAAGGCATCCACTATCACCTCCGCCATTTCTTTCAGAACCCTTGGATGCATTCCATCCGATCCTGGGGACTTGTCCACAATCAGCCCCTCCAGTCTGTCGAGCACCGCCTCTCTCGTAACAATAATGTCATTAAGACCCTCCAGTCCTACCACCTTTCCATCGCTAACACCCGGCAAATTATTCATGTCCTCCTCCGTGAAGACAGAAACAAAAAAGTTATTCAGGACCTCAGCCATATCCCCATCCCCTACCACTAACTCCCCCTTCTCATCCTGTAAGGGACCAACGTTCACCCTAGCCAGCCTCTTCCTTTTTATATATTTATAAAAACTCTTGCTATCCTTTTTTATATTAAGCGCTAGCCCAGCTTCATAGTTTCTCCTACCCTTCTTTATCAACTTCTTTGTTAATCTTTGTTGACATTTAAACCTCTCCCAATCCTCTTCTTGCCCACTACTCTTAGCTACTCTAAACGCCTCCGCTTTTAATTTAACACTTTGCTTCACCTCCTTCGTTATCCACGGCTTATTACCTCTCCTCCTACTGTCCTTTTTGACCATCGGAATAAATCTCCGCTGAGCACCAAGACATTCAGCTCCCAGTCCCTGTCACCTTGCAGCCACGTCTCTGTAATGGCCACCAGATCATATCCATTTGTACTGATCTGCGCCACCAGCTCATCCACTTTATTCCGAATGCTTTGTGCATTCAGATAAAGTGCCTTCATCCCAGCCTTCACCTATTTGCCATAACGCCACCAACCATACTCACGCCCGCTACTCCCTCTATTATTGGGACATCCTTGGCCTCTTCCCTTACCTGTACCCTCTCCTCAACTCTAGACCCCGTAATGTCACCTACCCTCGCACCCTCCCCCCCCTAATTAGTTTAAAGCCCTGTCTACAGTCCTCTTTAATCTATTCGCCAGGACTCTGGTCCCAGCACGGTTCAGACCCACCCCATCCCGCCCGAACAGGTCCCACCTACCCCAATACTGATGCCAATGCCCCATAAATTCAAACCCATTCCTCCCACACCAATCCCTGAGCCACCCATTCACTTCCTTAATCCTATCAACCCTACGCCCGTCTGCACTCGGTTCAGGCAGTAGCCCAGAGATAACCATCCTTTCTAGATGTATCACAGCCTGGTATGCCTCCTGCTCTAATCAAGGCCACAAGAAACTACAAAGGGTTGTGAATGTGACCCAGTCCATCATGCAAACCAGCCTCCCATCCATTGACTCAGTCTACATTTCCCACTGCTTTAGAAAAGCAAGGACCCCATGCAACTCAGACATTCTCATTTCCACCTTCTTCCGCCAGTCCAAAGATGTGCAAGTTAGGTAGATTGGCCATGATAAATTACCCATTAGTGTCAGGGGATCAGCAGGGTAAATATATCGGGTTACAGGGATTGGGCCTGAGTGGGATCATTGTTGGTGCCAGCTCGGTGGGCTGAATGGCCTTTTCTGCACTTTAGGAATTCTGTGATTCTTCCATTGGGAAAAAGGTACAAAATTCTGAGAACGTGTACCAACTGATCCAAGAACAGCTTCGTCCCTTTTGCCATCAGATATTTGAATGGGCCTACCATATATTAAGTTGATCTTTCTCTACACCCTAGCTGAAACTGCAACACTATATTCTGCACCGTCTCCTCTCCTTCTCCCCTATGTACTCTATGAATGGCATGCATTGTGTGTATAGGTTACAAGAAACCATACTTTTCATTGTATCCCATTACATGTGACAATAATAAATCAAATCAAATCCACTAAATGAAAAAAAAATCAGGTTATTATTTTTAAATTCAGAATGGAACATTTACAGCAGTATGGAGTGAAAGACCTGTTTCTATGCTGTACGTGTTATTTGTAATTGGAATAGCTTCCCCTTTGAACCTTCCATTCACAGTAGCCAACTCTGGATTCCCCTCACTCTCTTCACCTCTCCAATGCTTTACTGTTCTACTTGGCCTTCCCTGCAGTTCCTCAATCTCCCTGCGCCTATCTAAAAGAGCAATTTTCTCTTTCCTGCATTTTAGCACTGAGCTGTTAAAGCTGGCAAAGAAACTGCTTGCAATAACTAAATACCTTTAAGTGTCATGCCTCTGTTAGCCCTGCTTCTCGCTGCTACTGGCTCTGGCCCAGCGTTAACCCTTACTCTCACTTTCCAGCAGGAAACCGCAGCAGATGCCACAGCAAGAGCTGTCCCTGGCACTCAAATGGTTGAAGGAGGTGAAATTACAACCTGTCATCCCAAAGCAGCCTTACTGCAAATATGCTCCTCTATTGACATTCCAGAACTGGAGCAGAGAGTCTTCCAGGGTAAGAGGTGGTCCGACATTAGTGTAACACCTTTGGTATGATACCGATTCAAAGAATCCACCTCATGAGAGAAGCTCCTTCACGTGAGAGAATAAGGTAAATTTGTACAAGTGGGTGTGAGCAGACATTTGCAAGTAAGAGAGAGACTCCGAACTCAGCAATATTTCCTCCGTTCACTTCTATTTCCTTTGAAGTGCTGGCTCCTTCCAGGGTCAGTCCCTCTGAGAGGAAATGGTAGGCGCTCTGGATTGGGACTAGGTTGGGAACAGGGACGGAGCTAGGTTCCAATTATAAAAGAAAGTGAAAAATAGTAGACCCGGATGCCCCCCGAGCCTGCTCCGCCATTCAATACAGTCGACTCATCTTCTTCCTCTTTCCTGCCTATTCCCCATATCTCTGGATTCTCAGAGACCAAAAATCTGTCTTTCCCATCCTTAAATATATTCAACAATGGAGTATCCACCTGGGGTAGAAAATTCCAAAGATTCTTTGCAGGGAAAGAATTTCTCCTCAGTTCAGTCCTAAATGATCAGCTCTATTCCGAGTCCTTGCCCTTGTGTTCTAGATTACCCAGCCAGGGGAAATAATCGCTCAGCATCTGCCCTGGCAAACCCTTCAAAATCTCTAGGTGTCAATGAGATCACCTCTCACTTTTCTAAACTGTTGAGCATTTAGGCCCAGTTAACTCCATTTCTCCTCAAATGACAACTCCCTTGTCACAGGGATCAATCTGTGAACTTGTTCTATACCACTTCCAAGACCCCAAACTTCCTCTACACTAGGATTGGTACAGTATGCGGTTAGAAACAGAGTAAATTTCCCTCTACACCGTCCCCATCAAACACTCCCAGGATAGGTACAGTGCTGGGTTAGAAACAGAGTAAATCTCCCTCTATGCTGTCCCAATCAAACACTCCCAGGGCAGGTGCAGCAGGGGTTACAGAGTAAAGCTCCCCCTGCACTGTCCCCATTAAACACTCTCCCAGGACAGGTATAGCACGAGGTTAGATACAGAGTTAAGATCCCTCTGCACAGTCCCCATCAAACACTCCTAGGGAAGGTACAGCATGGGGTTAGATAGAGAGTAAAGTTCCCTCAACACTGTCCCCTTCAAACACTGCCAGGACAGGTATAGCACTGGGTTAGATATAGAGTAAAACTCCTTCTACACTGTCCCCATCAAACACTCCCAGGGAAGGTACAGCACAGGGATTGATGGAGTAAAATTCCCTCTACGTTGTCCCCATCAAACACTCCCAGGTCAGGTACAGCACGGGGTTAGGTTCAGAATAAAGATTCCTCTGTTCTGAAGTTACAATCTGACTGATGCAACAGTTTTATCAGATCTGTTCGAGGCTCCAATTGAGATGACACTTAAATTGTCAAATTAGGAGCAGCTATATGTGGTGGATTGATGCATACTGGGACCTGCATGAACTCATCTTTCTGAAGGCTCCTTGTAGCCCAAGGAAACCTTCTTATGTTTATACCTCTGGAGCAAATCTGAGAAGCCCTGGAATTCCCTAAACTGAATCGATGTTCACCCAGTGTCAGGTAATCAGGTTGTTGTTAGGTGGGGAAGTCTGTTAGGAGATACACTGCACCAATATTCACCTTGGAGGAAAGGTCCTGCCAACCTTCAGACATAACCTCAGGCAATAAACTGCAAATGAAGATAATTAACTGAATGGATTTGAGTCCAATTATTCATTCCACATTCCCCAGTCCCTGTTCTTATTGGAATGTATGACTCATACTGACACACATTTCAGATGTTCCTATGCACCTGGTTTGCACAAGGATCACAAACAGCCATTTATTATGTTCCATAGAATATTTTACAACTTTAAATATATAAATAATTAGTCACAATATTTATCCTGAAAAACATCATTGACCAGAAACTGATTTACTGCGAGTGAGCTGATGGATAGCAGCCCCTCACTGTACACTCCCGACAGCAAGCAGCTTCACCACACAAACTCCATTATTGATCAGTGACACTGATCAATCAATCCCCAGCTCGCCGTCCCCTAATCCGTGCTCCCATTGCCTGTTCCTTAGCCCCTGGTCTCTGTCCCATTTGATAGGGCACCATATGACAGTCTGTGCTGCTCCATTTAGATCCAAGGCTGGAGTTTGATTACAAGCTCTGGCTCTGATCCACTGCAGACCCATCCCTAGCCTCGGGCAGTGTAAACAAGCAGTGGGAGCTTGGCTGCTGTCAGCTCCTCGAGTATGCAGCGGGTCTTGAGAGAGCGGGAGGGGCTGGATAACGCTACAGAGTGGCTTTACTGTCACATTCTGGCTATGGATTATGCAAAACCTGTCCGAGGCCAGTCATGGGGCAGCTAGAGAGAGAGAGAGAGAGTGGTGACTCCTTTGGCCCAGTTAATCCTCACACGCCTGCAAGCATGACACCAGGAGGCAAAGCACAAGTGGAGTCAGCTCAGGGGATGGGGTTGTGAGGTGACAGCATTTACTGCACAGTGATAAACCCTTTTATACCCCAGTAGAAGCAGAAATCTGGGTTCCAATCCATGGACGAGCTGGAGGGGCTGCGGAGCCCCTCTCCCCGGGAACTGTGCACACTAACCCTGAGTGAAGTTTGGAACCAGTCACCGCTACACTGGGACCTTGGATGGGAGATGGATAGGGGATGGGATGAGGGGGTGGGGACTGTGGTCCCAACATCAGCAGCTGGTGGACAGACTTGAACAATGTACCCCTTTAGAATGCTACTCCGAGACTGGCAGAACCAGCTTGACTTTGCCTCATGCTGTTCCCGGTAATCAATACACAGTTATCTTAAATATGGAAAATACATAAAAAAGCAAAATATACAGTGCACACAGTCCAGGCTTTGACACAGCCTCACTCACATCCTGTCCATTCACACAGGCATGGGGTTGATTGGCTTCAGTCTTTACTCTCTAAATCCAGTGATCATCACTATAAATGTTTGCATTAAAAGTCAATTTTAGTTTTTAGTGCACATTTGTCTCTGGTTTGTCCTTTTTCTCGAACCTGCAGTCCGTGAAGTTCTTCCATTTAGCCATTAACTATTTTGGTTTTGGAAGATTCCATTTTCAGCTGTTGAAAACAGCTAGGCTAACTTGAAACGCTTCTTGCTGCTGCTCAACTCCCAACATCAACTG
This sequence comes from Carcharhinus amblyrhynchos, assembly GCF_965287045.1. Classification (NCBI taxonomy): domain Eukaryota; kingdom Metazoa; phylum Chordata; class Chondrichthyes; order Carcharhiniformes; family Carcharhinidae; genus Carcharhinus; species Carcharhinus amblyrhynchos. The sequence goes on along the minus strand of NC_137358.1, from coordinate 14,102,223 downwards.
GACAATCCACGGGGCCCTTGAGTGTAAAACCTGGAAATTCAAACAACATGAAGTGAGTGTGATGAACTGAGGCGCGATTCAATAACACTGACCCCAGTTAGCCACTGACCTACTCTCTGTCAACATGGCAGCACGGTGGCACTCTGGATAGCACTGCTGCCTCACAAAGCCAGAGACCTGGGTACAATTCCGACCTTGGGTCACTGTCCCTGTGGAGTCTGCACGTTTTCCCCATGTCAGCACCGGTTTCTTCCGAGTGCTCCAGTTTCCTCCCGCACCCCAAAGATGGACAGATTAGGGTGGATTGGCCATGTTAAATTGTCCCTTAGTGGGGTAAATACGTGGAGTTACGGAGATAGGGCCTGGGTGGCATTGTTGTTGGTGCAGGCTTGATGGGCTGAATGGCTTCCTTCTGTAGGGATTCAATGAAACAGGCACCTTGCATTCAGAAATGGCTGATACCTCCCCCCTCCACCACTCCCACCTACTCAGTTGATCCCACATTTCATTTGCACATCCTCTCCCTTGCCCTCACCCTGTTGGGGGCCAGATGTGTGCCAGAGCTCCTTACCTGAATGTTGCCTCCTAATCCTATCTTTGGGGAATGTCCTTCCCTCCATTGATGTACTTAAATTTCTGATATTTCCGTTTGCCGCTTCTGTGCTTGCGAGCCCGGAATGTAGTGCGAACTGGGGTCACCAAGGGCACTGGTGAGAAAAACAATCCATTAAATTCTGAGCCTGCAGCATCTGGATCCAGCCTTGACCTCAGGCAGTTAATCTCAGCTGGGGTTATAGTAAAAAGGCAAGGTAACAGTTGAGTTCCTTTCTCCTGGTTACTGACTGAGGGGTTGGGGACAGTGTGTTATGGACGGGATCACCTGTGGTTATCTCCACACCTAAAGTATTTTGCAAATGTTCGCTATCCTATCTCATACACGTGGGAGATGAACAGATTGGTTAGGGTGAATAACTGAGTAGCTATAGGCACAATGCAGGAGTGATAAGCAGTGGACTAAAAACATGATGCAATCTATATTCAGGTACAGGACAATCCAAGCCTACCCAGACACCCATCGTACAACCTCAGTGCACTCAGACACCCACCCTACAACCTGGATGCCGGCCATACAACCCCACCCACCCAGACACCCATTGTACAACTCCCACTCACCATACAACCTCAACCCACCCAGGTACTCATTGTACAATCCAAACCTACCCAGACACCCACCACACAACCCCCTGCCCACCCAGGCACCCATCTTACAACCTCCACCCCCACTCCCCCCAAATACCCATTGTACAACTTGGCCCACCCAGAAACATCGCACAATCCTGACTCACCCAGAAACACATTGCGCAATCCCGACTCACTCAGCCACCCAACAGAAACCCGGGCCCACCCGACAATCACCAGCTCCAAATGCTCAGCGCCTGTTCCCTGCCTTGAGCTCCAGTTGTGGGATACTCACCGGCTCTCTCCCAGGAGTCTGCGTAATGAGCTATCATCACACACCTGCATTCCACGTGGTCCATCAAGACCACCACTGCTTTCCCGGTTACAAGGCGATTTTGCTGATACACCTTTTTTACGACCTGAAGACGGTAGAGAGGACACAGAGTACTCAACCACTGCTAATTGCAAATAGAACAGAAAGTTCCAAAAATACAGAGCCTTAGTCACAGTTTACTGTCAATGTTTGTCGCAGAGTTTTGTCAGCAGGTTTTTAATGAAAGGATTGCACACACTGTTAAGCAGCGCAGTTCTGCTATGTGTGCCCAATTGCCTCCTGCACTTTTCCAGAATTTTCCATTATTCTGTCAAGAATGCAGACACAAGTAGTCGATGGCAGATGTAACCAGACTGACAACAGTAAGGCCTGGATCTCCAATGCTGTCTCTGCTCACCACTGAGGACTCTAGAAGCTGCTCCTGACATTTTAGGTATTAATCATTTCTAAAATATTCCCATAAGATTCATTGCAAAAGAATGAAAGGAATTTCCTGGAACGCTCTGAGTCCAGGTTAGTTTTTTAAAATAGCTGATAAGGGATGAAGTTTTATTTCTGGTCAGGCAGGCTTAAAGAGCTGAGGAAATAACAGTGGCTGCCTGCCAGGCTTACTGGGCACCACACTCCATCCATCACAGAGCATGAGGTGGCATAGTCATAGCGTCCCTACAGAACAGGCCATCAAGTCTGTACTGATCACATCCCATCCTCATCCTATTCCCATAACCCCACATATTAACCCTGCTAATCCTCTGACACTAAGGGACAATTTAGCATCAACCAAACTTGCAGATCTTCGGACTGTGGGAGGAAACAGGAGCACCCAAAGGAAATCCACGCAGACTTGGGGAGAATGTGCAAACTCTGCACAGACAGTGACCCAAGCTGGGAATCGAACCTGGGTCCCAGGGGCTGTGAGGCAGCAGTGCGAACCACCGTGCCACCCTACAGTGTCACAGCCAACTGAGAGACTGCTCCTCAATGCTGTAGGATAGGGCATTCTGACCAGAGTCATATCCATCCATCCCAATACCCCCTTTACCCCTCACCCTCCAGATTGCCCTGAGACCCATGCCCATTGCCTAATCCCCGCAAGGTTATGGGGGTGAAGTCAGTGGAGCATTGATGGGCTGAATGGCTTCCTTCTAGGGTGGCACAATGGTGCCACACCATTGCCTCACAATGCCAGGGTCACGGGTTCGATCCGCGGCTTGGGTCATTGTCTGCACGTTCTCCCCGTGTCTACATGGGTTTCCTCCGGGTGCTCTGGTTTCTTCCCACACTCCAAAGATGTACGGGTTAGGTGGATTGGCCATGCTAAACTGCCCCTTAGTGGGGCAGGGTAAATATGTGGGTTTAAGGGGATAAGGCCTGGTTGGGATTGTTATCGGTGCAAGTACGATGGGCCAAACAACCTCCTTCTGCACTGTAGGGATTATATGTTTCTAACAACCCCACCTCCCACAGCCCTGACAGCCCCTTCCTCCTCCCCTACCCTCTTCCTCCCCCATCCCTCATAACCCTGACACACCCAGCCCCCTTCCACACTCCGACACCCATCTCCTTTCCTTACCTCACCAACACATCTACTCTCCCTTCTCCACACCCACACCCACCCCCAACAAACCCAACCCCTTCCCCATTCCACACCCAACACATCTATCCCCTTTCCATCCACAACACATCAACTCCCTTACATCCCTACCCATACCCTCAGACACCAACCCTCTCCCTGATTACCCCCCAAACCCTGTCCCCAAATCTTCATCACCCTGACACCAAATCACCCTGCTCATTCAACTCCCGATATCCCCAACTCCCCTGCCCAATACCTTCAACACATTCTGCCCCACGCTAATACTGTCTATCACTCCTCACCCTGGTACTCCAATATCCCTCCACTGACACTGTTGCCCCCCCCCCACACCCTGCCATTCCCAACACCCCCCACACTGACAACCCTATCCCCCCTCACCCCAATGCTCCCCCCAACACAATGCCCCCTCCACCACTCCCCCACTCCCTGCCATTCCCAACCCCCCTCCCCCCACAATGATAACCCTATCCCTGTCATCCCAATATCTCTCCCCAACATCTTGACCCCACCTCTCCCACCAATCTCAAACCCCGCCCTGTCATTTCCATCCCCCTTCCCCTCCACCCACAGTACTCCCTTGCAGCAACACTCCTCACCTGCACATATCGCATGTGTATCCTGGTTGCCCGACACTGGTAGTTTCTGGTGTTGCAGCAACCTGAACATCGCTGTACCTCCATACAGGTTGGCCAGACAAAGAAGTTGGCAGTACTGGTATCCACCATACTGCGTGTAATTTCAATCACTGATGGCCTCACTTTACACTCGGCAAGCTTGGCATCTTCCACAACTGTAAGAGACAGGCACATGGGCTCAGCACAATGATCTGGGCACATGCCTCTGACCACCCTCAAGCAGATCACGACTCCTCAGCTACATCACTCAGAATTACAACTAGTCCACGCTACTTCCCTAAAAGCATCTGGACGGAGGACAGGAAGCTAGAGAGATGTGGAGTTGAAGGCAGAGGCACCAGTGATGGAGCAACAGGGCAGAGTGATGAACGATTGACCAGAGACAGAGGAGCTGGCAGTTCAAGGAAGGGGTTCTTGGAAGTTCAGATAGAAGAAGGGGAAAAGCCATTAAAGGATTTAAGCACAAGAATGAGCACTTTAAGTTAATGGATTCCAGGAAATGGCAGTCAATGAGACAGAGTGAATGCAGGTTAATGGGGAGCACAGATGATAACAAGTGACAAAGGATTCAGTCAGTCATCTCCACCTGCCCTATGTTGGCTCCTGAACCAGTGATGCTTCAATTTTAAAATTTACATCCTGTTTTTCAAATCCCGCCGAGGCCTTGGCCCTCCCTCCCTCTCTCTGTAATCTCCATCAGCCCCAGACACTCCCAGATCTCTGCACTCTGAATCTTGAGCATCCATTTTTAATCATTCCACCACTGGTGGCTGTGCCTTCAGTTGCTTGGAATTTTCTTCCTAAACTTCTCCACCTCTCTTTGCTTTAAGAGGCTATTTAAAACCTCCCTCCTTAACCAAGCATTGGTCGCATTACCCAATGTGACTCAGTGTTAAATTTTGTCTAATTTATGCTCCTGTCAACCCCCAGTGATGGCCTGGCCATCCTCAATCCCCAGAGGGAACTGACCAACAGCCCCCCACTTCGCCATCAATCCCACCCAGTCCCCCTGACTTCATCCTCTCCCTGGGAACTGGGAATCCACTCTAATTTCAAGGTGCCCCCCACTCTATCCTCCAGGATATCCCGACCAACACCACTTTTACCCCTTGGGTATTCCAACTAAGCCCACCTCAGCCCCTCACCCTTGGGAATCCCAACCAAATCGCCAAGAGCTCCAAACAAAACCCCATCCCCAAGGAACCTGACTGACTGCCATTGTGTCACTGCCATCAGCAGCCGGGAAGCACCACATCTGAAATACACCCCCCCCTTCCCCCCCATCTCATTCTCCCCCTCATTGACCACGAAGCCTGGTCCAATGTCTTGTGCTCCGTGGAGTTGGATAGTTCATACAGGAATGCTCTTACCTGGGCTGCGGGTCACACGGAGGGATCGCCACTGACCCTCTCCAGTTACAGACACAGAATAAAGATTCTCAGAATCCTCACCATCTGAAAGCAAACACACGACTGGTTATTATCTCCATCAATCCCAACTCTATATTTTAAAATTGGCTAATTGAAATGAAACAGAGGTCAAAGAGGAAATATAACATCCCTTATTTTATACTTTAAATAATATGAATAAAATTGTGTTATATTTAACACAGCACCTTCAGTTAAAAGTAAATTTGCAGACAACATCAAATTGGGAGGGAGGGTGGTGCAGCTTCTAGAGAACTAATCAGGGGTTGTAAACTACATGGGATCAGAATGAGGGGTGACCTGATTGAAGTGCTCAAGATTATGAGGGACATGGACAGGATGGATAGGGAACAGCTGTTCCCCTTAGTTGAAGGGTCAGTTACAAGGGGACACAAGTTAAAAGTGAGGGGGGGGGAGATTTAAGGGAAAGTTGGGGAAAAGCTCTATTACCCAGAGGGTGGTGATGGTCTGGAATGCACTGCCTGGGAGGGTGGTGGAGGTGGGATGCTTCACATCCTTTAAGAAGTACCTGGATGAGTACTTGGCACATCATAACATTCGAGTTATGGGCTAAGTGCTGGCAAGTGGGATTAGGTGGGCAGGTCAGGGCCTTTCATGCATCGGTGCGGACTCGATGGGCTGAAGGGCCTCTTCTGCGTTGTATTATTCTGAGATTCTGAGAGAATGTGAATTCCCTGCTGCTTAAAACCAGCTGTTAACTGGAACAGGATTTTCTCTAAACCCTAGGCAGACTTGCTGCAAAATCCACACCATTATTTGACAGGAATGGCTCCAGCTGCCCCAGTAATTCACCATGAACTTCTGCAGTAGAACCAAAGGAGGCCATTCAGCCCTTCAAACCTGCTCCAAGGAAACAGGGAGAGACTATTCAGCCCCTTGAGCCTGCTCCACGAGAAAAGGGAGAGGACATTCAGCACCTCGAGCCTGCTTGGTGGAAACATGAGGAGGCCATTCAGCCCCACCCAGGTTCTTCTGTTATTCAGTTGGACCATGTATGATTGGAACTCTGACTCTGTCTCCCCACTTAACTCCATAAAAAAAAAATTGACCCCTATCTCAGCAGTTTTTTGGAGGGAATGAGGCCCAGAGGTTCTGGCTATAAATGAGGAAATGAGAATGAGGTCAGGTTTGCTTCCTTTGGGTTGACGCTGAGGAAGTGACCCACATAGAAATACAGAGAAGTTGTAACATGGAAGCAGAGCGTTCAGTGCAATCAGTCCATCTCAGTATTAACTCTACACATAAATACATCGCCCTAACCACATTTACCTAATCTATTCTTCCATTCTCCCCTTTCTCTTCATCTACTGAGCAAATCTAATCTCCAATATTGACACAGGTTTTTGCCTCAACCATTAATGTTGGAAGTGGTTGTTGCAGCCTCATAGCTCTCTGTGTGAGCAAGTTTCTGCTGCTCACTTTTAAATCTCTTTCCTTTAATTTTTGTATCTTATGGCTCCCTGTTCTTAACCTCTGTACTACTGGAAATGCTGTTTCATAACCCACCCCGTTCTAAACACATCAACCCTGTTGTCTGCTGTCTCAACAAAAAGATTCCCCAATTTTTCAGATATTTCCTCACAGCTTTCAAATTACAAAGGATCGGTCAAAGCAAATTGTTCCCCCCAGTGAAAGGTTCAAAGCCCAGGGCGACAGGACTGCAAACAAGGAATCCAGGAATCACTGGGAGTTTGGTTTTCATCCAAGCTGGAATCAAGTTGTGAAATACGTTACCTAGAAGCAGGCAGTTGAATGGGAGACATATCCCTGGAGAGAAGGTATCATTAACAATCACAGCTCACATTAACGTAGCACCTTTAAAATACTGAAACAGCCCAAGCTGTTTTGTCGGGGCATAACCAGGCAAAACCGACCAGCAATTCATGTAAGGAGATATTCAGGCAAGAGACCAAAAGTTTGGTCATAAAGGTAGGTTGTAAGGAAGTTCTTCTTCAAGGAAGTGGAGAGGTTTAGGGAGTGAATTCCAAAGCTTAGAACCTCGGCAGCTGATGGCATGGATGTCAATGGTGGTGTGATTAAAATTGGATGTGCAAAAGGCCAGACTCATAGGACATCAGATAATCGCATGTGTGTCTAAACAGGCCGATGTGACGGGTCTGATGTTGCGTGCAGCGAGTTAACATGCTTTCAGCTTATGTGTGCTAGTTTGCTCCTCCTCTTCAGTCTGAACCACTGGCCAACAGCAATGCCTTGGGGTGAACATGGCTGGAAAATCCCACCCGGAGTGTGCCAACACATCCTGGCGCTCATAGACCAAACTCCCAGCTGTGGGCGAATGGTTCCACTACCTTGTGGATACCACAGGAGAGTTGAAGGCTTCGGGAGTAAACCCGAACAAATTACCTGGAGTGGAGCCCAAAGGCAGTCTAATGTTTAATATGTAATCTTCCCAGCAGCTCCTGCAACCAAGCTGGTGCCAAGATCTTTCGTTCCTTTGGAAGGTCGAGAGGGATCCCTGACCTTTGGGCAGCCCAAGTTTTCCGTTAATTTTTGTCCAGCTTGTGGTCTGGAGAGGGCACTCCAGCTTCATTGCAGAGTGTTGACACAACAGAGGAGATAGCAGCTATGAGTGATAGGCCCAGATCACTGGCATAGAGAATGGGGAGGGGGATGCAGGATGTCACCAGTGGTGGGAGTGATTAGCTTATCCCACTGGTCAGTAATCATCCACCTCAAGTCAGACACTGATATGGTCCAATGGGCACTTGAAGCTTGGATATTCTGCTCAACAAGTGGACAGAATCCAGGCAAATAAACAAAACACAACTCTTCAAAGATCAAGTTGGAACGTCAGGAACAAGGTATAGCCTCCACTGTAACAAACTTGCCATTTTTGATGATGGGAACATTCCAGAAATCGATCATGACATCTTCTCTCCAGCCACCTCTCAACTCAAACAGGGCCACTTAAACTCATGAGTAACTACGCTCCAATAGTGTGATCCATTATGGAGGTGAAAGGGCAATTTTAAGAGGAGTTTGATGCAGCAAAATCATCAAGTTAGAATATCTTTACCTACTGGGGATTTCAATGCAAAAATGGGTGCGGACTGTGAGTCATAGCCCTCCTATGTCATGCATAGACATACAGAGACTACTTGAGCTCAGCAGCTATCATGAACTTTGTGTATCTTCGCACCTTCTTTCAGAACAAACTGGAGATTTCAAAGATCAGGACATTGGCATCAATTGGTTCTATCACCAGACGAGAGATGTGACTCTCTGAACAGCATTCTCAACACACACAGTTACCACACACTGCTAACTATGATACAGATCACTTCCTGGCGTGCACTAGAGCAAGAATGCAACCCTTGAAGTTGTTCATTCAAAGCAGAAATGCTGCTAAAGTAGCCAGATAAAACCCTGACAGTTCTGCAACTCGACTGAACTGGCATCCCCACACAAGAGTCTAGAAGTGAAAGGGGACATATTCCTGGACACCATCCACAATACCACACTATCAACATATGGGAAGCAAGAGTGGAAAAATGCTGACTTGTTCAAGGCTGACATCACTTGGATGGAACCCATCATTGAAGCCAAACAATCCCCATCATTACTTACAAAAGTCACTCAAAGTAAAGTCCAACAAACTGCTAGGCTGACTGCTGGTTACATCTTTCCCAGAATATCCAGATGTCATTTGACACATGGAATGTCAGGTGCCTGTGTGAAGGAATCGATTAGGCAGCAGCAATGAAAATGGCTTAATTGAAAACAAAGGTTCATCGCCAACTGCAATAAATCATTTGAAAGTACTCGAAGGAGAGCACTGTCACTGAAGGAGATCCAGACACCACAGAAAACCTGCCTGTAAAGCAGAGCTAGATATCAAACTCACAGTGAAGGAGCTTAGCAAAGCCTTTGACCTGCTAGCTATGGGCAAAGATCCAAGTGCTGGTGCTATATCACCTAAACTCATCAAGCATGGGAAACACGCATTCCTGCAGCATCTGCACAAGCTTCTCCTGCTCTCCTGGAAGGACGGGGCATGACGCAGAGGTCATGACCCTGCAAATAAACAAGGGCGATTACAACAACTGCTGAGCATCATGCAAAATGTATTTGCTTGTCAGATTGCAGACCTTGCCTGAATGCATCCACCCCGAACCCCAGTGCAATTTCAGAATTGGAGGATTTACAATTGACGTGATCTTCCAGGCAGCTGCAAGATAAATGCCGTGAACAAGGAAGACCACTATTTATCGCCTTCATCAATCTCACAAAGGCATTCAGCCATCTGAGCAGAGGTGGCCTATTTAAGCTGCCGGAGGAAACTGGCAGCCTGCCAAAGCCACTCAGTGTGATCTCCTCTTTCCATGACAACATGGTGGGTAAGGTCAGCTATGAGAGGGCAACATCAGATCCGCAGTGGGGTCAAAGAGGGTCGTGTTCTGCCACCAACATTCTTTGGCATATTCTCTTCGCGGCTGCCGCGTGCCTTCAGATCGGCTGCAGAGAGTTCCCAGTTAAAAATGGGAACTGATGAAAAGCTGTTCAGCCTGACTCAACTAAGATCCAAGACAAAGATGTACCAAGTTCTCATCGGAAAGTTGCTCTACACTGACTAACATTCCAGACTGAGGAACACATTCAGGGACGAATGGATGGCCTCTCTCACATTTGTAAACAGTTTGGTTTGACCATCAGCATCAGAAAGACAAATGTCCTGCTCCAGGATATTGCCATACCATCACCTATCAGCAATGTAATGCTGGAGGTTGTTAATGGCTCCCCATATCTAGGCTCCACAATCACCAGCAATCCATCATTTGATTCTGAAATCAACATGTGCATCACAAAAGCTGCAACTGTTATATCCAAGCTGAGTAACAGAATGTGGAACAATGACAACCTGACTGAGTCACCAAACTGTCAGTCTACCAAGCTTGTGACCTCAGCACATCCTCTACAGTGGAAAAACCTGGACAATACACACTAGGTAAGACAAGAGGCTGAACAGTTTCCACTGTCTCAGACGTATCGTTGGCATCTGTTGGCAGAACAAGGTCACCAACTCAAAAGTCCTGGAGCATGCTAACTCCATCAGCGTACACTAATTGCTAAGCTAATGATGTCTCTGCTGGCTCAGTGACATTCATCAAATGGGTGACAGCTGTATACCCAATGGCATGGGATGATGAGGGGAGGGGTGGTTAAGATCAATTTAGAGAAGGTGCCCTTATCGGGCTTAACGGTCCTAACCTGTCTTCAAAATTTCTCAAGATTGCTAACCAAGAATTAAGTGTCCAATTCATTACATTGGAAATGGGAGAGAATCTCCAGCAGTCAAGGGGTTAACATAAATTCTGGCAGCAAGATTAAATATACTGAAATGCTAACTGTGTCATATTTAAGGAGCAGAAATGTTAATGTGAAGGTCAACAGCACAAGCGAAAGAAAGAAACTTTGTTCATTTGAATGCTTCAGACAATTGCAAATACAAACTATCAGGAAACTATTCCACAAATTCCATCCTGGTTATGATATGTGGAATGCTAACACAGGGTGCCTATATTTAGAAGCATATTCATTGTGTTTGAAAAATACAAGAAAGAGACTGGCATTTAACAATGCTGGGATAAGAACCAACACGGTATACTGGCCAGCACCCTCACGCGATGCTTCACTCTGTTATACTGGTGAGGAGACAATGGACCCCTGCCAAGGCCCATTGGACTGTTAGACAATTGCAGGAAACACTGGGCTTTCTTAGATAGCAGCTGGACTGAGGTTGGATTGGCCAGCAGACAAAACAGGCGAGAATTGAAATGTCATTACAGAACCCAAGAAAGGAATGTGGCTTCATCTGGGAGCACCCTCAGTCCAGGAGGGAATACTGGAGAGGAGGGCTTACCCTTCTAGTTCCCCAGCACTGTCTGCTCATGGCCTGTCTGCTAACAGCCTGCCTACACACCTAATTATCTGGCAAATACTAATCCACAACAAAGTCTGCAGTTCCCCAATGTTACAGGAGCTGTGAGGCCATACTCTTGTCTCCCAGCCTCATTGGTTTTAGCAGGCACTCACTCCACCCCCTCCATTCTCAGTGCGAGTGACACAGTCCTGTGCAGGGGGAACCTCTCCCTAAACCCTCCCCTGCCAACTCTCTTTCCCCTTCCAAAGGCTCCATGAGATCCAAAGCCCTTGGCCCCTCCCTTTGTTCATCTCTTTCAATTCCAGCTGAGTTGCTGATCTTCATCTTGTGCTGTTCAGCTGTATAGACTACACTGTCCACACCAATCTCCAGAGCAGATGGGTTAACCGTGCTCTGCCCAACGTATCTGCACCCACTCACAATGGCACCAGCGAACATCCTTCTGAACATCTTTTACCCACTTACAAAACGATCAGTACCTCCCCTGGCCCTACCAACCTCACTTCAGTTACACCTGTAACCTATTCCAGGTTGCCCTTTTTCCTGTATGTGGCCCCATACCTGTGCATTGCCCACAATCTATCTACCATTTACCTTGGGATCGATTCTGGAGGCGGCTCTGGTTGCTGTGCTCTGAAAGGATCCAGTCACCCTGTTTTTTTTTGGAGGGGGTAAGAGAAAAGAGAGGAGAGATTAGTGGGCAGCGTAGAACTCTCCCAGAGGGCACAATCCTCAACTTCAGCAACCCACCCAGAACTAGGGAAGGAAGGGGCAGAGAGACATAGGTACGGAGGTCAGCATCCCAATTCCCAATCACGCTCACCCCCCTAAAAATAAAAATTAGGCTGAAAACAGCCCAAACATCTTACTGTAGCCTTCCATCACACACTACTGTAGATACCCCCCTGTTAACACTGAATTACAAATTGCATGAATTCCACACTGCCTCTCATTGCGCCGTATCACCTCTGATATGCCCCATTATCCTGTGTCACGGAACCGAGCAGCATGAACCTTCCCTCCCAGAGCCCAGACCTGCCCCTTGCCCCAGCTGTAGCTCACCTCAGTGACCGACCACAGGTAGCACAGTGTCAACAGTGCGATCCGCAGATGCATGGCTCGGCTCGGCTCCCTTTCGGACAATCGACTCAGAGTGCAGAATCTGAGTAGCACATCTCCCCGGGGCCGAGACTGCACCCGCTAATCCCAGGACAAACACAGGCGGACTTCCACTTAATGGAAAACCAGCCGCACCGAACACGCTTTCAAACTTTCCACCAAGTTTTTGCTGGAGTTGTTCTCCTTTGGTAGTTCGTCCAGGGCGGGCGGGCAAGTGACTGGAAACCGGAGCACAGTCTGATCCTGAGTAACAGGTGGCTCTCACTGAGCTGTGTCCACTGGTGAATGCCAGCTCAGTGTCACGGAACAGTCTCCAGTCAGCCTGACTCCCCCTCACTCAATCTGACTCCTTTAGTTTGATCCTGTCTGTCTCTCTCCCTGTGTGTGACTCAGTGTGTCTGGCTGTCTCTTCTGTGCGTGTGTCTCTGTGTCTTTCTGTATATGTGTCTGTCTCTCAATGTATGTCTCTTTCTGCATGTATGTCTTTCTGCGTGTGTGCGTGTCTTTCTCTGTGTGTGCCTCTCTCTCTCTTCTATGGATCTGTTTCCCTGTGTCTGGCTGTCTCTCCCTGTCTATATTCCGTCTGCCTGTCTGACTATATCCCTGTGTTTCTCCAGCAGTTGTTGCTCCTGCCCTGTCACAGGGAATAAATAACTCGGTCCCCTCCTCCTGCGCTTTTATAACCAGAGAATGTGAAGGTGTGGGGAAGGATTGCGCATGTGTCCGGGGATTCCCCTGTCTCTGAACTGTCTTAAAGGGAAGGGCAGCCCAGATATCCAGCCGGTAGAAAGTCAACCCCGAGGGGCAAAAGGGCGGATGATCGCTGGGACGTGTGCGCGCTCATTACGAAAACTAACAACCCAGCAAGAAGACGAAGCAGCCTTTGCTGTTTTTGATCATATTTCACTCACTGTCAGCGGCAACATTTTACTTTCCTTCAATTTCTTCCTTTTTATCTTCCTCCAGCCCCTATCTTTTCCAGTCATTTTCTTCACCGTCCTGTTCTGCTACCTCTCATTATTTTCTCTATTATTCCATCTTCCTCATTGCCTCTTCTCACCTTTCGCTTTCTCTCTCTCTTTTCCATTCTATTTCTCTGTCTTCTCTCTATCTAACGGTTTCTTTGTTAGCCCAGTTGTTTTCCTTCTTGTTCTCCCTATGTCACTTTCTCTGTCAGGCTTTCTCACTCTAGTTTTAAAGTTTTTTTCATAAGTTTATTTACTATTGCTACAGTAGGCTTACATTAACACCGCAATGAAGTTACTGTGAAAATCCCCTAGTGGTCACACTCCAGTGCCTGTTCGGGTACACTGAGGGAGAATGTAACACGGCCAATGCACCTGACCAGCACGTCGTTCGGACTATGGGAGGAAACTGGAGCACCCTGAGGAAACCCACGCAGACATGGCGGGGACGTGCAGATTCAGCACAGACAGTGACCTGAGGCTGGAATTGAACCCGGGTCCCTGGCACTGTGAGGCAGCAGTGCTAACCACTTTGTCACCGTGCCACCCCTAGCTTCTATTCCCCAAGCTTTCTCCTTCTGTACATGGAGTCTGTTGCACTTTTTCAGCCGCCCATTTCTCTATTGTTTTCTCCCTACTTCAATCTCTTTTTCTCTGTTTCTATCCATCTCTATCTTCCTTTTATATTTCCCACTCTCTCTGTCTACATTCTCTTTTTAAAGTTTTATTAATGTCACAAGTAGGCTTACATTATCACTGCAATGAAGCTACTGTGAAAATCCCCTAGTCATCACAATCTGGTGCCTGTTCAGGTACACCGAGGGAGAATTTAACATGGCCAATGCACGTAACCAGCACATCTTTCAGACCGTGGGAGGAAATCGGAGCACCCAGAGGAAACCCACGCAGACAAAGGGAGAACATAGAACATTGCAGCACAGGAATAAGCCCTCCTGCCCTCCAAGCCTGCACCAATCATGCTGCCCGACTGAACTAAAACCCCCTACTCTTCCAGGTACCATATTTCTCTATTCCCATCCTATTCATGTATCTGTCAAGACGCCCTTTAAAGGTCACTAATGTATCTGCTTCCACTACATCAAACTCCCCACAGACAGTGACCCAAGCTGGGAATTGAACCCGTGTCCCTGGCCTGTGAGGCAGCAGTGCTAACCACTGTGTCTTCCTGTCATCCTATCATTTCCTGTCAGTGTTTTTCTGTTTTTTTCTCTCCCAATACCTGTCTTGCTTAATATCTTGACTTATTTCTCTTTGTCCCTTTCTCTTTCTTTTGCTCTTTGTATCTCACTGTTTCTCTTGTTTTTGACTCCAGCTGCATACCTTCCCTCTCATTCTGTCTAATCATCTCTCTCACTCTGTACTTCTTCATCTATCTTTCTTAACAATTTTCCCTCTGGGTGGGGGGGGAATTCTCCTGTCCTGCCTGCCACAGGAATCATAGCGGGCCGGGGGAATCAACCATACTAAGTTTCATTGACCTCTGGTGGGATTCTGTGGTTTTTGGCGAGTGTGGCTGGAGAATCCCACCCCATATCTATTTCACTCTTGCTAACTTTGTCTTGTTTACTTGCTCTGCGTTTATCTTTTGCTGTTTTCCTATCTTTTTCTCTGTATTACTGTCTGTCTCATTTTCTCTGGCTCTTTCTCTCCATTTGTGTATCTTTTTGTCCCTCAGTCTCTCTCTATCTGTCTGTCTGTCTTTGTCTCCCTTTATCTGTCTCTGTTTGTCTCACTGCTCAATTTCAGTCTTTCATCTCATCTCTCTCTCCCCTTCTATCCATCCCTTTGTCTATATCCATCTCTGTTTGTCTGTGTTTGCATGTTCCTTTCTTTATCTGTCCCTTTTCTCACGTCTGTCTCTGACTTCCCTTCTAACTGTCATAAGAACATAAGAACTAGGAGCAGGGGTAGGCCATTCTGGCCCCTCTGCCATTCAATCAGATCATGGCTGGTCTTTTTGTGGACTTAGCTCCACTTACCCGCCCGCTCACCATAACCCTTAATTCCTTTACTGTTCAAAAATGTATCTATCTTTGCCTGAAAGACATTCAGTGAGGTAGCTTCAACTGCTTCACTAGGCAGGAAATTCCACAGATTCACAACTCTTTGGGTGAAGAAGTTCCTCCTCAACTTAGCCCTAAATCTGCTCCCCCTTATTCTGAGGCTGAGAAGAAATTCAGGTTGTGTCCCTTTTGAATACTTGTCTCTCTTTCTCTTTACTCCCTTTACCTTTCTTCTTTTGTCTCTGTCTTATTCTGTGTGAGTATTCTTTTATCTTATGTCCCTCACTCTTTGTTCATCTTTCTCTGTTTTCTTTTTGTCCCTAAGACAAAGACAGAAGATGCTGGAAATTCACCTCAATGGCATCAGAAAAGGACAAACTTTCAGATAACATTAGCCCACTCGTCCAACATCCCATTCACTGCTTTATAAACATTTGCTTCCTCCTCACCACCAACACACAGTGACAGCAGCATGTACCATATACACGGCAGCACAGTGGTACAGTAGTTAGCACTGCAGCCTCACAGCATCAGGGAACAGGGTTCAATTCTGGCCTTGAGTGACTGTCTGTATGCAGTTTGCACATTCTCCCCATGTCTGCATGGGTTTCCTCTGAATGCTCCGGTTTTCTCCCACAGTCCAAAGATGTGTGGGTTAGGTGAATTGGCCAGGCTAAATTGCCCTTTAGTGTCCCAAGGTGTGCAGGTTATGTGGATGGGCCACGCTGAATTGCCTCTTAGTGTCCAAAGATGTGCAGATTAGGTGGATTGGCCATGCTAAATTGCTCCTTAGTGTCCAAAGATGTGCAGGTTAGGACGATTAGAGGGGTACAGGGATAGGGTGGAGGAAAAGGCTGCCACAGAGTTAGTGCAGACTTGATGGACCGAATGGCCTCCTTCTACATTATAGAGAATCTATGGATGCTATGATGCACTGGAGCAACTCCCCTTCAGCAGCAGCTTGCAAACTATGACAT
Source organism: Carcharhinus amblyrhynchos (assembly GCF_965287045.1). NCBI lineage: Eukaryota > Metazoa > Chordata > Chondrichthyes > Carcharhiniformes > Carcharhinidae > Carcharhinus > Carcharhinus amblyrhynchos. Next base: position 14,086,043 of record NC_137358.1, on the reverse strand, counting down.
CTGTCACCTAGAAGACAAGGGCAGCAGGTGCCCATGGGAATACTGCCACCTGAAAGTTCCTCTCCAAACCACTCATCATCCTGACTTGGATATATACCATCATCACTTCATTGTCAACTAACAGCACTATGGGTGTACCTACAATAGTTGGACTGCACAGGTTCAAGAAGGTGGCTCACCACCACCTTTTCAAATAAGGGACAGGCAACAAATGATAGCTTTGTCAGCAACACCCACATCCCATGAAATAATGAAATAAAAAGTCAGCATCCCTAAGTGATGCTTATTTTCTGAAGCGCATTTTTAACGAGAACATGAAAAATTAGGTAGAAGAAAAATATTCCTACTCCACACTTTGATTCTTGAATTTAAAATTGCATTTATATAGCACATCATAACCACTGAATGTCTCAAAACTCTTTACAGCCAATGGAGTATTTTTGAAGTGCATTCACTGTTCTAATCTCAAAAACACAGCAACCAATTTGCACACAGCAAACTCCCATAACTGAGGGGCCTTAATGTTGCTGTCAGTATCTGGCAAGCTCCTTACCATGGTGCTCCCCAACAGACTGAAAGCGTGAAGAACAGAAAGGCTCCCCTCGCCACCCACATTCCCCAACACCATCTCAGAACCTGCCAGGGGCTAGGGAGCATAAAATTCTGGCTCATGGACTCATTCAGCAGCATCACAGGATGGTTCCAAAGTGGATAGAAATTGAGGAAAACAGAATAAGGCAGAGAGGATAAAAGAGATAAAGGAAGGCAGGCAGAAAGAGATACACACCAGATAAAGAGATAGACACAGTGAGAGATCGGAGAAGGAGAGACAGAGGGGGAAACTGACAATGAGTAATAAACAGCTTAAGGATGGAAACGTACATATGACAAGCAAACAGAGACACAACAGAAAAAGAGAAAGATAGAGACAGACAGAAAAGGAGACAAAGACAGACAAAGTGGAGTGTATACATCACTGTGGCTTGATTAAATCACAAGATTCTAGGTTCACATCCCACTCTAGGGCTTGAGTGCAAAGCTCTACACTGCCACTTCAGTGCAGTACAGAGGGAGCACTGCAATGTAGGAGGCAATGCTGCATACTCTCCCTATTGCTTCTCCTCTTAGTTATCGTGAGGAAGGTGATGGTGGTTGCAAACTTTACCAGCACCACTGGTTGACTGTCTTGTATTTGCCAACAATGCCACCTTGCTGACTAAGGAATCACATGCTCCAAGACATGACCATCAGTTTTGAGAGTAGCGGCACCAAGGTTGGTGTACATGTCAGGTGCAATAAGACCAAGGCGATGACAACTAGGCAGCAACCAGATCCTCCTGTCAACATCAGGCATCAGAACATCAAGGATGTTGACCACTTTCCTTACCTAGGGAGCAATATCTCCAGGGAGGGTGATGTAGAGATCAATGAACGCGCAAGAATCAGCAAAGTAGCCTCAGTCTTCCAGCAGGTCCATATAGAATGAGCATCCAACACTATAGACCTGGCCATGAAGCTATGACTCTACATATCTGTAGTGGTACCAGCTGCAAACTTTGCCAGCGAGATATAGGAGAGAACAGAACTTGTCATGCAAGTTGGTTGTTTTTCACCACACTGCCTATCCTGAGCATTACATGGAAACACAGCATCACCAGCGACAAAGTGCTTCAGAGGACTGATCAGAGGACATCACGCTGGAGAGATGGCTGGTACTGGCAGGACATGTCCTTCTTCTCTTGAACAAGTGTGGCTGTAGAATGAACAGGTAGAAGAAGACATGGCTGGACAAAGAAGGCCTGGTGAAGTGTATTTAAGGAGGACCTTCAAGAGCAGGACAACTCCTGGGCTAAACTGAAAGAGATTGTGACGGACCAGGGCTGGTGGCAGATGTTTGCTGCTCATTGTTCCACATGGCACTGGAGGAACCACGTCTAAAGTCTAAATCTCAGTAAAATCTCACAAATAGGAATGTGACGAATAACTGGATCATCTTTTCTTTTTGTGATTTTAATTGAAGGTTAAATATTAACCAGGACACAAGGGATAATTCCTCTACTCTTCTTCAAAATAGCACCAAGGGGTATTTTACATCCACGCAAGCAGGCAGATGGGTCTCATCTGAAAGATGGTGCCTTCTATATTGCAGTGCTTCTTCTGTACTGTACTGAAGTGACAGCCTAGAGTTTTATGTTCAAGCCCTGGAGTGGGGCTTGAACCCAGAACCTTGTGACTTAAGTAAGCTACACTGGCACATACACTCCGCTGTCTCTTTTTCTGTCTATCTCCTTCTTTCTCTTTTTCTGTTGTGTCTCTGTTTGCCTGTCATTTGTGCCGTTCCATCCCTGAGTCGTTTATCACTTATTGTCTGTTCCTGCCCCCTACCCACCCACCACCAGCACCCCCCACCCCACTCCCCTCCCTGTCTCTCCTTCTCTGATCACTCGCTGTGTTCATCTGTCTATTTCTTTATCTGATGCTGTGTACTTCTTTCTGTTTGCCTTCCTTTATCTCTTTTATTCTCTCTCCCTTGTTCTGTTTTTCCCAGTTTCTTTCCACTTTGAAGCTGGATGTTGCTTATAGTTACAGCACCACCTGCTCAATACTTGAAAGGTGCTGTCTTTTCATTCATTTGCATTTCTGTCTTCAAACTAATTTCTGGCCATTGGAGTAGTCGTCAGTGGCTCTTTGAAACCGGCACTTGTTGCAACCTGTTAACTATCGAGTGGGCCTGTTACAGAGAACTTGTTGTACAATTTCAAACGAACCAAAGTCAACAAGAAACTACAAATCTCCCATCAAATGCCTGCCTGAGGTGCCTGCAGCTTCAGTCCTTCCTGTGTTTCGGATCTTCCTGCTGAGATCCCACGAGTTTGGGATTCTCTCCTGTTGGGATGGCAGCAATTTTGTGTTTCTCTCCTCCTAGGATCCCATTGATTTGAAGATCTTCTCCTCCTGGTATCCCACCCGTTTGGTGTTCCTTTCCTCCTAGGATTTTTCCTTCACAGGATCCCAATTGTCCTGGATTACTTCTCAGATTGCAGGATACTCACAATTTGTCCACCGATTGATTGGAGTCTTGTCCATGCTGAGCACAGGGTGGACTTAGGCTATATGGGAGGGGAGGCAGTGGGGAAGTGGCAGAGGGGAGGACCAAAAGTTGAGGGACAGTCAGTGAGGGATAAAGGGAAAAGGGCAGTGGGGAAGAGAAGATTGAGGGTGGGTTAGAGGAGAGTGGGGGCTGAATTGTGGATGGGGGCAGGGATGAGGGGAAAAAGGGTGAGAGAAAGAGGCAAAAGCAATAGGTTGGGGGGGTGGTGGGCAGCAATTGTAGAACAGTGGGGTTGGATGGATTGGGTGAGCAGGGAGAGGAATGGGGGACAGACAGTGGGTGAAGATGATGAGATGGTAAATGCCCATGATTGGCTCCCATTGTAGTTCTTGGCTCTGGGGAATGTAGAGAGTTTAAATCAAAGCTTCTGCGTAATGTTGGGCTCACTGGTTTTGTGAGGAAATCAAAATCGGAAGTATTGTGCTTGAGTTGAGCAGATGGGTTTAAGGGAAGTGAAATTGTTGGAGGGTATTAGACTGTGTGTGTTTGGTGCTCTTGGAACTGGGCATGTCCCTTTAAAGGGGTGGGAGGGTGTGTGGGTGTGGGTGTGGTGGGTGGGGAGCCGGGTGCAGCTCCTGATTAGGTTTTAAATTCCATCAGACTGAAAATCTCATTCCTGTTTTGAGGGAGGAGGCATCATTTTTCCACTCAATGAATAAATCTGCACAACAGTCACCCCCGGGGAGCAGAGATTCCACTTTGGAAGATTTGATATAGCATCCTGTTTATCAACGTTATTGGACAGCCCCCGACACTCACAAACCATCAGAGAGCACACATCAACGTCTAAAAATAGGATACAAGCACACTGAGCCTGCAGACCACTCATTTCACTAGCCTGCCTCAGTAATAGAGAGGTTGTCAATAACATGGGAAATGGTGAGCACTGTACACTGGGCACTGAGGGGCATGGTGTGATAGAGATAAAATGACAGAAGTAGTTGAATACAGCGAGTCTAATAGCAGCCCCTCACTCTGGTACACTCAATCGTATCTATCCACTTAGCATCCTATCTCTCTGAAGTCCTAATTCTCCCATTAAATCCTGACACTAACTCTAACTATCACTAGAGGCCATACCTCTAGACCCTTAACTCCTTTTGAAACTAATCCCTCCCACCTCCTAACCCTCCCATCAGGTCTTCTAAAGATCTAATTCTCTCATCAAGGTCCAATTCCCCATCCTTTAAATCTCCCATCAAAGCCTGAATCCCCTACCTCTCTGCGAAGATCCACTCCACTTGTCCCGACTCTCCTGTCAAAGCTCATCCACTAAGTTTGGAAGCCCAGCCCCTTAGTTTCTCACTCCTATTGAAACTCCATCACTCTTGTACCCAAAGAGTCCCACTGAAATCCATACTTCAAGTTCTCCAATTTCTATTGAAGTTTGATCTGTTAACTTTCCCACTGAAGCCAACCCTTCTAGTTCGCCAACTAGTAACCTGGAGAACATGAGTTCAAATCTCACCATGTAACACTGAAAATTCAAGAGAGCTATATGTATGATAAATAGATTAAAGGACAGAGAGATAAACACTAATCAATCTGCAATAAAAAGCTGGTTTCAGTAAAGGTGATTATGAAGCTATCACAATAACCCGTTTATTTATGAATGTTCTGTAAAGTAAGAAACATGCCATTTACACCTGATTTGGTCCCATATAATGATCAAACCGCTTGGCCATATCCAGCCACTCCAGATCTCATTACAGACTTGGTGCAAACATAAATAAAAGGGCAGAATTCCAGGGTGGATTTGTTTTTTTTTAATTGGTTGGTGTCACCGACTAGGCCAACATTTATTGCCCATCCCTAATTGCCCTTTAGGTGGTGGTGAGCCATCTTCTTGAACTGCTGCAGTCCATGTGGTGTAGGTACACCCACAGGGCTGTTTGGGAGGGGTTTCCTCAGGATGATGAGTGACTTGGAGGGGAACTTGCAGATGGTGAAGTTCCTATGTGTCTGCTGCCCTTGTCCTTCCCAGTGGTAGAAGTCATGGGTTTGGGAGTTAGTGTGGTGCATTGTGTGAATGGTGCATGCTGTAAATATGGTGTACAGCTGATGGACGGAGTGAATGTTTAGAGTAGTAGATGGGATGCTGGCCAAGCAGGCTGCTTTGCGTAGGGTAGTATTGCATTTCTTGAATGGTGTGGCAAGTGGAGAGTATTCCACCACATTCTTGACTTGTGTATTGTAACAGTGGACAGGCCTTGGGGAATCAGGAGCTGAGTTACTCACTGCAGAATCCCCAACTTTGTACTTGTTCTTGTAGCCTCAATCAAGTAAGTTTCTAGCCAATGGTAACACCCCCCCACCAAGAATGTTGATGGTGAGCAATTCAGTGACAGTAATACAAAGAACAAAGAACAAAATCAGCCCGGGAAACAGGTCCTTCGGCCCAACGAGCCCGCGCCACCATCTCAACACCACAAGTCCCCCTCTCCCCCCACAATCCCTGTCTAATGTTTTATGGCCATCCAGATTGAGGGAAACTGATTTAGGGACAATTTATTCCTGCCAATCAGCCTAACGGCACATCTTTGGGGTGTGGGAGGAAACCGGAGCACCCGGAGAAAACCCACGCAAGCACGGGGAGAATGCGCAAACTCCCACAGACACTGGCCCAAATCCATGTGTCTGCACAGCAATCAGCGATAGTCACTGAGCTGTCGTCTTGCCCAGTATCTTGTCCAGTTTAAGCACACACTAACGACATGAAGCACTAGGCCAATCCTGAACAACCAAGAGCAGCCCCAGTATGATCCATCGCGTGTATGCCCCTCGTTGGACACGAGGTGGACCAACTTAAAACCTGTGAATGAAAAGAGAAAAAACATTATTATCATACTATACCCATTTACATTACCAGGGACGCCCCAATGCTAATGACCCTTATTTAAAAGGTTCTCCTATATCCACCCATCTCCAACCCAGTCATGTGCCTGTCTAAGTTACTCTTAAATGACTCTAGCGTGTTTGCCTCCACCACCTTACTTGGCAGAGCATTCCATACCCCCACTACGCTCTGTGTGAAAAACCTCCCTCTAATATCTGTGTTGTACCTCTCCCCCTCACCTTAAGTCCATGGCCCCTTGTCCTACGTGTCTCTATCATAGGAAATAGCTTACCTCTGTTTACTCTATCTATACCCTTCATAATCTTATATACCTCTATTAGATCCCCCCTCAGTCGGCGTCTTTCAAGGGAAAAGAGCCCCAATTTCTTCAATCTTTCCTCATACCCCAGTCCTTCCACACCAGGCAACATCCTGGTAAACCTCCTCTGCACTCTCTCCAGAGTCTCCACGTCCTTCCAGTAGTAAGGTGACCAGAACTGGATGCAGTACTCCAAATGCGGCCGAACCAACGTTCTATACAACTGCAACATTACACTCCAGCTCTTATATTCTATACCCCTTCCTATAAAGGCTAACATACCATAGGCTTTCTTCACCACACTCTCCATTTGCACTGCCACCTTCAAAGACTTGTGCATTTGCATCCCCAGGTCTCGCTGCGATTCTATACTCCTTACGGGCTTACCCTTTACCATATAACTCCCCCCTACATTATTCCAGCCAAAATGCATCACCTCACATTTATCCGGATTAAACTCCATTTGCCATGTATCTGCCCAATCAACCAGCCTATCAATATCCCGCTGTATTGCCAGACACTGCTCCTCACTGCCTGCCAATCCAGCCGTCTTGGTGTCATCAGCAAATTTGCTGATCACACCACCTACTCCCTCTTCCAAATCATTTATATACACTACAAAGAGAAGAGGTCCCAGTACTGAGCCCTGCGGCACGCCACTAGTGACAGACCTCCAGCTAGAAAAAGACCCCTCCACTATTACTCTCTGACTCCTCTTTGCAAGCCAGTTCTCTACCCATCTAGATACCTGACCACATATCCCATGAGCTTTAATCTTCTGTACCAACCTACCATGAGGGACTTTGTCAAACGCCTTACTAAAATCCATATAGACGACATCAACGGCTCGTCCTTCGTCAACCGTTTTTGTCACCTCCTCAAAGAATTCTACCAGATTCGCAAGGCAAGACTTCCCTCTGACAAAGCCATGCTGCGTATCCTTAATCAGATCACAACGCTCTAAGTGCACATACATCCTATCCCTAAGAATCCTCTCCATCAACTTACCTACCACTGACGTTAAGCTCACCGGCCTATAGTAGCCCGGACTATCCCTCCTACCCTTTTTAAACAACGGTACCACGTTCGCTATCCTCCAGTCCTCTGCGACCTCTGTGTCCAAAGAAGAGACAAAGATTCGCGTCAGAGGCCCAGCAATCTCATCCCTCACCTCTCTAAGCAGCCTAGGATAAATGCAATCGGGCCCCTGAGATTTATCAGTTTTAATGCCATCTAAACGCCCTAACACTTCTTCCCTCGTAATCGATAGATCTTTCAATTGGTCTACCGCTCCCTCAATGACCGTACTAGACATCAAGCCCCTCTCCTTCGTGAATACCGACGCAAAGTATTCATTCAGGACCTCCCCCATTCCCTCTGCCTCTTAGCACAATTCCCCACGTCTGACCCTGAGAGGACCGATTTTACCCCGAGCCACCCTTTTGTTCTTAAGATAGGAGTAAAACACCTTTGGATTCTCCTTAACCCTACCTGCCAAAGCCATCTCATGCCCCCTGTTTGCTCTCCTAACTCCCTGTTTGAGATCCCTCCTACTCTCTCTGTATTCTTCCAACGCTCTTTCTGTTCCCAGCTGCTTAGACCTGACATATGCCTCTCGTTTCTTCCTAACCAGGTCTTCTATATCTCTAGTAATCCACGGTTCCCTAATCCTACCTTTCCCATCCTTTCTCCTAACTGGCACATGCCTTTCCTGCACCCTTTGCAGTTTTCCCTTGAAAGATTCCCACATGCCTAACGTGGTCTTGCCTTCCAACAGCCTATCCCAGTCTGTATCCCTAAGCTCCTGCCTAATCCGGCTGTATCTAGCCTTCCCCCAATTTAGCACCCTCCCCTTAGGACAGCTCTCGTCTTTTTCCATTCGTATCCTAAAGTAGATGGAGTTGTGGTCACTATTAGCCACATGCTCGCCTACTGCAACCTCAACCACCTGACCCGGCTCATTTCCCAGAACTAAATCCAGTATCGCCCCATCTCTAGTCGGGCTATCTGCAAGGATCCTTCCAATACACATCTTATGAATTCCTCCCCATCAGACCCCCCAGCTCTAGGCACCTTCCAATCCAGCCCAGGGAGATTAAAATCTCCCACTACAACAACCCTGTTCTTCCTATACTTATCCAAAATGTCCCTACATATACTCTCTTCCACTGCCTGCGGGCTGTCGGGCGGTCTGTAGTACACTCCTAGCATAGTAATGGCCCCCTTCCTATTCCTCAACTCCACCCACAGAAACTCAAGTTCCAACCCCTCCATGTTATCCTCCCTCTGCACCACGGTGATCTGCTCCCTAACTAAGAGTGCCACTCCCCCTCCTCTTTTCAACCCTCCCCTATCACGCCTAAAACACTTATACCCTGGGATATTTAGCTGCCAGTCCTGCCCCTCCTTTAACCACGTCTCTGTCACTGCCGCCACATCTAAATTCCTCGTGAACATCAAGGCCCTAAGTTCATCCGACTTTCCCGTCACACTCCTCGCATTAAAACAGATGCACCTAAGACCCTCAGGCCCTCTCGGATCCTCCTTCTCCTGGGGGATTTTCCTATAATCTAGACTTACCCTGACCTCCAACTCACTCCCAGTGTCTGAGCTGTCTCTCTCCTCCCCAGCCCCCCTCCATACTAGTTTAAACCCTGCCTAAACACTCCAGCCAACCTCCCAGCTAAAATATGTGTCCCCTTCCCATTTAAGTGTTCCCTATCCCTCTTATAGAAGTGCCCTTCCTTCGCAAAGACTTCCCGATGGTCAACAAAACTAAAACCCTCTGTCCTGCACCAATCCCTCAGCCACGCATTCAGCTGCAGGATCTCATTATTCTTATCCCTGCTATTGCTGGGCACTGGCAGCAGCCCAGAGATCGCCATCCTGGGGGCCCTACACTTCAGCCTGGCTCCCAACTCCCTGAACTGCGTACGTATTTCCCCCCTACTCTTCCTTCCTATGTCCTTCTCTCCTACATGTATAATTACATCCGCCTGGATCCCTTGGACCTTCAAGATTCCCTCTACCTTCTCCGACACATCCTGTACCCCTGCTCCAGGGAGGCAGCCCACCATCCTGGAGTCCCGCTTTTGCCCACAGAACCGCCTATCAATTCCTCTAACCCTCCCGTCCCCCACCACTATCTCACATCCAGCCCCCTTCCTTCCCACTGAGGCATTTTCCTCTTCCCCTCAGTTGGTGCCTTACCCCTGCTATCTTGAGAGACTACCCCTGGGGTAGCCTTTGGGACATCACTCCTCTTCTTTCTCCCCTTCCTAACTGTAACCCACCCATCCCCCCTCCTTGGCTCTGGGATCCCCTCTTGAATCTGGTTCCTATTCATTAGTGCCTCATTTTCCCTCACTGAAAATAAATCCTCCAGCCTCAACTCCAGTTGCCTAACCCGGGCCCTCAAACGCTGCAACTCCAGACATTTGGTGCAGATGTGGACTCTCCGGAGATGCTGCGTCTCCAGGAACTCCCACGTATTGCACCTTACACAGCTGACACGTCTCCCCATGGACCCTGCCATTTATTTGACTACCCTTAGACCTACGGACACTTTGAAAAATTTGACCAGCAACTCACCTTGCCTAACCCTGCCTCGCCTAAGCCCTGTGAGCCAAAGGCCTTGCAGTACTCACTCAGCACCCGCCTCACTCTGCTGCCCGCTCCCGACGCTGCCCGCTATCTACTGTGGCCTTGTTTTTATACTCCCTCACTCCCTTCCCAACAGCCCTTGCACCTAGGACCCTCTATGGAATGCAAGGGTGGTGGTTAGATTCTCTCTTGTTGAAAATGGTTATTGCCTGATACTTCCTTGGCAGGTATTTTACTTGAAACTTATCAACCCAAGCTTGAATGTTATCCAGGTTTTGATCGCGCATTATCAATGAGTTACGAATGGAACGTCACACAATGGATGGAATTCCCCCCAAAAACTGAGTCATAACAGTGAGAAAACTTGACATGGTCTGGGCTACAATCATCCCAGACAAAATCAAACCAGTTTTTAGGCCCAGGCCTATTTTCTGGGATTGGTGCGAGAGGTCGGAAAATCTCCCTTGTGCAATCATCAGCGAGTGTCCCTACCTTTGACTTTCTGATGCAAGGACTGTCAATGGTGAAGCAGCTGAATGTGATGGGCCTAGAACACTACAGTGAGATACTCCTGGGGCTGGATGAATTGGCCTCCAACAACCACAACGGTTTTCCTTTGTGCTAGGTATAATTCCACCCAGTAAAGGTTTCTCCTTATTCCCACTGATTTCAATTACACAAGGACACCTTGATGCCTCACTGGGTCAAATCAGTAATGAGGTCATGAACCAAGTGGCTCTGGCAGAACCCAAACTGAGCATTAGGGAGCAGGTTATTGCTGAGCAAAGTGCCACTTGATAGAAATATTAACAACACCTTCCATGTCTTTGCTGATGATTGAGAGTAGATTGATGGGACAGTAATTGGCCAGATTGGACATGTCCATCACCAAGAATGGCTCGATAGCATCACAGAGTCTCTGCAGTGCAGAAGGAAACCATTCGGCCCATCGAGTCTGCACCAACAACAATCCCTACCAGTCACTATTCCCATAACCCCACATATTTACCTTACTAATCTCCCTGACACTAAGGGTCAATTTAACATGGCCAATCCGCCTACTCTGCACATTTTTGGATTGTTGGAGGAAAGAACAGTACCCGGAGAAAACCCATGCAGACACCGGGAAAACATGCAAATTCCACACAGTCAGTGTGGAAGCCAGAATCGAACCCTGATCCCTGACACTGTGAGGCAACAGTGCTAACCACTACTTTCTGAGCTGATTGAATGCTGTAGGGTCTATCTGCCATTCTGGGTCAGTGTGGGAGGTGATCAGAGATCCAACAAGAGGGAGAAAACTATTTAATCGCATCCTCATCAAATGACCTGTTGCAGATACATCTGTCCAAAACCGTACTGGCAGGAGTGACAACCACACAGTCCTTGTGGAAACAAAGACTGGAGGGAAATCCTGTAGTGAATTCCGCAAACAATCCACCTCCAGTGGTGAATTGACTCTAAAATTTACTGGAAACCTAATTTGACTTTGCGAATATCAGAAAGTGGAAGAGGAAAAAAGCAGCAGCAGAAACGCGCAGGGATCCGTCCTGTAAATTCAATCCCAATGCCAGTGTCTACACAGCTGATGTCCAGTGCTGCCAATACAGTTTGTATGACACTGATTTACTTTTGAATCAAAACCAGTTTTTAAATACAGTCACCCAAAACCAATGAACAGTTCAGAACAATAGATCTATCTGAGCATGTGCTTGATGGTGTTGTGTGGCACTACCACCTGCTAAATGAGGTAGATTCAGAACAGGTCTAATAGTTCAAACCTTATTGTACAATACATCTGGTGAGGATGTGATTAAGCAATTTTCTTTTTTCTTCCTCTTGTTGGTTTTCTGACCGCTTCCCACACTGACCCAATCTGGTAGAAATGCCTTTCAGCATTTAGCTGGCTCAGGCACTAGTGATGCCACTCTTGGTGATGGACATTAAAGTCCCCATCAGAGTACATCTATACCCTTGCCACCCACAGTGTTTCTTTCAAGTGGTGTTCAACATGGAGGAGCTGATAAATCAGCTGAGGGAGTGGAATTTGGGTGAATTTTGCAGGCTCGGGCAGGTAATAATCAGCAGGATGTTTCCTTGCCCATGTTCAACTTGATGCCATGAGATTTCATGGGGTTCAGAGTCAATGTTGAGGGCTCCCAGATCATTCCTTCTCCACTGTATGCCCTGGTGTTACCAGATCTGTAGAAACACCTAGGGATGGGGATGAGGTATCTGGAACATTGGCTGTAAGGTATGATTCTATGAGTATGATAAATCAGGCTGTTGCTTGACTAGTCTGTGGGGCAGTACTCTCAATTTTGGCACAAGTCTCCAGGTGTTAGAAAGGAGAACTTGGAGGGTGAGCTTTTGTTGTTAATCGTGCCCAAGTTGATGCCAAGATGTCTGTCTGGTTTCATTCTTATTTTACATTTCTGTAGGAGTTTGATACAATGATAGCTTGTCAGGCCATTTCAGATGGCAGTTTAGAGTCAAATGCATTGTTGTGTGTGTCTAGAATTATATGTAGACCAGACCAGATGAGGACAGGAGACTTTCTTCCATCGAGGGAGGAGCATGTTCATCATTATTCCAAATTTATTTAATTAATTTAATTTAAATTCCTCCAGCTGTCATTCATACAAGCTATGGATTACACGTCCACTAACGCTTTCATATACTTGCCCTTGCCATTAAGGCACCATCTTAAGAAGCAAGGAGCTCTTGTGTAATCAGTCAATGGAAATCATGGGGAAAAATTCAATTTTTGGAATTATACCTCACATAGAGGAAGATGGTGGTTACCATTAGAAGTCAACCTTCTCAGCCCCGGCGCAACATTATGAGCCACTTAGGGTAGTATCCTAGGCTAACTATCTCCAGCTGTTTCACCAATGACTTTCCTCCATCATAAATGGAAATGTTCAGTAATGATTTCAGTCATTCCTCAAAAAATGAGTGAATCCCATGTCCGTATGAAGCAGTTCAGGACAACATTCAAGCTTGGGCTGATAAATGGTCAGTAGTCAGGCAAGTAGTGGAATACAGACTGATATAGACAGGTGGGCAAAAACTTTGCAAATGGAACATAATATAAGAAAACGTGAAGTGATGCACTTTGGTAGGAAGAATAAAGGAGCTGAATATTATTTAGATGGAGAAAGACTGCAGGAAAATGGAACCAAGAAGGATTTGGGAATCGTTGTACATAAATCACAAAAAACTAGCATGCAATTTCAACAGATAATTGAGAAGACAAGTGCAATGTTGGCCTTTATTTCAATGGGAATGGAGTATAAAAATAGGAAAATCTCGCAAAACTAAATAAGGCACTAGTTACTACACCTGGAATACTGGGAATAGTTTTGGCCCTCTTATCTAAGGAAAAAATATACTTGCATTGGAGGCTGTCCACTGGATTGATCCTGGATATCAAGGGACTTTCTGATGAGGAGACGTTGAGTAGATTGGGCCTGTACTTATTGGAGTTTAGAAGAATGAGAGGTGACTTTACTGAGATATGTAGGGTTCTCAGGGAGTTTGACAAGGTAGATGCTGAGAGGATGTTTCCTTTTCTGGGAAAGTCTAGGATCAGAGGGCATAATCTCAGAATAAGGGATTGCCTCATTTAAAACAAATGAGGAAGAATTTCTTCACTCAGAGGGCAGTGAATCTGTGTATTCATTAATGCAGAAGGCTGTGGAATCTGGGTCATTAAGCATGTCCAAGGTTGAAATGGATAGATTTTTAATCGTGCTCCTATTTACTGACCACAGCTCAGCCTTCAACACCATTATTCCTACAAAACTCATCTCCAATCTCCATGGCTTGGACTTCAGCTCCTCTCTCTCCGCAATTGGATCCTGAATTTTCTAACCCATAGACCGCAATCAGTAAGAATAGGCAACAACACCTCCATGATCATCTTTAACACTGGAGTCCCACAAGGCTATGTCCTCAGCTTCTTACCATATCCTTATATACCAATGACTGTATGGCCAAATTCCCCTTCAACTTGATTTTCAAGTTTGCTGATGACATCACTGTACTAGGTCGGCTCTCAAACAATGAGACAGAGTATATGAAAGAGATAGAGAATCTGGTGAACTAGTGCAGCGACAGTAATCTCTCCCTCAATGTCAAGAAAATGAAGATTGTCATCAACTTCAGGAAGCGTAAAGGAGAACATGCCCCTGCCTATATCAATGACAAAGCAGAAATGGTCGAAAGTTTTTAGGTGTCCAGATCACCAACAACCTGCCCTGGTCTCTCGCAAGGATACTATAGTTAAGAGAGTCCATCAAAGCTTCTCTCCAATCTTCAGGAGACTAAGGAAATTTGGCATGTTTGCTATGACTCTCATCAGCTTTTACAGATGCATCATAGAAAGTGTTCTTTCTGGTTGTATCACAGCTTGGTATGGTTCCTGCTCTGCCTATGACCGCAAGAAACTACAAAGGATTGGGAACGTAGCCCAGTCCATCACACAAACCAGCCTCCCATCCACTGACTCCATCTACATTTCCCACTGCCTCGGAAAAGCAGCCAGTATAATTAAGGACCCCCCCACACCCAAAACATTCTCTCTTCCACCTTCTTCCTTTGGGAAAAAAATACAAAAGTCTAAGGTCACGTTCCAACCAACTCAAGAACAGCTTCTTCCCTGCTGCCATCAGACTTTTGAATGGATTTACTTCGCATTAAGCTGACCTTTCTTTACTATCCCAGCTATGACACTACATTCTGCACTCTCTCCTTTTCTTCTCTATGTACATTATGCTTTGTCTGTTTTGCACGCAAGAGACAATACTTTCACTGTATATTAACATGTGACTATAATAAATCAAATCAAAAATAATAAACCAAATCAAACTTATGCTCTTAATGTAAATAACATTAATTCTAATGAGAATACACCCAATGCACCTCTCAATCCACCCCCTTTGTCATTCAACAAGATTACCTTTGTAGAATCCCTCACCATCAACATGCTGGGTGAGTTGTCATTGAATAGGAACGGTACGGTAGTACAGTGGGGGCAGCATGGTAGCGCAGTGATTAGCACTGCTGCCTCTCAGTGCCAGGAACCCGGGTTCAATTTCAGCCTTGGGTGACTGTCTGTCTGAAGTTTGCATGTTCTCCCTCTGTCTGTGTGGGTTTCTGCCAGGTTCCCCCCACAGTCCAAAAAAGTGCAAGTTAGGTGGATTGGTCATGGTATTTTAGCCCTTAGTGTCCAAACACGTGTAAGTGAGGTGGATTAGCTATAGAGTTACAAGGATAGGGTGAGCGGATGGGGAGGGTGTGTGCCTGGGTAAGATGCTGAATCAATGAAGACTCGGTGGGCTGAATAGCCCCCTTCCACACTGTAGGGATTCTATGATTCTATGAATAGGAACTGAAGTGGACAAGCTATATAAATATTGTAATTACAAATACGGGTCAGAGACTGGAAATACTGTGGTAAGTAACTCACTTCCTGATTTCGCAAAACCTTTGCACCATCTACAAGGCACAAGTCAGGAGTGTGATAAAATACTCCTTACTTCCCTGAATGAGTGCAGCTATATCAACACTGAAGAAGATCAATATCATGAAAGACGAAGCATTCTGCTCAATCAGAATTCATCATCTTAAATTCGCACATCCTCTACATTACTAGGGGCGGCACGTGGTTAGCACTGCTACCTCACATTGCCAGGGAACCAGGGTTCAATTCCTGGCTTGGTTTATTGTCTATGTGGAGTTAGTAGTTTCTCCCGTGTCTATGTGTCTGCTCTGGTTTCCTCGCACAGTCCAAAGATGTGCTGGTTAGGTTGATTGGCCATGCTAAATTGACCCTAGTGTCAGGGGGATTAGCAAGGTAAATACATGGGATTAGGGGAATAGGGTAGTGGAATTACCCAGTGGGATTATGGCCAGTGCAGACACAATGAGCTAAATGGTCTCCTTTTGCACTGTAGGGTTTCTATGATTTTCTTTCTATGAACCAGTGCCTAGCAGCTGATGAATTGCAGCAACTCAGCAAGTGTTCTCAACAACACCTCTCAAATCCATGACCATCACCACATAGGAAGATAAAGGCAGAAGTGTGCATGGCAATGCTGCTACCTCCAAGTTCAGGTCACGCTTCGTAATGACCTGAACGTATATCACTATTCCCTCACTGTCACTAAGTCAGAATCTAAAACACTTTGGGAGTACCTTCACCATATAGGCTGTGGAGGTTCATATAAACCATAGAATCCCTATAGTACAGAAGCAGGCCCATTGAATCAGCATTGACCCTCCGACTGAGCATCCCACTCAGATCCTATCCACGTAACCCTACATATTTACCCCACTAATCCCCCTACCCTACACAACTTGGGGCATTAAGGGGTAGAAGCTGGCTCATCATCAGACAAAGGGCTGAGCAATAAACCTTGGCATTGCCAGTGATGTTCACTTAGCAACACAACCAGCTGTATTTTGATGTTCTCTGATATTTTCATGTTTCCCCTCACTTGATGGGTTATTCTAAAATATTCTTGTCATTGAATGAGGGATTTCTTCCAATCAGACTGTTTGAAATGGTCCTTTCTCTGACGTGATTGCTGTGTTCCCTGGTCTTACTTACTGACTTATTCTGAAGTAACATTCTTGGGACTTTCAGCCTTCTCCATGCCTTTGAGCTGAGCAGACGAGTGCTACAGATGTTACACAGTCAAACACCTGTGCAGATTTTGAAAGCGGAGGCGGGTGGTCAGGAAGCTCTTTGTGCTGTTCTCTGATGATAAGAAACTTCAGAACTTCCAGAGGAAGCTTGGAAGTAAAAGGGACACGTCGGAGATTTAGACACCTGTTTATTCATTCCCTTCCTGTTCCTCCATTTTCTGTGAATTTCCAGCTGGCTGCATGATGTCATGTTTACAGTGTTCCCATATCTTGTTTGCTTGTAA
The DNA here is from genome assembly GCF_965287045.1 of Carcharhinus amblyrhynchos. Classification (NCBI taxonomy): domain Eukaryota; kingdom Metazoa; phylum Chordata; class Chondrichthyes; order Carcharhiniformes; family Carcharhinidae; genus Carcharhinus; species Carcharhinus amblyrhynchos. Next base: position 14,069,235 of record NC_137358.1, on the reverse strand, counting down.
AGAGAGTGTTTTACAAAGAACAGCAAAAACAACTTCAAGGATTCCATTCATCTCAATCCAATTATCTCATTCATTGGATCATGTAGCAAGTAACACAACAAAATCCCAGAGCTGTTCAGGGATGGTATCAATGCTGGACTCTGGAGGGGCAGATGTCTTGTTCCACAGCAACCTGTTGTGAGCTATTTGCTCTCCCAGTTGCAACTGCAAGCCACATGGCAGGTTCTAGCTATAAACAGTGTTATAGGTGCATTTGGTATAGTTTACTTCACTCTGTTATTGAGATGTTTGTACAGGTTACAGTTACTAACAGTGTTACAGGGCTGTTTGGTACAGAAGAAATTGGTACATAAGACATAAGAGATTGAATAGATGGGGTCTGTACTCGTTGGAGTTTAGAAGGCTGAGGGGGGATCTTATAGAGACATATAAGATAACGAAGGGGCTAGTTAGGTTAGAGGTAGAGAGATTCTTCCCGCTTAGAAAGGATAGCAGAACTAGAGGGCACAGCCTCAAAATAAGGGGGGGGGGGGCACAGTTTAGATCAGAGTTGAGGAGGAACTTCTTCATTCAAAGGGTGGTGAGTCTCCGGAATTCTCTGCCCATTGAAGTGGTGGAGGCTACCTCGCTGAATATATTTAAGTCACAGGTAGATAGGTTTCTGATCGATAAGGGAATTAAGGGTTATGGGGAGAAAGCGGGAAAGTGGAACTGATCCACTTCAGATCAGCCATGATCTTGTTGAATAGCAGGGCAGGCTCGAAGGACTAGATAGCCTACTCCTGCTACTATTTCTTATGTTCTTAAGAAAATAAGAAATAGCATTAGCAGTAGGTCAACAGCCCCTCAATCCTTTTTTGCCATTCAGTAATAACCAAAGCTGAATTTTTATCTTAAATTTCTCTCCTTAGCCATACATCCCTTGATTAACTTAATTCCCAAGATCTAAATGTAGGTATATATAAATATGTGCGTATATATAAATACATATAAGGACTGTTCAGCTACAGCTCTCTAGAATGCAGAATTCCGGACTCTTAGTGAAGAAATTTCTCCTCATCTCAGTCCTAAATGGCCTAATATTTACCACACTCCATGCATTCACTTACACCCACAGTAACCCCGAGTTAAATTTTATTACTTTCTCCCTACCTAATAATTTATTATTCCCAACTCTTGTGCTATTTCTCTCAGTATATTGTGCATCTTGGTATTCCTGTCTGATATTTCCTCCTGGTTCTCATAACACTGATGTGGAGTTGCTGGCATTGGACTGGAGTAAGCACAGTAAGAAGTCTGACATATCTCATAACAAGTCTCACACTACTCTCATAACACTGCCAAGTTAGCTTCCCAATAGCACTAGCAAATCACCCACAAGGAACACAGTCCCGATTCTAGTGCAACTCTTCAGGCTGTACAGATCCCATCTTCCCCAGAGCTGGTCCCAATGTCTCAAAAGTCTAAACTCCTTTCTCCTGCACCATCTTTCCAGCCAAGTATTCACCTGTTTTATCCTCCTAATTTTATTTCTTTTATTAATGCATGGGACATGGGTGTGGCTGGCTGCCCAGCATTTATTGCCAATCCCTAACTGCCCTTGGAGGGCAGTTGAGAGTCAACCACATTGCTGTGGCTCTGGAGTCACACGTAGACCAGACTGGGTAAGGACGCAGATTTCCTTCCCTTAAGGACATTAGTGGAGCAGATGGGGTTTTTCTGACAGTGGACAATGGTTTCACGGCCATCAGTAGATTCTTAATTCCAGATTTTTTTATTGAATTCAAATTCCACCATCTTTCAGGGTGGGATTCGAACCTGGATCCCAGAACATTAGCTGAGTTTCAGGATTAATAGTCTAGCAACAATACCAAAAGGAAATCACCTCCCCTGGATAAAATGTTATGCACGTAATGTTGGGAGCAATCTGGAAATTAGTGCTCTTGAGGTCCTGCCTTGCTAATTTCCTACCTAGCTCCAGACATTCTGACTGCAGGATTGCACCCCTTTATCAGCCTATACCATTTTTACCAATGTGAGGAATGACTTCAGGCTGTTCACCTCGCCAGCCTCAGTGTACTCTACAGCATTCAATGACATCCTTGATCCTAGCACCAGGGAGGCAGCACACCATCCTGGATTCACGTCAGTGTCCACAGAAATGCCTACCTTCCCCCTAATTATCGCTATTGCTCTCTTCAGCTGAGGCAGCTGTGGTGCCAGGCGCTTAGATCTGGCTGCATTCCCCAGACAAACCATCTCGATCACCAGTATTCAGAACTGTGTACTGGCTGGAGGGTGGGGTGTACTCAAAGGACTCCTGCACCAGCTGCTGTTTTCTCGTGCCTGTCTGTGGTCACCAATTCCCTCTCTCCCTGCATACGTTCTGCAGCGTTACAACATCTATACATGTGCTATCCACAAAGCACTCTATTTCTACCAATCAACTTTACTGCTGCGAATAAACATTATTACTATTAAAACATTCACTGACTACTATAGTAATCCAGTATAATTCTTAATTTACCAGTTCCTATTTGAAACAAGTAACAGAGTTTTGATAAAAGAGATAAATATTCACCCACAAATCCTGATTTCCTGTGATTTCATACTTTGATTTTCTTTGGAGACCTCCCACTGGTCTCGTCGTGACTTCTTGCTCTCTCTCTGCCCTCTTTTTATTCATCTCTGTATTCTGGCGCCTTCCACTGATCTTGTAGTGAAATCTTGCGCTCTCTTTGCCCTCCTTTTAGCCACCTCTGTATTCTCACCCTTCCACTGGTTTCACAATGTCTGTCTCCCTCTCTCTCTGCCCTCCTTTTATTCAATCTGTATTCTCACCTCTCCCAATTATAGGTTATTAATATAGGTCAAGAAAAGCAGTGGGTCTCATATCTACCCTTGAGGAATGCTCACTATATACCTTCCTACAGACCAGCTATTCACCACTATTCTGCTTCCTGTCACTCAACTAACTTCATATTCATGTTAATACTTCCCTTTTTATTGCATGGGCTTCAACTTTGCTGCAAAGTCTATTATGTGGCATTTTCATATACACCACATTACCATATTACTTACCCTCATCAACCTTCTCTACTACCGCTTCAAAAAACTCCATCAAGTTAGTTGATCATGACTTGCCTTTAACAAATCTGTGCTGGTTTCTCTTAGTTCAAGTGGCTGCTACTTTTCTCGTGCATTATCATCTCTACAAGTTTTCCCATTGGGGAGATTAAACTGACAGGACTGTTGTTAATGGGTTTATCTTTACACTCCATTTTGAATAAGGTTGCAACATTTGCAATTCTCCAGTCAGATGGCACCATCTCTGTATCTAGGACAATTGGAAGATTATGGTCACAATTTTCATCTTTACTGCACTGCAAATCCTTCAATACGTCCCATCCAATCCTGGTGACCTGGGACTCTTCCAGTCCTGCTGAAGTCAACTCCCGGCAGCGGGTTCACCAGCGGTGGAGCGGATGAGCCATGCAAAATGTTGTTGACTTTGGTGGAACCAGAAGATCCCGCCTGTGGCCAATGGCTACCTGGTGCCATTGAGGGTGAGGGGGTGGAAGGTGCAGAAAATTCTGGCCTTAGACTCTGGAGCCTGCTTACAGTTCCAGTCCTAACCACTGCAGCTTCTGGCACTGTTGGAACTAGAGAGCTGCTGGCCAATCAGCTCTCTGAGGTGGAATTTCCTTCCTGCTAGGTGGGGGGGAGCAAAAGTCCCATCTCCAGTTAATGAATATACATTAGAACGTTTAATGTTGTGGGTGGGCCAGTATTGGAGGGAATATGTTTGCTGCCATGAGGAGGGGTGGGGTGTGGAAAGAGAAACCCCATCATCCTTGATGGGGTTTTGGAGACCGAGACATCTACTTGAATGGGATGGTTGCAACTCAGAGGGATTGGAACCAGTGTCCTTGTGGGAATGTTTGCCAGTGTTGTTGGGGAGGGTTTAAACTAAATTAATGGGAGAAGGGGGCACCAGCATAAATATATAGAAGAGAATAATAAGGTGCATAAAAAAATGATAGTATTGGATAGTACTGGAGAAGGAAGTTGTAATATGTTAGGTATGACAGCACCAAGAAGCACAATGGGGAACACAAACAGGATTACAATGCAGGTAAAGAAACATACAAAGTGTGGTAAATAAGATTGGTGAGTAACAAATGTAAATAACAGTGTGGGAATATGATGTTCTGGCAATAACAGGAATACACCTTAAAAATGGTGAGGGCCAGGTGATTATTATTCAAGCTACAAAATGTTCAGAAAAGGACGAAAGATATAGAGGTGGGATGGCGGTACTGTTTAGGGAAAATGTTGTAGGAGGAAAAATCAGAATCCATTTGGTTAGAGCTGAGAAACAAAGAAATCACTATCATCCTACTGGGAATATTCTATAGGCCTTCAAATAATGCGAGACAGATAAGAGGGGCAGAGAAATCACCGAGTTGTGCAAAAATTATAAAGTAGTGATAGACTGGTGATACAGGGGAGGTTTAAATTACCCAAATATCATAAGGACATAAACATAAGAACATAAGAAATAGGAGCAGGAGTAGGCCAACTAGCCCTTCGAGCCTGCCCCGCCATTCAATAAGATCATGGCTGATCTGTCGTGGCTCAGTTCCACATTCCCGTCCTCTCCCCATAACCCTTAATCCCCTCTCTTATCAAAAACCCATCAACCCGCGTCTTAAAAATATTTAGCGAGGTAGCCTCCACCACTTCAACGGGCAGAGAATTCCAGAGATTCACCTTTGAGTGAAGAAGTTCCTCCTCAACTCTGTTCTAAACCGCCCCCCCTTTATCTTGAGGCTGTGCCCCCTAGTCCTGCTATCCTTTCTGAGCAGGAAGAGTCTCTCCACCTCTATCCTATCCATCCCATTCATCATCTTATACGTCTCAATGAGATCTCCCCTCATTCTTCTAAACTCTAACGAGTACAAGCCTAATTTATTCAGCCTCTCCTCATAGCTCAACCCCCTCAACTCCGGCATCAGCCTAGTAAACCTCCTCTGCACTCCCTCCAAGGCCAAAATATCCCTGCGTAAGTACGGCGCCCAAAACGGCACACAGTACTCCAACTGCAGCCTCACCAATGCCCTATACAGCCGCAGCAAGACCTCCCTACTTTTATATTCAATCCTCCTCGCGATGAAGGCCAGCATCCCATTCGCCTTCCTGACCACCTGCTGCACCTGCAAGCTGGGTTTTTGCGACTCATGCACAAGGACCCCGAGGTCCGTCTGCACCGTCGCCTGCTGCAGTTTTTCTCCACGTAAGTAATAATCCTTCCTACCATTATTCCTACCAAAGTGGACCACCTTGCACTTGCCAACATTAAATTCCATTTGCCATTTCCTGGCCCATTCGCTCAGCCTATCTAGATCCTTCTGTAGACTCTCACCACCCTCCGCACAATTTGCCTTTCCACCAATTTTGGTGTCATCAGCAAATTTCGACACCCTACACTCGGTTCCCTCCTCCAGATCATCTATATAAATGGTAAATAGCTGAGGCCCCAGCACTGACCCCTGGGGCACTCCACTAGTCACCATCCGCCAATCCGAATAGCACCCATTAACCCCCACTCTCTGCCTCCTATTTGACAACCAGTCCTCTATCCACGCTAACACCCTACCCCCAACTCCATGCCCCCTGACCTTCTGCAATAACCTCTTGTGAGCTACCTTGTCAAACGCCTTCTGAAAATCAAGAAAGACCACATCCACCGGCTCTCCTCTATCCACCGCCCTAGACACATCCTCATAGAACTCCAGTAAATTTGCCAGACACGACTTCCCTTTAACGAAACCGTGCTGCGTCTGCTCTGTCAAGCAGTTCCCCTCAAGATGCCTCGCTATTTCCTCCTTGATGACGGATTCTAACATTTTACCTACAACAGACGTTAAACTAACAGGCCTATAATTCCCCGCCTTTTGCCTGGCACCCTTCTTAAACAACGGTGTAACATTAGCCATTTTCCAATCTTCCGGCACTTCCCCGGAATCCAGCGACGTCTGGAAAATAACCACCAAGGCATCCACTATCACCTCCGCCATTTCTTTCAGGACCCTCGGATGCATTCCATCCGGTCCTGGGGACTTGTCCACAATCAGCCCCTTCTGTCTGTCGAGCACCACCTCTCTAGTAACAGTAATGTCATCGAGACCCTCCAGTCCTACCACCTTTCCATCTCTAACATCCGGCAAATTATTCACGTCCTCCTCCGTGAAGACTGAAACAAAAAAGTTATTCAAGACCTCAGCCATATCCCCATCCCCTACCACTAAGTCCCCCTTCTCATCCTGTAAGGGACCAACGTTCACCCTAGCCAGCCTCTTCCTTTTTATATATTTATAAAAACTCTTGCTATCCTTTTTTATATTAAGCGCTAGCCCAGCTTCATAGTTTCTCCTACCCTTCTTTATCAACTTCTTTGTCAATCTTTGTTGACATTTAAACCTCTCCCAATCCTCTTCTCGCCCACTACTCTTAGCTACTCTAAACGCCTCCGCTTTTAATTTAACACTTTCCTTCACCTCCTTCGTTATCCACGGCTTATTACCTCTCCTCCTACGGTCCTTTTTGACCATCGGAATAAATTTCTGCTGAGCACCAAGAAAGATCTCCTTAAAGGTCCTCCACTGCTCCTCAGCAGACCTACCTTCCAACGCGCTCCCCCAGTCCACATTCGCCAATTCTTCTCTCATCCTACTGTACTCCCCTCTGTTCAAACAAAGGACGCGTGTCCGGGAACCCACTTTCTCCTCCTCCATTTGCACCAGAAACTCCACCATACAATGATCACTCTCCCCAAGAGGATCCTTCACCGCAAGTTCCCTAATTCTACCCGCCTCATTACATAGCACCAGATCCAAGATAGCTCGCTCCCTCATCGGCTCCAACACACACTGTTCGAGGAAAGTATCCCGGCAGCATTCCAAGAACTCCTCCTCGAGCCCACCGCGTCCAACATGGGTCGACCAATCAATATGCAGATTGAAATCCCCCATAACTACGGCCGTCCCATTCCTGTACGCCGCACTTATTTGCGCGTTAACAGCCCGCCCCACCTCCAGATCATTATTCGGGGGTCTATAGACAACACCCACCAGCGTCTTCCTCCCTTTGCTGTTCCTAATCTCTACCCACAACGATTCCACGTTCTGCTCCTTGGCTCCAATATCATCCCTTGCTACCACCCTGATGCTATCCTTAATCAGCAGAGCTACGCCCCCCCCTTTTCCCTCCCGCCTATCCTTCCTAAACACTTGATACCCCTGGACATTCAGCTCCCAGTCCCTGTCACCTTGCAGCCACGTCTCTGTAATGGCAGTTGGGATAATGTTAGAGTAAAGAGGAAGGACAGGAAGGAATTTCTGAAATGCGTTCAGGAGAATTTCCTTAGCTAGTCTGCTCTTGGTCCAACTAGGAACGAGACATAGCTGAAGTTAATGCTGCTAATGGAATGGATCAAGTGGAACAGTGCCTGTGGGGGAACACTTGGATATGATTGATCATTGTATTATAAGGTTTAGATTAGCAATGAACAAAAGCAAAGATCAATCTTAAGTAGAGCTGCTAAATTGGAGAAGGGCTAACCTCAATGGGATAAAGGGGCAATAAAATAGAACCAATATTAAAATGCTGAACCTGAACTTGAACTGTAACAGGAAGTCGTTGGGGAGAGGAAATGGAAAAATACTGCTAGTAAAAAGAGAACATGAGAATAGAATAACAGGTGAATGAAAGGGGCCTAAAAAGATTCCTACTGATATGTAAATATATGTGTAGCAAAAGGTGGGATGGGACCTGTTAGGAATACAGAGAATGAGGTGGTTAGAGGCCTAGGGCAAGATTTGAATGCTTAATCAGTATTTTGTGTCAATGTTTACTAAGGAAAGGGAGCTGACAAAATATGGATAGAAGCAGAGGTGGGAGAGGTAATGTGTGAGGTGAAAATTGGTAGACAGGATGCACTGGAAAGGCTAGTTAAATTTAGATAGGATAAGTTTCTTACTCCAGATAACTTGCATCCCAGGTTGCTAAAGGGAGAGGGAGTGGAGATAGCAACGGGGCTTGACATAATCTTCCATTCTTCCCCAGGTAAAGGAGAAGTGCTGGAGGATTGGAGAGTGGCAAATGTCACACCCCCGTTTGAGAAAGGGTATAATGACATTCTTATTAACGTCACTCCAGTCAGATTAATGTCAGCAGTAAGGTTAGGTTTTGGAAACAATAATCAGGGAAATAAGCAATCACTTGCAGATGTTTGAGTTAATTATGGCCAGCCAGCATGGATTCGTAAAAGGCAGATTGTGCATGACTAACTTAATTGATTTTTTTGATGAAGTAAAGGAGAAGGTTGATGAAGAGAATGTGGTGAATGCTGTCTACATGGATGTTAAGGAAGACTTTAACAGAACGCCACACTTGAAGCTAATTAACAAAACTGGGGCTCCTTGAATACAAGGGTCGCTGTCCGCTTGGATAAAGAATGGACTTAAGGACAGAAAACAGCAATTCATGATAAATGGTTGTTTTTCGGACTGGAGGAGATAGACGGTGATGTTCCTCAAGGACCATTGCAAAAGTCACTGGTCCTTTAACATATAAATTACTTGGATATCGGAATACAGAGTAAAAATTCAAAATTTGGCAATGATACCAAGTTGAAGGTCTGGCAGACAGTGAGGACAATACCAGTAGTCTACAGTAGAACATTGATAGGCTAACATCATGGGCAAACAAATGGCAGATGGAATTTAATACAGAGAAATGTTAGAGAAGTTGGGGTTGCTCTTCTTAGAGCAAGGGAATTTGAGGAGAAATTTTATAGAAATGTACGAGAGTATAATAAGTTTAGGTAGCACTGAGAAAGGAAAACTGTTCCCGTTAGCTGATGGTACAAGGATGATGGGACATAGAATTAAGGTTTTGGGCAAAAGGCACAGATGCGAAGAAGATTTTTTTTACGCAACGAGTGGTGTTGACCTGGAACTTGTTGCCAAAGGAATGGTGGGAGAAAAGAAGATGAATGGTTTCAAAAGGAATGGGCACTTGAGGAAAATAAAACTTACAGGGTTAAGAGTTAGAGTAAGGTAATGAGATTGATTGGGTTGCTCTACTGAGATCCGAAATGCCCTCAACGGGCCAAATGGTTTCCTTTTGTGTTGCAAGACTCTAGGACTATGATATAGTAACCGCAGATATACAGTAACTGCTGTAACATAACACCCGCAAGTGCTTGCAAGGATATGATGTCCATAGCGATATGGTGCCCACTTTGTTCAAGTGTAACTTTGAGGCTTAGCCTCAAACAATGGTATTCACTAGTGAAATAAGCGCTGTTCCTAATCCGTAAGCACAGCGCATAGGGCTGCATATTTAATCAGGGCTACTCAGACTTTATTATCTTGCCTTAGTGCCAATGACATAATCAGCTAAGCATCTAGTCTGGTCTGGCACAGGGACAGCTCATTAACATATTGCCCTTTCAGATGAACCTGATATCCAATTCAGACAGATAAAGGGCGACAATTTTCAGGCTCTCCCAGATTTTGTTGCGAGGGTTTCTCACAGACTGTTCCCAGAGCATGAAACTTATTTATTCGAGTAAATTAAAGTGGGAGTTTTACAGAGATTGGTGGTTCGAGGGTTCTTTTCCCAGAGAACTATGGGCAGCTTCATGTTCCACCTGGCCCATCAGGTGTTTGAGATATTTCGCAACAATATGAAAATCAAGCTTGCCTCAATTCTCAGCTCCCCCACTACCTCATCTGTCAAACTCATGGACAAACTGATTTCAAACAGATCTTAAAGCAGCATGGGCTATCATGAAAAACCCTACAAGGTTATGGAATTCAAATCAAATTATTCTAAAACGTATACATTTCTCCATGGCAAAGCCTTTACCAATCAGAATCCATTTGCCAACCAATCAACATTCACTTCTCATACAGTACAAAGTTATTGTTTCCCTTCACGTTGGTATTCTTGTAATTGTCTTGATGACTGCAAGGCAAAAAGCTTCGACAAAATGTATTTTTGCAGCAATATTCAAGTTCTTTACTACCAAACTACTATTTAAAATTATTCTACACACAAGTTTTATCTTCACTCTTCAGAAAGAAGACCTTTCCCAAATTTTGAGGGTATTAGCTGCTTGCGTTTCATGTCAGAAGGCTACGCAAAATGCTAATAATCAAATAGGATTTCGTCTTCAGCGTTACTCTGTTTCATCCAATCAGTGAATTTCCCATCAAATCAGTACTCAATGATCCAAACAGTAACCATCTGTCAAACCAGTGTTTGTATATCAACAATTACTATTTCATCTAACCAGTAACCATTGATCTAACCAGTAACCACTGATCTAACCAGTAACCAGTGATTGTATATCAACAATTACTATTCCATCTAACCAGTAACCATTGATCTAACCAGTAACCATTGACCTAACTAGGAACCATGCATCCTACGAAGGGATCAATGAACCATCCAGGCAACAACGAAACAGCTAGCAATCAACTACAGTTCAACATGTAACTATTGTCTAACCATTAGTTTAATCAGGTACCATTGATCCAGCTAGTGACTATTCATCCAATCTGGGTCCATTGATTTAGCCAATAACTACTTAACCAGTGACCATTGATCTAACTACTCAGCATCCCACCTTTGAATTCCAATAGTTGTTTGAGGAAATGTTGGAGTGTTCCTTGATTCAGTGGGGTTACTGTGGGATGCCGTTGTATACTTGGAGGGTTAAAGATTGAATATGCTGCTACTGTGCATTTTATGGAAACTTTGGAGAATAGCAGCTCATTGATGATGGGCCCAGACCGTGGGCAGGCAGTGGCAGAAACACAGAGGGAGCAAGGAGCAATTACTACCAGAATCCCAACAGCTGGTTCTGCAGAAAAGGTCAGAGATGAAAGTCCAGGCTTCGAATAATGGTCCTGTTTCTTGTTGAGTGAGACAATGGTTTATTCAGTGAAAAACTGAGATTGGCACAGAGGAGATTTCTGTTTGCTCTGGGCCCCAGCCTATGACGCAAGAGCTCTGCATGCTGATTCAGGCCATGTTCATGATCTTGGACTTATTCTCAGTTTGATTGACCTACGGATATTTACATGGCCCTGCCCTTTGTATGCTCTACCCTCCACACCTCCTCTGTTTCCCGTCCCTCTTTCTGGTTTAATTGTTTCTCTTTGTGTGTCTCTGTATCTGTATATCTCTAGATCAGTCTGTGTCCATCTATTAATCTGTCTGCCTCAGTTTGTGTTTGCTTATCTCTCATCAGACTGTGTGTCAACCTCAGTCTCCATCTTTGTCCTATGATCTTGCAATATGGTCATCATATCCTAGTCATTCCTCTGGTCACTATACCATAGTCATCATGTCTTAGTCACCATTTCTTGTGTTAGGATCACCACAGAGACAGATAACTTTTAAAGAGGTTCAAACTTCCAATTACTAACAAGATTTCACATTTTAAAACTTTTACAGTAATAAATGACAAAAAAGCACTATTGACTAAACACTATGTTTTTCTTGCAGATAACTCTACCTTAAGCTACAGAAAGGAATGATACCCTTTTATCACACTTATTACATGCTCCACGAATTAGTCCTCACAATAAACAGTTCACAATTGCCGCCAGCTTTCAATAGACTTCCGTATCCAAATTTGGCAAGTAGTAACTTTAAAGCGACTGTCTCCAGGCACTTAACTCAGTTTTCAGAGAGTTTCTTAAATCCAGCACCAGCAGTAAAGCCTGTTCTGATGATTCTTCTTCCTCCAGGCTATGCCAAGCAAAATCTTCCAGAATTGGTAGAAGGCTGCAGCATCTGTCTTTTCAACTAGAGATAATTTCCTTTCTACACCTGGCTGTGGTAGCTTGCAAAGTCAAGCAGCCTTTTCTCTCTGCTGACCACACAAAACTGCTGCTATCTGACAATGATATTCATTGATTACAGGGAAGCCTGTAACCTGATCTCAAAAATGGCTTCCTCTGCCCTGTTCCCATGGCAACATAAAACAATGTAACCTTGTATCCATGCAGGGCTGTGGAGTGGATATTCCCAGCCCAACTGAATTCTGTCCTTATCTAGTCTCGCCTCTTACGTGATTCCAGACACATAACAATGTGGTTGACTCTTAAATGCTCTCCAAAATGGCTTTGCAAGCCATCCAGTATAAGGGCAATAAGTGCCCAGCCAGTGATGCCCAAGAAAAATATACTGGAGTGATGTGACTTTGCATGAAGGGTATTAAAATCTATGTGTAAAATAAGTTGATGTTTTGAGATTACAATGCAAAACCAAAATAGCAAATCAAGTAGTCTTGCATGCACACTTACCTTGTGCTGCCCTCATTTCTCCTCCACATGTGCTTGTCTCCTTTGCCCCATACGCCTTCAGTAAAAAACATCCCTCTGATCATTTGTCAACTCCAATTTATCTTAATGTAGAATTAGAATTCCCTGTGGCAGCTGTGGACCATACTAAAGGCATCCGTGGGCCAATGCATGTCTGGAGATTTACATACAGCTTAAACTGTGCAGCTCTAGGGCATTTACACATTGTTCATTCAAAAGGATTTGTTGTTTAGACACTGTTTGGAGGTGTGGAAGTTCTATACACTGCTAAGTGAAGGGGTCATCTTATGAGAAAGGTTGAGCCGATTGGGTCTATACTCATTGGAGTTTGGAAGATCGTGAGATAATCATGATGAAACATATAATATTCTAAGGGGGTTTTGCAGGGTAAATGCTGGGAGGATGATGTTCCTGGTGGGAGAAATCTAGAACTAAGGAGCACAAGATTAAATGCACGGCGTGGCCCATTTAAAACGGGGATGAAAAGGAATTTCTTCTCTCAGAGGGTCATTAATCTTTGGAATTCTGTTCTCCAGAGAACAGTAGGCTGAGCTAGACAGATTTTTAATCTGCAATGGAGTCAAGGGTTAAGGGCAGTGGGCAGGAAGGGGGAGTTAAGCTCACAATCAGGTCAACAATGGTCTTATTGCATGATGAGGCAGGCCTGATGGGCCGAAGAGCCTTCTCCTGCTCCTATTTCATAAGAACTTAAGGGAAACATTGATACTTACACATCTTGGGGACTGTAGTGGTCATTTACGCACTGCTCAGAATCTGGGGTATTTATATACAACAACATCTTGTATTTATATAGTGCCATTAACATAATAAAATATCCCAAGGCATTTCATAAGACAGTGGTAAGGCAAAATTGGATTCTGTAAAGCAATGCTGGGCAGATGGTCAAAGATTTTGTCAAAGAAATAAATTTTAAGGAACATCTTAAAAAAGGAAAGGAAGGTTGAGCTTCAGAGGTTTTGGGAGGGAATTCCAGAGCTTAGAGTCTAGGTGTTGAAATCATGGTCACCAATGTTGCAGCAATTAAAATTAGGGAGGAAGTTACAGAGGTCAGGAGAGATTTGAAAACATCAGTGAGAAATTTAACACAAAAACAGAAAATGCTGAAAGTCTCAGCAAGTCTGACAGCATCTGTGGGGATGATGTGGAGCTGCTGGCGTTGGACTGGGGTAAGCACAGTAAGCAGTCTCACAACAGCAGGTTAAAGTCCAACAGGTTTATTTGGCAGCACAAGTTTTTGGAGTTTTGTTCCTTCATCAGGTGATATATAAATCAGGCCTAGCATCTGTGGGGAGCAGAGAAAGCAAATCTTCAGCTTTGACAAAGAGTCATCTGGACTCAAAACATCAGCTCTTTTCTCTCCTTACAGATGCTGCCAGACTTGCTGAGATTTTCCAGCATTTTCTCTTTTGGAGCCAGTGATTAGATTTGCTTTCCAGGATGAGTAGATGCCAGTTTTAGCAAGCAAGACTCAAGACTTGATAGCACTTAATGTGGTCCAGTCAGATCAGCAGCGAATGGCTAAACCAATAGTTTGTCATATCTTTTCAAGTCTGAAACCTTTGAAAGTAAAGGGGAGGACATGAGGGCCATATCAGAGAGAACAGAGAGGGTGAGAAAGAGTAATTGCATTGCTTGGGACAGGGCATTAAAGGTAGAGGAGAGGGTGTGGTCGAGTAAATCAGTAGTTGCAGATGTGTCATGAAGAACAAAGGCGAGAGAATTAGCATTTCAAATAAAAACATAAAATTCTGGAAACAGCGGATCAGGCAGAGTCTGTGGAGAGAGAAAATCAAGAATTAATGGGGGAGATTTTCCAGCTCCACCCACCGCAGAGATCATTCTATCATACCAAAAATCAATCTTACTTCAATTCTTCAACATGTCAAACACCCAGGTGGGAATTTTCCCATCCCACCCTCCGCGGGAATCGTAGCGAATGTCTGTTGATCTTGGGCTGCATTTTCCAGTTTTGTCAAACCTCCCATTCTAATCCACCCTCTCAGCATTCTCTTTCCTTAACCTTCCCCTCTCAACTCATTCACCTGATTTGTCAATTTTCTCCATCTCAACCATCACCCTCCCTGATCTGCACCATTTTTGATCTACTTATTCTGACCTGTAACTTCTGTCCTGCAATCTCTGTGGTCTAAGGAGTTAGTCAGGGGAGTGTCCTAGGCCCAACTATCTTCAGCTGCTTTATCAATAACCACCTACCATCATAAGATCAGAAATGGGGATGTTTTTGCAATGTTCAGCACTTTTCGCGACTCCTCAGATACTGAAGTAGTGCATGTCTAAATTTGGTAAGACATTGAACAATATCCAGGCTTGGGCTAACAAGTGACAAATAACATTTGGGTCACACAAGTGCCAGGCAATGATGATCCCCAACAAGAGAGAATCTAACCATCACCCCTTGAGATTTAATGGCATTACCATCACTGAATCCCCCACTGTTAACATACTGGGGATTACCATTGACCAGAAACTGAACTGGACCAGCCATATAAATATTGTGGCTACAGGAGCAGGTCAGAGGCTAAGAATCCTATGGCGAGTAACTCACCCCGACTCCTCAAAGACTGTCTACCATCTACAAGGCACAAGTCCGGACTTGCCTGGATAAATGAGGCTTCAACCACACTAAAGAAGCTTGACATTACCCAGAACAAACCAGCCCACTTGATTGGCACTCCATTCACAAATATTCATTTTCTCCATCACTGACCCGCAGTAGCAGTTGAGTCTTCAATCTAGAAAATGCAAGGCAGGAACTCACTAAGGCACCTTAAACAGCACCTTCCAAATCCACAACCCCAACTATCTAGAAGGACAAGATAATAGACACATGGTTGTGGGATGTTGATATTAGGGGATAGTAAGTTCTGGAGCACAAATTTTCAGTACTATTGTTGGAATATTGTCAGGACCCATAATTTTTGTGGTATCCTTTGGAGGAGGTTGAAATGGATCATCCACTTGGTATTTCTGGCTAGAGATCATAGTAAATGCCTTAGCCTTTGTTTTGCCCATCATTGAGAATAGGGATATTTGTAGAAACTCTTCCTGCAGTGAGTTAATTGTCCACCACCATTCATCAATGGATGTAGCAGGACTGCAGAGCTTAGACCTGATCCGTTCGTTATGGAATCACTTAGTTCTCTCTATCACTTACAGCTAATGCTGTTTGGTATACAAGTAGTCCTGTGTTGTCGCTTCACCAGGTTTGCACCTCGTTTTTAGGTATGTCTGGCGCTGCTCTTGGCATGTCCTCCTGCATTCTTCAGTCAACCAGGGTTGATCCCATGGCTTGATGGTAGTGGAGGATATACTAGGCCATGATGTTATGGGTTGTGACTGTATACAATTCTGTTGCTGTCATTGATCCACAACACCTGTCTTGAGTTGCTTGATCTGTTTGAACTTGATCTAATTTAGCATGGTGTCATGCACACAACATGATAGAGGAGATCCTCAAAGTGTAGATAAGCCTTTTTCTCCTCAAAGACTGTGTGGTGATCTTCCTAATGATACTGTCATGGACAGATGCATCTGCAGCAGGCACGTCGGTGAGGATAAGATCAAGTAGGTTTCTTTCCCCTTATTGGTTCCATCCCACCTAGTAGCCATGTCCTTTAGGACATGACAAGCTCAGTCAGCAGTGCAACTACCAAGCAATTCTTGGTGATGATGAAATCCCCCATTCTGCACCCTTACCACTCTTAGTGCTTCCTCCAAGTGGTGTTCAACATGGAGGAATACTGATTCATCAACTAAGGGCTGGGGGGTTTTCCTTGTCCAAGTTTGATCTGATGCCATGACACTTCATGGGGTCCGGAGCTGATGTTGGGGACTCTCACAACTATAAACGACTATGCCGCCACCTCTGCTTGTCTTTCTTGCCTTTGGGGCAGGATGTACCCAGGAATGATGATGGTGGTGTCTCGGACGTTATCTGCAAAGTTCTATCAGTTGTCACATGATTGTGTCAATTTGACTATGTCATGCTTCTGCTTGACTGGTCTGTGAGACAGCTCTCCCAATTTTGGCACAAGCCCCAAATGTTAGTAAGGAAAACTTTGCAGGGTCGACAAGGCTAGGTTTGCCACTGCCATTCCCAGTGCCTTGATCGACGGTGGGTAGTCTGTCCGGTTTCATTCCTTTTTGCAGACGTCATAACAGACAGCTAAGTGGAGGATAGTTTGAAGCAGTGGATAGTTTGTAACTACATTTAAATCAAGGTTGCTTCTGTAGAAGGAAGTGGAAGTGACTAATTTAGAGGAAGGAATTAGAATCTAAATATATGGATGGAATGGAATCAGATTATAATTGTGCAGCAACAGAACTGAGAGGGGAATCACTGAGAGGAGGAAAAATAATCATGGCTTGTGATCATTAAATAGTAGGGGAAATGAAGGGAGAGAAAAGAGGATATAGAAGAGCATCACCCAGGAATGGAACCATTGGTAATAGGAGTGTGTATAGGATTTTATGGTTCACCACGATCCAAAAAATTGCTGATTGCAGGATTGAATTTTGTGATGTAGTGGATATTGGTGTGACATATGAGATGTTAAAGTGACGTATGGGATGTCGATGTGATGTTTGGGATGTTAATGTGATGTATGGGATGTCGATGTGATGTATGGGATGTCGATGTGAAGTATGGATATTGATGTGTTGTATGGATATCGGTGTGATGTATGGATATTGGTGCATTATATGGACATTGGTGTGATGCATGGATATTGGTGTGATGTTTAGCATATTGGTGTGAAGTATGGACATTTGTGTGATGTATGGAATATTGGTATGACATGGACTATTGGCGGGATGCATTTGGCATGACATGGGGTATTGGTATGGGGCACTGCTGTAATGAATGACATATTGGTGATATGTAGGAACTGAAAACTGAAGCTTTCAGTTAAGTGAATTTGCTAAACCGAGTGTCTTGCTTTGGTGCAAGTGGGATTTCACTCATTAGTTGTGGACATGCTGTTGGTGTTATCAAACTGAAAATTAACTTAGTTTTCGATCTTTATGACACTGTAAGTCAATGGTGATTAATAACTAATCAATTGTTAATGGGTGTTGAACTAGACATGAATTATTCTGTCTGGATCAGCTTTAATGGTGTCTTTCTGAAGAAATATATTAAAAGGCTATTTGCTGAAGTTCAGGGTGGAGTGAGATTTGAGTGATTCTGCAAATTAATGTCATGCATAACAGTCTGAATGTACAGATGAACATACAAATGAATTAGGAGCAGGAGTAGGCCACTCAGCTTCTCCAGCATGCTCCACCACTCAAGTAGATTGTGACTGATCTGATTGTAACTTCAACCCCATATTCCTGCCCAAGCCCTTTCACCCCCTTATTAATCAAGAATCTATGCAGCTCTGCCTTAAGAAATTTGAAGACTCTGCTTCCACTGCCATTTGAGGAAGAGAGTTCCAGAGACTCATGATTCACTGAGAGAAAAATTGTTGCCTCATCTCTATCTTAAATGGATGACCCCCTTTTTATTATCAGTGACCCCTACTTCTAGATTCTCCCACAAGAGGAAACATCCTCGCCACATCCATCCTCTCAAGATCCCTCGGGATATTAAAGGTTTTGATCAGGTCTTCTATTGCTCTTCTAAATTCCAATGAATAAAAGCCCAATCTATCCAACCTTTTCTCATAAGATAATACTTCCATTCCTGGTATTAATCTAGTAAACTTTCTCTGAACTGCTTCAAATGTATTTACATCTTAAATAAGGAGTCTGTGGTCAACATGATGGCCCAGTGGTTAGCACAGCTGTGTCACAGCTCCAGGGATCCGGGTTCAATTCCAGCCTTGGGTGACGGTGTGGAGTTTGCACATTCTCCCAGTATTTCCTCCAGCTGCTCCAGTTTACTTCCACTGTCCGAAGATGTGCAGGTTAGGTGGATTGGCCATGCTAAATTGTCCCTCAGTGTCCCAAGATTGTAGGTTGGATGGATTAGCCATAGGAAATGTGTGGGGTTATACAGCTAGGGCAGGGGAGGGGACCTGGGTAAGATACTCTGCTAGAGAGTAGATGCAGATTGGCCTCTTCTGCACTGCAGGATTCTATGGTTCTATGATTCAATATTGTACACAGTGCTCTAGATGTGGTCACACCAAAGCCTTGTATAACTGAAGTAAAAGCTCTTTCCTTCTGTAACCAATATGCCTCACAGCAAACAAAAACATTCTATTAGCTTTACTAATGACTTGCTGTACCTGCCTTTTGTGATTCATGCACTAGGAAACCTCAATCCCTCTGAATGTCAGAGCTCTGCACTGAAGACGTGAATTTGGTGAGTGTGGGGATTAGATGCAGAGGAGAAAAGATGTAGTAATTTAAATCAGTGGCAGAAGGGAGTGGTGGGGAGGGCAATGGTAAATAGTAATTACATAAATAAATAACATTCCTTAGATTTAAGAGTATAAATTAAAATTAAAGGTTGGCAATGTTAAAGGAATCACATTTGTAATTAATAAAAATCGGATAAATAGAAACTCAGGAGGGTAAAAAAAAAGTCAGTATAAAGAAACAAGATGATTATTAATATGTTCCAATTCCATTGAAGCTAAATCCATCTACTAAAATCTAGTTTTCAAGTAATTCTAGTAAATCTAGAACTAACTTAACAAAGGAATAAGCAAATGCAACTAGAAATAGCAGTACAGCCAATGTGTTGAGATTGTGAGAAATGTTCTTGTTTTGCTACGATTTATACACATTGGTGTGATGTACATGGTATCGGTGTGGTGTATGGGATAAGGGTGTAAAATATAGGATATTGGTGTGGTGTATGGGATAGTGTGTAATATATGATAAAGGCATGGTGTATGGGATAGGGGTGTAATATATAAGATATTGGTGTAGTGTATGGGATAGGGATGTAATATATAGCATATTGGTGTGGTGTATGAGATAGGGATGTAATGTATAGGATATCAGTGCGGTGTATGGGATAGGGATGTAATATGTAGGATATTGGTTGACCCAAGGGATATTAACATGATATATGAGATTTTAGTATATAATGTGTGAAATATTGGTGTAATATATGAGATTTTGGTATCATGTGTGGTATCTTCTGCTCTGTCTGGTGGCAAGCTTGGAAGTGGAAAAGGAATAGAATTAAGCAGCTGACACCTTTCCACCTCCACCAGAATTAAGTGGTGGGTGACCTTGCCATCCTGCTACCAAGTGGCCAATTTATGACCACTTAAGGATCGCATCCCAGCACTGAAGGGATTAATCCAGCTGTAAAAAAGTCTGTTACAATTCGGCATGCACAGCAGGCAAAACCATGTGGGCTGCATGTCACCTCGGTGCCTGATTGATGGGTTAGATATCAGGATTAAAGGGGGTGAGGCCCACTGAGAGCCACCCTCCTGCTCTTAGCCCCTCTCTGCACAACCTCCACCTTGCAAAATCATACCCCCCTCCCCCCCCGCCCCACTACCTACTGGTGGCCTGGTGCTGTCCTTTTGCTAGCAGTCACAGACTCTTCTGTGCTGCTGCTGCTGAGCACAGCTTTCAGCTTCTGACTGGCCGGCATCTGTCAGTAGGCCAGATTTCCACAGCTGGAGTCTTGATTTCCAGGGAAGGCCTGGATATGAAGTGTTGGATATTGGTGTGATATGTGGAATATTACCATGATATATGAGGTTTAATATAATAAAGAAACATTGAAGATAGGAGCTGGAGGAGGCCATTTGCCCTTTGAGCCTGCTCCACCATTCATTACAATCATGGCTGATCATCCAACTCATTAGCCTAATCCTGCTTTTTCCCCATGACCTTTGATCCCATTTGCCCCAAGTGCTATACCTAGCCACCTTTTGAATACATTCAATGTTTTGGCATCAACTATTTCCTGTAGTAATGTATTCCACAGGCTCATCACTCTTTGGATAATGTATTTGGAGATATTGGTGTGGCGTAAAGGATAGTGAAAAAGGAAAACTTTATTTCACATTATATAGAATGTATTTACAGGGCAGGCTATTTGGCACACTTGGTGTGTACCAGTGTTTATGTTCCACAGGGAACTCATATAGTGCAGAAGGCCCCTTGGCAACAATCCCTCCCAGGTCCTATCTCCGTAAGCCCACATATTTACCCTTCTAGACCCCCTGACACTAAGGGGCAATTTACCATGGCCAATCACCTAAGCTGCACATCTTTGGAGTGTGGGAAGAAACTGGAGCACCTGGAGGAAATCCACGCAGACCTGAGGAGAACGTGCAAACTCCACGCAGACAGTGACCCGAGGCCAGAACTGAACCCCCACCCACCCACCTCTTTTATCTAACCCAATCTGCATATCCTTCATCTTCTTTATCCCTCTATAGCTACGTTCCTCTTAAGTACACATATGTGTTTGCCTTAACAACCTTATATAGTCATAAAATCCATCTTCTAACTACTCTCTACTTATCTAAAGTGCTCCTGAAATCCCTGTTGGGTTTATTGATAACTATCCTATATTCATGACATCGAGCTTTTGGACTCCCAATCTAGAAACATCTTCTCCACACCTACCCTATCAAACTCCTTCATAAAGACTTCTAGGACAAAAACACAAGCAAGTCAGCCATGGTCTTATCGAATGGCAGAGCAAGCTTGAGGGGCTGAATGGTCCACGTCTGCTCCTCTTTTGTATGATTACATGCTGTTAATTCTACTATATCGTCTTTTAGCCCCTCTAACACCCAGCTCATTCCATTTTTCTTACTGGTTATAACCTCTCAGTTCTGCTCTCATTTTTGCACTTCTCCAGTTGTCTCTATAACATTTTGGTAACATGGAGACCAGAACTATGCACAGTTCTCCAATTGTGGTCTAATCAAAGTTTCTCTGTTTAATATAACTTCTGTGCTTTTCAATTCTATCCCTCCAGAAATGAACCTCATTGTTTTCTTTGTTTTTTTTTAACAACATTGTTATCTACATTACTACTTTAAATAGTTTTTGAATCTGCGCCCAAAATTCCTTTACTCTTAATTTATCACTATATTTCCAAAGATTATGCGGCATTTTTATTCTTCTGACCAAAATACACAACCTCACGAGCATTCATATTTATATTATTTTCTACCTACATGCCTAATCTGGAAATTTATTAATATCCAAAGATGTGCAGGTTAGGTTAATTGGCCATGCTAAATTGACCCTAATGTCTTAGGGAGATTAGCAGGGTAAATGAGAGTTATGTGAATAGGGCCTGGGTGGAATTATAGTCGGTGCAAATTTGATGGGCCAAATAGCCTCCTTCAATACTGTAGAGATTCTATGATTCTATTCTATGATTCTATCTTCTTGGACAATGTCTCAGCCATCCTCATTATTAACCATGGGTAGGATTAGTGGACTGATGCCAGTCAATCCGATTGATCTTATTATTGGACGCTGTTGGGACTGCAACTAGTCCCAAGAAGTGACCCACTATATCCCGGAATATGGTAAGTCTGGGGTATTGGTCAAGGAGGGTTCTGCCAGCTGAGAGAGAGAAGTGTGGCATGGGAGTGGTGGGTTCTGGAGAACAAGTAGGTAGAAAGAAAGGGAGGTGCTATCTTTGGGGTTTGCCCCCAATGCATAAAGGGTAACACCTGAAAGTAGTATGTCCATTTCCTTCCCGCCCTTTTAAAAACATTTTGACAAAAACAGCTTGCCCAACTGCCCATGCCAACAATATGATGGTGTGGTCAACTGGTTTGCTGATTTGATTGTTTTTAAAAATACATCCTGGTGATTTCAGCACCTGCCCACTACCATGTTATGGGAATGTGCTTAGGGGTGAGTAGCAAAAGAGTGGGGTGGGCACTCTCTCTACTTTTTGTGCACTCTACTGGAAACTCATCTGGTGGGGACATGTGCAGTATAGAAGAGGTTTGAACTTGATTTGTTTGGACAGCCAGGGTATCCTTTGGCCTGGCAAGGTATCCCTTTAGATAATGTTCTGGAATATCTTAGAATAGGGAAGGCACTCTTTGGGAGAGGTATTACACCCTTCAGGATTATTAAAGGTAAACATGATTGTGTGATAAAAAGTGCATAAACACATTGGAACAATGGAAACTGTCAAAGAACTGTCAAGCTGTCAAGGATCTGTCTGAACCACCAAGGAGCAATCAAAACTGTGAAGGAACTGTTACATTGTCAAAGAACTCTCAATGGCTACAAGGTGAGTTGGCATGGAAGGGCAAGGGCAAAGGGTGGTGGGTTGAGGGGAATAGATTGGCATGAGCTGGCACTAACTTGGCATAAGAGCTGTAAATGGCTGGGGCATGTGGGGGGGTTTAGGAAGATGAGGGGCTGGAGAGAAATGGATTGGTAGAGGGGATATGAGGGGCACTGGGGATGGGTGGGGGCATGAGGTGACATGGGTCGGCATGAATGAGGCTTGGGGGAGTGTGTGGCGAGTGACAGCTGTTTCTATTTTAATCACTTTTTAAAAGAATAACAAATATATGCAGAAGCAGAAAGGCAAGCCCTCCTCCACACCCAGCCTCTTCACTCATTCCAGGGAAAGCCAAGCTTCCAATCCAGCTTACCCCCAGAATGAGAATCCCAACAGTGGGTGACCTGTTTCATAGCTCCGGTTTGCAGAGCTGGGAATTCTCCTATCGCTGCATATCTGACCCGGGAGCAAAAACCTGAGCCCATGTGTCGGTGGAAAATTTACTATTTCTTTTTATATTCCTTGATAATTTAATTTTATAGCCTCTCTTTGGGCGGAATTTTACTGTACCGCCCACCATGGGAATCATAGTGGGTGGGGGACAGACCATGTAAAAATCTGTTGAACTCGGCTGGGGTTTTCCAGCCTGGGCAAGTGTGGCCGGAAAATACTGCCCTTTGTCTCTCACTAGTGACCTGTCAATAAATTATTTTTTAAAAATATATTTTCCAATGTTCATTTCCCCTTCCTTTGTTGCCTATGTACTGGCCCTTTCTCAAGTTTCAATTTTGCACTTATTTCTTTATTTATTCATCATATGTCATCATTAGCTAGTTTGTTCTTGTTTTTTTGCGGAATGTATTTCTCCTGAAGTTTGAAGCTCTATATTTGGAAGCATGGAAGCTGACTGGACATCCTCCATAAAACCTCCTGGCTTATGTTATCAAGCAGATTTCGGGGTTTAATAATAGAAAAGTTTACTCAGTGCCCAGGCAGGAAAAGGAGAACAATAACTGTGTCCAAGATTAGAAAGGTACAGCATATGTTCAGGTATTGTTCTAATAATAACGGGTGACTTCAATCCACTCAAACTGAACTAGTGAATGGAAGATGCGTAGGCATCTTACAAATACAATCATTTAGAGCAGGGGACGCCCTAGTGTTAGCAGGGGTGTTACAGACTAGTTAAACAGAACTCAACAAACTGCACTGTGCAGGAAGACGGCGTGCTTAATCTTCACTTTCAGATCTGTAAGTTCCAAAAGGCTTCCAGGTCAGCAAATCCAACTTAAAAGGTCAAGTGGGAATCAGTGTCAAGCCATGGGCATGAGCTCAAAGGTGGCACTACTGGTGAGAGAGAAAAATAGTCTGGTTTTAAATTTTAAGAAAGAACAGATCAAATTTTAAAAGATTTTAAAATTAAAGGTTTGTGTCAAAATGGATTGGAGAGGAACAGATATGCAGAAATATTTAGGAAGATCTTAAAAGACAATAAAATCCACTAGCAGTCAAAGATGCTTGACATTGAGCTGTGGCAAGTAAAAGAAAGAAGAATTTATATTCACATCAGTCATGTTCTCAATACATCTCAAGACACTTTATAAACAAACAAAGCATTACTTTTCAAATAGAGTCACTTCTATTCTGTGGAAATTATATTCACACAACAGCAAATAGTCAGCTGATGTGTTTTTTTTTCGGTTATGTCATATGAGGAATAAGTATAAATCTCAGAACTTGACTTCCTCAAAAGCTGCTATGGGAACTTCTTTAAAAAATATTATTCCTTTCAGAGTTACAAAGCCAATGTGCAGAATGGACAAAGCAAACATCTATTCCATCTCCCTGCTTGCTCCAAAAATAATTAAAATTCAAACTGAATCCAATTCCTGATCCTCACAAAAGAGACATCCTAGATTCAAGCTGACAAGAACAGGCATTGCACCTGATCTCAAGCTTGAGCCTTTGCTTGATCTTAGCCAAAAGGCCAAGGGAACAATTACATCTATTGAGCCGAGAGGGCAGAGGAGAGAGTACAGCATTCCCCCAGCACTGCAGTGGAATGTCAGAATAGATGATTTGCTCAAGTCCTGGGACAGGATTTTACTAGGCCTCCCAGAGCAGGATTGGTGGTGGGGGAGTGCAGATTGGCCATAAAATATCGCAGGTATATTAGCCTAGGTGTTTGATGTCCACTTTTATGTGTAATGGGAGTCCTGGAGGGAAGACCTTTCACTTTGATGCAGTGAGACTTGAATTAAGTTTTAAATGGCAGTTAGCTTGAATTTTGTGGTTATTTTAGAATATTTTGCACAGTGCATGAGAGCCAAAGAGTTCAGAACCTCGTCTGGTTAATGGAGGCAGCAAGAGGAAAGAGCTTGGCGATGCCTTTGCCGGCTAACTGTACTGACAGCCAAGATGCAGTGGAAGGAAGGGTGGGGAATGGGGGCATTGCCAAATGACAGCCTAAGTTGGGGGGGTGGGGTGGTGAAGGTGGAAGCACTAACACAGACAAAGATGGCACCATGCAAGGGTCACAGAGGAATAGTGGCACTTGCTTCCAAGAAACTAGCCAGGGGACATGAGACATCCAGGCAAACACATCACGACTGCATGTTATGGCCACGCCCCACCCTAATGAGCTCCAACGAATAAGTGCCGAACAAGAAACTTCATCACAATCCTGCAGTTGCTCTATGATGATATGACTGCAACTGTCTTGAACGAGAGATCTGAAACAAACACCTTCAAATTCCAGACCAGAGTCAAGCAAGGCTATGTGATAGTTCCCAAACTATTTACAATCTACCTGATAATAGCTAATTGCTTCTCCAAGATCAGCTGCACTGTGGTGGTGTGAGTATTAGATACTGCCTCAGTGGAAAACTCTTCAACCTCAGTCACATCTGTGCTAAAACTAAACTGATTACCACTGACAAACAGGATCTACAGTTTGCAATGATTGTAATGTTGTTGCCCACTCTGCATCAGATTTGCAAACTACTCTTTAATGCTGTATACAAAAGCCTGTCCTTGAATTTTGCCAAAACAAAACTCATATCAACTGACATCTGGTCAGCCAAATATTCTACCTTGCATATATATTGAAGATGAGACTCTGGAATATGTCAAATACTTCCGATATCTAGGCAGCCACTTCTCTCCAAAGAGCACCACTGACAAAGAGCTCTAACACCAGATCAGCTGCACCAGTTAAGCCTTCAACTAAATATCACAGGAAGTGTTTGACAACAAAGACCTTTGCAAGTCAATAAAAATCCTAGTGTACACAGCAGTTGTTGTCATCATGCTCCTGTACTGCAGTGAGTGCTGAACTGTAGGTCACTAAAGAAATTCCATCAGCAATAGCTCCACCACAGCCTCTGGCTTCAATCGAACAAACACTGATGACCTTCTTAAAGCTGGCTCCACAAGTATTCAGGCAAATAACATGCAAAATCAACCACAATGGACCAATAATTGTGACTGGATGACCATCTTCCTCCACCAGGTCCTCTTTTCTTAACTCTCAAATGGCCAGCGTTTTAGGGGAGGATAAAGAAAATACTTCAAACACACTCTGAAACTCTCCTTGAAGTGAGGCATGGTTGACATTTATGACCGGGAGCAGCTTGCTACCAATCATTCAAAATGGTGACAACTTGTCCATCAAGCTGTATCACATGTTCTGTAACAATGACGAAGCAGTGTGGTAGCCAAGAAGGAAAGAAAAGGATGCAAATCCTACTCTTGGGACCCCATTGCTTTGTGGGAATCCTGCCCCATGTGCCAAAACATCTGTGGGTCACGAACTGGCCTGCTTAGTCACATGAAGATCCATGGCAGAAATTGGCAATCTTGAGTAGACTTCATCCTCGAACCACAATAGGCTCAATCTTTCCTCACAAGACAAACATCCAGTTCATCCCAGGAATCAGCTTGGTGAACCTTCTCTGAACTGATTCTGAAAATGCAATTTTATTCCCTCTTAAGTGAAGGCACAAAAACTGTACATAGAACTTCAGGTGTCATCTTCCCAATGTCTTGTATAACTGTAGCAAGACTTCCCCACTTTTATACGTAATTTCCATTGCAATAAAGACCAACATTCCATTTATTTTCCTAATTACTAGTTGTACCAGCATGATGACCTTTTGTGATTTATGTATGTGGACACCCAGATCCCTCTGTACTGCAGCATTCTGAAGTCTCACTTTGTTTTAATAATATTCTGCTTTTCTCCTCTTTCTGAAAAAGTAGATAATCTCATGTTCTCCCACATTACATTCCATCAGTTAATGTTTTGCCCACCCACTTAATACATATAATTCCCTTTTTAGGCTCTTTGTATCCTCCTAACAACTTGTATCTCTGATCAGCAAATTTGGCTGCAATGAATTCTACCCTTGGCTGCCCTAGGCTGGATGAGTCCTGGCATGCTGAGAAGATCTTCTTCTGTCATCAGGGCTATTGGAGGCGTTAGTGTCATTGGCAGAGTGGCTTAACAGCTACTGAGAATGCCCCCAGAGAAGCCCCCAGCTGAGGAATGCAGCCACTTCTCCTTTTCTCACCTCTCTTCTCACCTGAGAATGTTGAAGACTTGCTGGAAGCTCCAGGTCCATCATCAGCTAGGGACTCAGCATGGGCCAGGACTCCCACTGTCCTCCAAATGTCAGAGGCCTCAGCTGCCACCTCCTCTCTCAGCCAATCAGGTACATTTCTGAAATGTTCACTAGTTTGTGATACCATGGGGCGAATTTTACCATCCTGCCAGCCACAGGAATCAGAGCAGGCTAGGGGCAGACCATGGAAAGGACTGTTGACCACAGGTAATATTTTCCAGTTTCAGGGTGAGCAAGGCTGGAAAATCTTGCCCCCTGACTCTAACCACAAACACATACTCACCAATGTGAAAGTATCTGTATGATTGGGGAGAAGGATGTGACCTGCTCCCTCTGAGGATTGCACATCCTCTTCATAGGTGGCCTACTGCCCTCCAGCTGAACTTCCTTCAAGATGACTGAGATCTGCAAGAAAGTATACAAATGTTTAGGAATTAAGGGCTTTTCATCTCCTCATCCTAATCATGCTTGATTTTGAGCTATGTATGTCTATTGGATGACACACGCACCTCATGTGTGGTCTGAATGGATTCTACCTTTCTCTTAGTCTCATGTGCTGGCACTCCTCTTTCACCATCATTCACCACTCAGCCACCCTGAGACCTAACCAGTGCCAGGACTTCCTCCTCTGTGAGCGTAAAGATATGAAGGTCTGGAAGCCCTTCACCAGTCTTGGTCCTTTCTTTATTATTGAATGCCTGTTTCTCCTGCAAACAGAAGGAGAAATACAATTAGTCTCACCATAAAGACAGCACAAAATTAATGTTGGTGACAGCCTTTTGCCCCATGATAGAGAGGCATGAATGCCTCCTCCATATGTCCAGGGACCTGGTGTGGGGGTCATCAGAGACAGATGGCCATCTCTCACTGACATGGGTAGCCTTGTCTCTGACAAAGTCTGCTGCTATCATACTAAACTTTGCCATCAACCAGGTGCTCAGTCCCTCATCATCTTGTGTTGCCACACAGAAGCTCCAACGCTGTGGCACTGCACCCAGGAAATTGGTCCAATGGTTGCTGATCTGAATCCAGGCTTGCTTGGTCGGGCAGACCAGTTTCTTCTTCTCTTGGAAAGAGGACCCTCCTGCCTTACCCTTGCAGCTTGGAAGAGAGCCTGTTGTAGGAGAGGGTTTGCTAAAACTGTGGACCTCCCGGGATTTTACTTCAGATTTTATCTGAAGGTCTTCTTCAGATCTCCTTCAGATCTTCAGCACTGCAGCCAAACAGGGGAGGCCTCTGCATTCTTGGTTTGGGAGAAGTGGGTCTCTGCATTCCTGGTTAAGCAAGAGGGGTCTCTGCACTTTTAGTTTAGGATAAAAGGAGCCACCAAAGACTATTATTGTCCTCTAGATAGGCTCTTTTTAAACAAGTTTAGCTAGATTCTAACAGAAACACAACTTTTAGTGTTGAAGGAGGCCATTCAGCCCACCAAGTCTGCACTGATTCTCTGAAAGAGCATTCTACCTCGTCCCACCCCCTGCCTTACTCCCGTAACTTGCACATTTTTTTATTTATAGACAACAATCCAATTCCTCATAAAATATCTCAATTGAACCTGCCCTCCATCACCTTTTCAGGAATTTTGCTCCTCTATTCTCTCCCATATCTTCACATCCTTCCACAACTATGGTGACCAGAACTAGACCTAATTAGTGTCTTCAACAAGTTCAGTATGTCCTCTTTACTCTTTTTAAGTTTTATTTATTTTGCAAGTAGGCTTGCAACTGCAATGAAGTTACTGCAAAAATCCCCTAGTCGCCACACTGCAGTGCCTGTTCTGGTACACTGAGGGAGAATTTAGCATGGCCAATGCACCTAACGAGCATGTCTTTTGGACTGTGAGAGGAAACTGGGGCACTCAGAGGAAACCATGCAGACAGGGGAGAACATGCAAACTCCACACAGACAGTGACCCAAGTCGGGAATAGAACATAGGTTTCTGGCACTGTGAGGCAGCAGTGTTAACCACTATGTCACCCCTGTACTCAATGCCCTTATTAATAAGCCTAAGATACTATATGCAGTATTAGCTGCTCTCTCAACATACTCTGCTATCTATAATGACTTATATTTATATACGCGGAGGTCCCTCTGTTCCTGCAGTTCCTTTAAAGTTTCTCCCTTTGTTTTATACTGTCTCTCCATATTCTTCCTGCCAAATTAATCATACATCTCTGCATTGCACTTCATCTGCCCCATGTCTGGTTGTTTTCAGATTGGAGTTCAAGACTATCCTCATTGCAGTTGACAATATTTCCAATCTTCATATCTGCAAATCTTAAATTGTGCCCTGAATACCACAGTCTAGGTCATTAAGTTATAGAGTAAGGATCCCAACACTGATCTCTAGGAAATTCCATTACAAACCTTCCTCCAATCAGAAAAATAACCATTTATCACTACTCTGTTTCCTGTCACTCAGCTGGTTTCTTATCCAAGTGCCTACTTTCTCTTTTATTCCATGACCTAGAATTTTGCTCACAAGTCTTTTGTGTGGCACCATACCAAATGCCTTTTGAAAATCCATCCACATCAACAGTATTGCCCTCATCAATCTTCTCCATTATCTTTTCAAAGATCTAGCGAGTTAGTAAAATGTGATTTTCCTTTCATGAATTCATGCTAGCTTTCCTTAACTATTTTGCACTTGTCTAACTGACTATTGATTTTGTCCCAAATTAGTTGCCAGAAATCTCCTACTACCGAAGTCAAACTAATTGGTCTGCAGTTGCCACTTATCCTTGTACTCCTTTTTGAACAAGGGTGTAAAATTCACAAATCTCCAATCCTCTGGTAGCACCCTTGTGTCTAAGGAGGACTGGAAGATTACCAAGGACACTGCAATTCCACTCTTACCTCTCCCGTGGATGCATCTCATCATGTCCTGGTACCTTATCAATTTTCAGTAAAGATAGTCTTTCAAAAACCTCTTCCTTCTTAATTGACAATTCTTCTAATATAGCAGTTACCTCCTCTCTCTGGCCTGGGTAGCACCTTGTACCTTTGTAAAGACAGATGCAAAGTACTCATTTAGTACCTCAGCCATTTCTCCTGCCTCCAACTGCATGTCTGCCAATTTTATATTCAAGCTGACACTGACCCTTTTATTCCATGACCCTCAATTTTGTTAATCAACATTTTCTGTAGTAATTAGTCAAACACTTTCTTTAAATCTATTTGGACACCATCCATTGTATTCTCTTAATCAATTTCTCTGTTATATTATCACAGAATTCAATTAGATTAATTTGCCTTTTACAAATCCCTGTTGGATATCCTTGATTAACTGAAACTTTTTCAAATACGTTAATTTTTCCCTATATTTTTGCTCCTAAAACTTTACTCACTGTTTATTATTAAATTGGCCGACCTGTAGTTACTAGAAATGTCTTTTCTTGAATAAGTGTGTCACTTTGCCACTTTCCAGTCCCTGGCATTTCTCCCACATCTAGGGAAGTTTGGAAGATTACAGTAAGCCGTTTTGCTATTTCTTTCCCACTCCCTTCAGCAACCTGGGATCTAAGATATCCGGACTAGGTGACTTATTCATTCTAAGCATAACCAGCCTTTCCAGTAGCTCCTGCCTATCAATTTTCATTTCACCCATATGGGTGACATGGTGGCAGTATGGGCGGCATGGCATGGTGGCACAATGGTTAGCACTGCTGCCTCACAGCAGAAGAGACCTAGGTTCAATCCTGGCCTTGGGTGACTGTGTGGAGTTTGCATGTTCTCCCCATGTCTGCGTGGGTATTCTGCGGATGCTCTGGTTTCCTCTCACACTTCAAAGATGTGCGGGTTAGGTGGCTTGACCATGTTAAATTGCTCCTTAGTGTTAGGGGGATTAGCAGGGTAAATACATGGGCTTACAGAGATAGGGCCTGGGTGGGATTGTTGTCAGTGCAGGCTCAATGGGTCAAAAGGCCTCCTTCTGCACTGTAGGAACTCCTCCGACCATCTCTACCATTATTTTGTCAGCATTCTCTTCCTTAATAAACACTGATACAAAAGTACTCATTAGGTAGCAGTGGAGTGACCAACTTACTCTGAGCTCAAGTTAGTAACAGAATGACAAGTGACTGTAGGTAGTAATTCATAAGCTTAGCTCATTCAAAACTCTGCTGCCCATTTACCAACTTGTATTGAGTCCTTGTCACGCATCAGTGCTTTGTTGATCCACATTGGCTCTTGCTCCGGCAATGCCTCAATTTTGAATCTCTAATCATCGTTCTCAGAGCTCATGTTGCCTTGTTACTCCCTTTTTCTTTACTCTCCACCAGACCTTCAATCCTTCAGACCACTGCGCTTCTCCAATTCTATTCTCTTGAAGATGCTCAATATTAATCACCCCACCTCTTGCGGCCTAGACCCTAAATTTTGAAATTCCCTTCTAAACCTCTCCATCCCTCTCCTCCTAGCTCTTTGCTCAAGATTTCAGTCACCTGTCCCAATAAGTCTTGATATAACTCAGCTTCAACTTTTCTTTCTAAGTGCTCTGTTTCCTTTTATGGGATGTGGGCATTGCTGAAAAGCCCAGAATTTGTTGTCAGTCCTCAACTTCCCTTCAACTGATTGGCTTTGCTTAATCATTTCTGAGCCATTTCCATTTTACTATTTTGATTCTAAGTCTTGGGCGGTTTTGAATCCGACTTTTAGACCCATTCTCAGGGGCCCCCACATACACTCTGCCTGCATAAATATCAGCCAGTCTGAATTGTGTTGCGCAAGCCTGTGGGCGGGGCTTAACACACCCGAAACTCTGCAGCTCTGATCGACACCTCAAACTATGCGTGCGCAGAAAAAAATACAGAATGACGCTTCCCCCACCACTTCGCTCCCAGGCCAGATAATGCTTCCCTCTGACTCCCACAGATATTTTCCCACCCTACAACATTACTGACCCCTTTCCCCCCTCCTCCCACCCACCTGCCACCCAGACCAATCCCAGGCCCACCCCCACCCCCCAGATATCCCAGGCAGAGTGACAGCAGACCCTCCTTCCTCCCCAGTGATCTCAGGCAGATGGCAGCGGACTCTCCTTCCCCACAATGATCTCAGGCAGGGCGGCAATGGACCCTCCTTCTCCCCTCAATGATCTCAGGCAGAGAGGCAGAGAGGCAGTGCCCCCCCCCTTTCCCCCCAGTGATCCCCCCCCCTCACCCACACCCTCACCCATCCCCTCCTCCCCTCCCCCCCTCACCCACACCTTCCCCCCCTTCCTCCCTCCCCCCTTCCCCCTCCCCTCCCCCCCTCCTCCCTCCCCCCCAAATTCAACCCTCCCCCCCACCCCCTCTCCCTCCTCCCCGTCCCCCCTCCACTCCCCCTCCCCCTGCCCCACACCCCCTCCCCCCCACCTCCCCCTACCCCCCCCACCCCTCCCACCCCCCCCTCCCCCCCACCCACTCCTCCCCCCTCCCACCACCACCACCACCAAGAGCCCTACTGTGCTTGCCCTATAAGGGCCACCACCTGATACCCTGCAGAAGTCATGCCATCATTTCTTTCATGGCTCCTTCTGTATTCACAGGAGAAGACTGACCATAACATCCGTGAGAAGGTCAAGACAGGTGGGCCAGACCTCCAGATCCTTACCTTCTTTGAGGAGCGGGTGTTGGAGCTCTCAAGGGAAGGGGAAATGTGGGCTGTCAGCAACAGCATGGTCTGGCTGCCATCAAGACATGAGCACTTATCGTTCCTCTACTCACTTCTTGGGGTACGAGTTTCAGGTGTGAGGAGTAAGGTTTAAAGGAGCTGTACGAGGCATGTTTATCTGCACAGAGAAGTTAGTGGATACCTGGGACTGGGGAGGTTGCAGATACAGATACGATAGTAACCATTAAGGGGCATCTTTATTGCTATGTGAATGGGATGGGAATAGAGACATATGGTCCCCAGAAGGGTAGGGAATGACAAATCAGATGGGTAGCTTGGTCGCTACAGGCTTGGAGGGCCAAAGGGCCTGATGCTGTGATATAATTTTTTTTTGGTACTTTGTTCTATGTTCAATGGAGAAATGTGAATCATTTGTTTGGCATGCTCTGGAGGGCCTGGATCTTGAGAGCCCTGGCCTGCTTCCAGGTATCTGGGATGTTTCCATGACACCCTCTTCATCCCGCTGCACCTGAGATGCCCTGGTGTCAGGAAGGAGAGAGTCAGAAGGTGTAGCCATAGCTACAGTCTCCTCTCCCTCCCTTGCACCTAATCTTGTGCCCTTTGTTGCAGGGACAGATCTGGACGCCCCGAGGCCTTCTGGACTCCAGTCCCCTACTGCAGCTCCCGCCCATCCTGATCCAGACAGCACGGATGAGTCCTTGGAGGATAATGGGTGAAGGGACCTCTGAGGGTGCCATCTTTTGGCCTCAGCTTCCACCCCACAGCTCACCATCCCAGATACTGACACATGGGTGCATCCAGTTAGTAGTGAGGCTTCTGGGTCACTCTCTGGTGAGCGCGACACATCTGGTAATGTACATCGGGCAGGGGAGGAAACGTCTGAGACCTCTGGCATGCTGAGGCCTGCCAGAGGCAAGGACTCAGCTGGCCCCAGGCTACATGCTGGTCCTCTGAGATCACTTTTACCTCAGCTGCTGGAATTGCAGCAACAGAGCCAGAGAATGCAGGAGAGATTGATGGCCACACTGGACCGACTGTGAGGCTGTTAGGAGGAGTCCCACGGTTTTCAGGTGGACCAGCTATTGCTTGTTTTGCGTGCTTCCCAGGCCAACACTGCAATGGAAAGCCTGGGTCAGGCCTCTCACGATGAGTGGCAGGCTCCAAGCGACAGCCAAGTCACAGCAGGCCATAGCTAAGCTTCTGAACAGGCTTCTCCAGATTCTGCGGCCCATGTCTGAGAGCTCAAGAACTTGCAGAAGATCCAGTGGGACAGTGCTGAGACACAGCTGGCTGTGGGAGCAGCCCTTGAGAATGTGGCCCAGTCTAGAGGGTCGCGACTGAGGAGTTGCAGAGCATGGACTAGTCTCAGAGG
The DNA here is from genome assembly GCF_965287045.1 of Carcharhinus amblyrhynchos. Taxonomy (NCBI): domain Eukaryota; kingdom Metazoa; phylum Chordata; class Chondrichthyes; order Carcharhiniformes; family Carcharhinidae; genus Carcharhinus; species Carcharhinus amblyrhynchos. The sequence goes on along the minus strand of NC_137358.1, from coordinate 14,034,993 downwards.
GCACTTGCAGCGGCTCAACTCAAGTGGTCATCACAGAGGGCGCAACCACCATGAGTAGGACAGAGGTCATCCTCCAGGACTGGTAGTGCCAGGGATGACGGAGCTTCTGAAGCTCATTGCAGAAGCATCACCGTCCCATGGAGTGACTCGGGGGCCCACAGGAACCCCAAAGGAGGAGGAAGGGCTCGAGCACATTTCGCGACCTTCCAACCAGGTGACTGTGGCTGTGGTTACACGGTAAGCAGCTGGCCCCCTCCACTGCCGATGTACATTCTGGGGAGTCACTGAAACATGGTGGTAGGCCTCGTAAGGTTAGAAAGTTGTAGTTGCACTGAGATGTCACGGGTGAAGGGCTGCACTATTTAGAAAGATATTTAAGCACCTTACATTTTCTGATCACAAGTTTTTATGTTTGAACATCTTCTCTAAACACCTTTACTGTAATTAAATGTTTTTTCACCACCCACCTGTGACTAATTTGTCTCGTATAGGAATCCTCTTCCATTGATGATCACCGGAGTGACGCTTCATGTTGATGTCAGTTTGGGAGGCCCCTTAATGCTGTGTCACTGAGAAAAGGAAGCCATTGGTTCCCCAGAACCCATGAGTGCTTTTCTCCTATCCCCTACCCGCCCCAGGGCCCTGTATGAGGGCTTCAGATCCCTTACCCACTACACAGATGTGGGCCCAGGTGCAGCATGCGTGTGGAACTCAGGTAGGAGTCAGACTAGTTTACACCAGGGCATTATAATGGTGCTTAGCGAGCCATTATCACCGTCCTGCCTGCCAAAAAACTTGCTACACAGAGCACCCAGGCCCACCGCTCTGGTGTGACAATGTTGCAAGAAATAGAAGGAATTTGAGGTGGGGGGAAATGGAACCCACAGACACAAACTCCTAGTGAGTGAACCACCTGGTGATCAGGGCCTCACTTGCCACCCTCGCATGCCTCATTTGTGTTGCCAGCTTTCCAGTGCCTCATTAGTGTTCCTCGGCATGCTTTTCCTCCTCCTGTTCCTGCTGGTCATCCTCCCTAGTGATGCCCAGCTGGTCAGTCTCCACATTCTCCTCCTCCAATAGGTCATCCGTCTGCAGAGCCAGACGTGCAGGGCACAGCACTTGACAACTATGCGGGAAGCAATCACTGTGTTGTATTGTACGGCCTTGCAAGATCAGTGCGGGCACTGAATTACATTTTGAGGAGCCCAATGCACCTCTCCACTATCGGGCGGGTGGTTACATGGGCCTTATAGCAGGTCTCCGCGTCAGCCACAGGTCCCCACACAGGCATCATCAGCCATGTCCGAAGTGGGTAACCCATATCACCCACGAACCACCCCCGCAGCCTGGGCTCCTCCTCAAATGCCTCCAGGATGTCCGAGCTCCTGACAATGAAACTGTCAGGCACGCTGCCTGGATGTCTTGCACAGGTCTGCATAATGTTTATGTTATGGTGGCATGCGAGTTGAACATTTAGGGTTTGGAACCCTTTTCTGTTGATGAATCTCCGCAGATTCTGCAGGGGGTCCTTGAGAGCAATGTGTGTGCAGTTGATGGCCCCTTGAATGTTAGGCATCCCTGCAATGGCTGCGAACCCTGTAGCCTTACCTTCCTGATGGGCGTGGTCCAGGTTAAATTTGATGTATTGCCCAGCCGAGGCATACAGGGCTTCTGTAACCTACTTGGCACAGGAGTGCATAGCTGATTGGGAGATGCCATAGACATTTCCGCTAGGGAACTGAAAGAAGTCAGGTGCATAAAAGTTCAGAGTGGCTGTCAAGAGTGGGTGCCCCCAACTCCCAACCCCTCACCCTGAGGTGCCAGATCCTGCAACAGGTTGCACAGGTGTTGCACTGTCTCCATTCTGGGTGGAGACACCGGTGGCACACAGTGTCCGACATTTGTTCAAATGACACTCATGCATGGAACTGCTGGGGGTCTCTGCTCCTTCCTTCTCCTGCCTTGCACCCCCCCCCATCCCCCCCAGGTGAACAGCAGCCACCACCTGCCTCTGGTGGTCGTCTCCTCCTACTCCTGAAAGTGGTAAGGCCTGGGCCTCCTGTGCTCGCAATTCTTCCTCCAGCTCCTCCTCCTCAGCTCCAGCAGCAATCAAAAGAACAGCAAGATCGATTGATTGCAAAAGCCACCTCGTCACTCTGCAGTGGGGAGGGGAGTGTTGGAGGTGGAGAGGATCACATGTAGAGGTTAAGAAATGCCCTTTGCCCCAGCACATCAACAATCACAGCCCCCCCAATTTCCCTAGCCACATGCTCCCCACAATCTCAGCCCTCGCAATTTCCCCAGCCACAGGCTCCCCACAATCACAGCCCCCCCAATTCCTACAGCCACATGCTCCCCACAATTACAGCCCCCAGTGCTCCAGCCACATGCTTCCCATAATCACAGAACCCCCAATTCCACCAGCCAAATGCTTCCCATAATCACAGCTCCCAGAAGGGAGCTGAGTGCACCAGGACCCAGCAGCACCACAAGACCTGAGGTCAATGCTGAGACCCAGGTCTGTGCTGCAAGTCAGACATTGGAGATCCTGCTAAGCAACAGCCTCCCCCTCCCCACACACTCTCAGAGCCATCACCAACCCAATACAGAAAATGGCCACAGCAACAGGACACCTGTGAGTAGCAAATGCTATGCGCTTACTTCCTCACTAACCCACACTGATGGAGTGCCTGAATCGGACTTTTATGGAGCATGTCTATTTCGCGCCAATTCTGAATGTGCGAACGCGGTGTGTAAAGGGGTAAGTGCCAGTAAGGTTGGGCGAGCAACCCATTAATTCAACTTAAATGCATTGAAATGGCCATTGTGCCTGTTTCAGGTCTTGGTAAACGGGGAGTTGGTGCAGAGGTGGGCGTGGATCGCACTACTTGCATCACACCCGACTTTACCAAGTTTTCGCGCCCAAAAACAGGCACAATTTGCTGTTAAAATCAAGCCCAACTATTTTGCTGCAGGTCTGGAGTCACGTATTGGCTAGACCAAGTACAAATGACAGATTTCCGTCCCTAAAGTATTTTAGAGAGACTGATGGGCTATTACAATTTTTGATAGTTTCATGGTCACCATTACTAAGACAATCTTTTAATTCCAAATGTATTGATTGAATCTAAATTCTACCAGCCTACAGTGTGATTTGAACCCATCAAGTGACATTATCACTCCCTGAACAGTTTACTACATTAACGGTGCAAGCTACTGTTGCAAATAAGTGACTGACCCTGATGATCTCATCGTTCACTTTGGCTGCATGTAATCTGCTTAACATTTATCGGTTAGGAAACAGTGCTAAACTGCAAACAATCTTCAGTGAGCCCATCATCCTGCAAATCCTATAATATAGAATCACAGCAATTCATTTTCTAATGATTCCACCTCTTCTCACTGAAGGTTGTCTCATCAGCAACCTCTAGTACTTCAAAAACATTCCTGCCCCTGTCAATGAGATCAGCCACTTCATGAGGTCACCTTGTCTGTGTACTTTCCTGATGCAGAGTAGGCAAAGAGACAGCACATTCCTCAGTCTGTTCAACCTTGACTCATGGCTGTGGCCACACACGCTGTCTGTGCTGAGGGAATGCTGCTGTGTATCTGCCCCTTCCCTGTCTGTGCTGGGAGAATGCGGCTGTGTATCTGCCCCTTCCCTGTCTGTGCTGGGAGAATGCTGCTGTGTATCTGCCCCTTCCCTGTCTGTGCTGGGAGAATGCGGCTGTGTATCTGCCCCTTCCCTGTCTGTGCTGGGAGAATGCGGCTGTGTATCTGCCCCTTCCCTGTCTGTGCTGGGAGAATGCTACTGTGTATCTGCCCCCTTACTGTCTGTGCTGGGAGAATGCAGCTGTGTATCTGTTCCCCCTCCCTGCTCACTGTCTGAGGGAATGCGGCTGTGTATCTGCCCCCTCCCTGTCTGTGCTGGGAGAATGCAGCTGTGTATCTGCCCCCTCCCTGCTCATTGTCTATGTTGAGGGAATGCTGCTCTGTATCTGCCCCCCTCCCCACTCACTGTCTGAGCTGGGGGAATGCCAATTACAGATGCACTAAACCATAGGAGGCCCTGAGACTCCCAAAAGGTTGAAATTAAAACAACTCAAAGTAACAGAGTGAAATTTAAGTAGAGCTCAGTGAGTGGCAACAGGGGTGTGAGTACAGGAAGGATCACAGACTGGAAAGAGAGATGAGATACAGGGAGAGAGATATGAAGTGCGTAGTTTAAAGGTTTCAGAAGTGAAACAGACACAGATAGACATAAGGTGTGACTTGTTCAGACTGAAGGTCGGATCAAGGTGTGTGTACATTTAGTGACAGCACACACGCAGTCAGGAAAGGAAAGTTCCATTGCTGTGTGTTAGTCACCCATACAGACAGCACCTCGCACAACATCTCCTCACACTGACCTTTCACTCCCCACTCTGAACTCTAACCTCTGCCTCTTCCAACTGGACTAATCCTAACTGGTTTGAAATGTATAATGAGCATTTTGTGATAGTTTCTGCACCCCAAAACAAAATGACATTACCTGCAGCTCAGAAGGGACTGAGGTCAGAGATGCCATTGGAGAGTGCGGGGGAGCGGGGGAGGAATGTCTCTAACTTCCCTGTAAACTTGTTAATGTCTCTTCAACCTCAATAACCTGGTTGCATTGATACACCAACCTGTCCAGACTCTTACAGATAAACCAGAGTGAGCAGTAATGGGGTCTGTCCAATATAATGAATGTCCAGTGTCTCTTATGTCTTTGCAATGAGGGAGCAATGTCCAGTGTTTTCTCTGTTACAGGGAGGTCAGAGACATCCCCCCCTCACCCCCCACTGTGCCCTCTGATGGGGTCTCTGACCTCAGTACCTTCTGAGCTGCTGGTAATGTTGTTCTGTTTTGGGATGCAGGAACTATAACAAAATGTTCATTATACATTTTAATCCGTGTCACTAATAGTCCCCTGCTGTGCTGTGCAGGTGGGACTGGTCAGAGTTTATCAACGTAAAATGGAATTTATCAGGTAGTAAGTTCTCAGGAGGTTCTTCTGTTCACTGGATGTGATTGGATCACAGCCAATTTAAAGATGGAATTGTGCCAATGAATTTAATAAAAGCATTGTATGTGACCAAGGTTCTGTTCCTTCTGACTAGCTTCCTGAGATTATGTCAATGTACAGGTAATCGAGGTGAGCCCAAGCTGCGAGTTAGAGCATGAATTCTGCATGTCTGCTGCCTGGGCTTAGTGCCCATCACTAATAATGCTGCAAGTTTAAAACCATTAATAGCATCAAACAGATCAGAGTAATTTGTTTAGTAATTTAATTGCTTTGTTTTCTATATGTTGCTGATTTGCAGGTGACTCTGATGGTGTCAATCATAGAAAGAGGTTAGTGGTGCAGACAGACAGCTACCTCCTCAATAACCATCACAATTACTTCATTGGAATGTCGGTATCGACATTACAGATATAACAGGCTGCACAGAAAAGGATTCGGGAATCTCCAGCACACACAATGACATCAGAACAGGTAATAAAAAGCATATCTGTCAGCGATTGATGGAAGTAAAATAGGTAATGAGCTTGGCAGCTCACCTCATTGTCCGCACTCTCACTGCTGACTCAAAAAGCACCAAAACAAATTGCCTGGAAGGGCCTGTGTTGCTATAGCCCTTTTCACATTCTCAGCACATCCCAAAGCATTTTCTAATGCTTTTGAAGTATCATCACGTAGTAATGCAGGAAACACAGTAGCCAAGCTTCCAACACAGCAATGAGATATATATCCAGCTTATTTTTTAAAAATGATTTTGGTTGAGGGGTATACAGTCATACAAACATCCGAATTAGGAGCAGAAGCAGGCTATTCAACCCCTTGAGCCTGCTTCACTATTTAATAAGATCGTGGTTGATTTGTTTGTGTTTTGAATTCCACTTTCCCATCAACTCCTGATAACCTTTGATTCCGTTGACCAGGGCACTGGAGAGAACTCTCTGGTCTGTCTCCAAAATAGTGCCATGGGCACTTTTACATCCTCCTGAACAATTGGACAGGAACTCAGTTTGAGGATGTGTCTGAAAGGTGGCAACAACACCTCTGGCCATGCAGTGTTTCTTCCATGTGGCACTGCAATGCCTGCTTAAGTTATGTGCTCAAATCTTTGAACTTGATCCCACAACCCACTGGCTCAGAGATGAGAGAGCTACCCCCACAGCTTATGCTATAAACTGGAATCTGTTCAAATATCCTGATCTAAATTCCTCTCCTGTAAACCAGCCCCCTCAAAAAATTAACCAATTATTTATCTCATTTGCTTTATCAGCAGTGACTGCTCTTTTAATGTAAACCATTGGTGTTTTGGAATCCTTTGAGGATGGGATGAGGTGCAACACAGGAGCCTATTCCTACTCAAGGTATAGGAATCTGACTGGTGGAGGTTAGACTAATGATTACCAGGATATGGCAGTGCTCTGTTTACAGGGTTGGACAATTTGATTTGATTTATTGGTGTCACATGTACTGGGATACAGTGAAAAGTATTGTTTCTTGCGTGCTATACAGACAAAACATACCGTTTATGGAGCACATAGGGGAGAAGGAAAGGAGAGGGTGCAGAATAACAATTTCATTTCGATTAAAGTCTCATCAAAAATGAAAATGTTTGGGTCCACGATGAATGCAGTTTTTATATGGTCTGATCAGCATGATGTTGGTGTATACACTTCAGTGGCACACATTTTCTGAAATTTAATGGTAGGAGTTGTCGGAGTCCAAAGAGTTCTAGTTACTGATAGGGTGAAGATGGAGATCAGCTTAATTATGATGGGACTATTGAAAAGTCTGATGGCAGCAGGGAAGAAGCTGTTCTTGAGTCAGTTGATAGGTGTTTTCAGACTTTTGTATCTTTTTTCTGATGGGAGAAGGTGGAAGAGATTATGGCCAGAGTGCGTGAGGTTCTTGATTATACTGGCTACTTTCCCATGGCAGCAAGAAGTGTAAATAGAGTCAATGGATGGTAGGCTGGTTTGCGTGATGAATTGGGCTATGTTCTCAACTTTTGTAGTTTTTTTTTTGCAGCCTTGGTCAGAACAAGAGCCGTACCAAGCTGTGATATGTCCAGAAAGGATGCTTTCTATGGCGTGCATCTGTAAAAATTGGTGAGAGTCATTGCAGCAGGCCAAATTTCCTTAATCTCCTGAGAAAGTAGAGGGGGTGGTGGGCTTTCTTAACTATTAGCATCAAGTGAAGGGACCAGGACAGATTGTTGGTGATCTGAACACCTAGAAACTTGAAGCTCTTGACCATAGGGCAGCACGGTTGAATAGTGGTTAGCACAGCTGTGTCACAATGCCAGGGACCCAGATTTGATTCCTGGCTTGGGTCACTGTCCTTGCAGAGTTTGCATGTTCTCCCTATGTCTGCAAGAGTTTTCTCTAGGTGAACATAATAAGAACATAAGAAATAGGAGCAGAAGTAGGCCATCTAGCCCTTCGAGCCTGCCCCGCCATTCAACAAGATCATGGCTGATCTGAAGTGGCTCAGTTCCACTTTCCCACTTTCTCCCCATAACCCTTAATCCCTTTGCCTACCAAAAACCTATCTACCTGCGTCTTAAATATATTTAGCAAGGTAGCCTCAACCACTTCAACAGGCAGAGAATTCCAGAGATTCACCACCCTTTGAGTGAAGAAGTTCCTCCTCAACTCCGTTCTAAACTGCCCCCCCCCACCTTATCTTGAGGCTGTGCCCTCTAGTTCTGCTGTCCTTTCTGAGCGGGAAGAACCCCTCCACCTCTACCCTATCCATCTCCTTCATCATCTTAAACGTCTCAATGAGATCTCCCCTCATCCTTCTAAACTCTAACGCGTACAAGCCCAGTCTATTCAGCCTCTCCTCATAGCTCAACCCCTTCAACTCCGGTATCAGCCTAGTGAACCTCTTCTGCACTCCCTCCAAGGCCAAAATATCCTTGCGCAGGTGCGGCGACCAAAACTGCACACAGTACTCCAGCTGCGGCCTCACCAGTGCCCTGTACAGTTGCAGCAAGACCTCCCTACTTTTATATTCAATCCCCCTCGCTATGAAGGCCAGCATCCCATTTGCCTTCCTGACCACCTGCTGCACCTGTAGGCTGGGTTTTTGCGACTCATGCACAAGGACCCCCAGGTCCCTCTGCACCATAGCATGCTGCAGCTTTTCACCCTGTAAGTAATAGTCCTTCCTGCCATTATTCCTACCAAAGTGGATAACCTCACACTTGCCAACATTGTATTCCATCTGCCAGGTCCTCGCCCACTCGCTCAGCCTATCTAAATCCCTCTGCAGACTTTCCACACCTTCCGCACAATTTGCCGTTCCACTTATCTTTGTGTCATCAGCAAATTTCGACACCTTACACTCGGCTCCCTCCTCCAGATCATCTATATAAATGGTAAATAGCTGAGGCCCCAGCATGGTGCTCAGGTTTCCTCTCTCAGTCTGAAAGATGCGCTGGTTAGGTGCACTGACCGTGCTAAATTCTCCTCCTTTGTACCCAAACAAGCGCCAGAGTGTGGTGACTAGAGGATTTTCATGGTAACTTCATTGCAGTGTTAATGTAAGCCTATTATTAACACACATAAATAAACTTAAAAATTAAAAAAAATTTAAACTGTTTCCACTTCATCACCATTGATGTAGACAGGGGCATTTCCTCCACTCTGTTTTCTGAAGTTGATAAATATCGATACTGATATTGAGGGAGAGATTATTGTTATCGTGCCATTTCACGAGATTCTCCATCTCTTTCCTGTACTCTGTATTATCATTGTTTGTGATCCGACCCGCTACGGTGGTGTCGTCAGCAAACTTGAAGAAGGAGTTGGAACAGGATTTGGCCACAAATAAAAACAACAGACTTCAAGTCCCACCGCTGCAAAAGGTGAGATTAGATTTGGTGAGAGCGGATTCAATGATTAGGGAAAAAAAACAGGTGCTTCTGCAGCCACAGGCATGAATCCAGGATGATTTGTTACCTGCTTGCTGCCAGGGTCAAGCTGATCACTGAGTAGCTACAGAGTGTTCTGATGGGAGGAAGTCATAAATCATCGAAGGTGGAGAGTAGGTTGAGAATATGATTAATAAAGCATTCGGGATCCTGGTATTTGTAGAAAACAAACACATGGAAGTTATGGTGAATATTTATAAAATACTGGTTTGGTTTCACTGAGCACCACACTTTAAGAAAGATCTGAAGGCACTGGAGACGCTGGAGTGCAGAAAGCATTTACAAGAATGGTTCCAGGAATGAGCGACTTAAGTTATGTGGGGAGACTGGAGAAGCTGGAGTTGTTTCCATTGAAGAAGAGAGGAGTTTTGATAGCATTGTTCAAGATAATGAGGAGTCTGGACAAAGTAGTTGGGGAGAATCTGTTCTCATTGTTGGGAGAAACAAGTACCAGAAGCACTGATTTAAGGTAAATAACAAAAGAACCAAACGTGACTTGAGGAAAAATCTTCTATGCAATAAGTGGTGGAGATCTGGAATGCACTGCCTGACAGTATGGTGGAGGCAGATTGAATCGTAGCTTTTAAATGGGAATTGAATAATTAGCTGAAGAGAAAATATTTGCAAGGCTACTGGGAAAAGGTGGGGCAAGTGGGACTGGCTGAGTTGCTCTTGCCAGCACAGACAGACAAAACAGGATTATCACAGTCTTAGAATATGATACAGTGACAAATATGGAAATGTGTCCTAAAAATGTTGAAGATTAAGTGCTTATTTTTCAACGATACATAGTGTTTAGAAAAGACAGAGGGGAAAAGGGGAACTGGGTATGGTAGTACTTATTAAGGAAGACATTGCAACATTAGAAAGAGGGATGACTCTGACAGGTTGGAGTTGAGTACCAATAAAGGGCATGATCACATTACTATAGCCATCCAAATCATGAGAGAAAGATAAGAGGGGAAAATCTACGGGAAAATCACAAAGAATTATAGATTGGGAAAGAGCAGTGTTACTGAGGGACTTCAATTACCCAAATATCAATTGGGATAGTCTTAAGGTGGGCAAGGAGGGGAAGGACTTTCTGAAATGTTATCAGGAGAACTTCCTTTATGGATGCTCTCGGTCCAAAAAAAAGATATTGTTGGATCTAGTGCCAGGGAGTGAAGTGGGCCAGGTGTCAGGTGGGTGTAATCATTCAATGATAGGATTTAAATTCACAATGGAGAAGAGCAAGGAGCAATCTAAAATTCTAAATTGGAAGAGGACTAATTTAATTTTTGATGAGGGGGTTCTGGCTAGGGTAAAATAGAACCAAACAGTGACAGGAAAAATAGCAAGGGAACAATGGGCGAACTGTAAGGGAGAGGTGTTTCAGGAACAGGATGGATAAATTCCAACAAGACCAAAAGCTAAGGGATCGAAAGCCATGGCTCATTGGATGGCAAGATAGCTAGAGAATATGATGAAACAAAAAGAAATCATTAATGTATATCAAACCTGTATATCAGTTCTTCAAATGAGAACGAGGCTAAATACAGTAAGTGGAGAGGGGAAGTGAAGAGGAAAGTATGGCAAAGAAAGAATATGAGAATAGGGTGGCAGTTAATGTAAGTGGGAACAAAAATAAGAACATAAGAAATAGGAGCAGGAGTAGGCCATCTAGCCCTTCGAGCCTGCCCCTCCTCACCTCCTTACTCCTTAAACATTTCCATGTACAAGATACAAGTAAGGAGTCTAATGGAATATTCCCCACTTACCTGGATTAATGAAGCTCTCTCAACACTCAAGAACCTTGACAGCATCAGGACATTTGATCTGTACGCCCTCCCCAACCACTGACACACAGTGACAGCAGTGTGTACCATTTACAAGATGCATTGCAGCAACTCACCAAGCTTTCTTTGACACCACCTTCCAAACCTACAATCTTTACCAGTTAGAAGAAAAAGGATGATAAATGTTAGGGAATATCATCAACTGTAGGTTCCCTCAGAACCTTCCACACACCTGACGAAGGAAACCGTTTCCAAAAGCTTGTGGGATTACTATCAAATAAACTGGTTGGACTTTAACCTGGTGTTATGAGACTTCTTACTGTGGCTCCCTGCAAGCCATATACACTGACTTAGAAATATATTGTTATTCCTTCATCATTTTTGGGCCAAAATCCTGAACCTTCTATCTAATAGCACTGAGGGCAAACCTACACTTTGATTTGATTTATGTATTCAAGTGTATTAGTATACAGAGAAAAATGTTGCTTCTTGCGCGCTATATAGATAAACAAAGCATACAGCTCATAGAGAAGAAAAGGAAAGGGTGCAGAATGTAGTGTTACAGTCATAGCTAGGGTATAGAGATTAGGTATGAAGAAGGTTCATTTCAAGAGTCTGATGGCAGCAGGGAAGATCATTGTTAGAGAGTTTGCAAGAGTTAGAGTTTTAAAAGTATTGAACAAGAATAAAAGAGAGAATTAGATGGTATGCTGGGCACAGTTCTCGATTAAGTCGTCACACTCTGGCGCCATCTTGGATCACGGCCACCATATGGACTGCAGCCATTTAAGAAAGCAACTCACCACCTGCTTCTCAAGAACCTGACTGGCCTTGTCACTGATGCCCACATCCTATGAACAAATAAAAAAGTCCTGAAAAGTTACTTAGTTATGAACAAATGTTGCTGAACATGACTCATCATCAATGTGAGATGATGGATAATACCTTTTGGCAACGCTCCAAGAACAAGTAATTAAAAGGTTGGCTGCAACAACAAATAGACAATCATTGGGTTTCAAAGAAGGTAAATACAGTTTAGAATGTAAGACAGCAGTCCAAATATATACGTCATTCCAATCAGGATCCGGGGGAAGAGAGAGAGAGACAGACAGACAGAATAGGTCATGAAAGGGATAATCCAGCAGATGGACAATAAAGGACCTACATTCTACACAACATTCTGCACTTGTAGCATTACATTCTGCACCCTCTCCTTTCCTTTTCTATGGACGGTATGTTTTGTCTGTATAGCGCGTAAGAAACATTACTTTTCACTGTATACCTAATACATGTGACAATAATAAATCAAATCAAATCAAGGTTGGTATTTGAAATTAAGTTGAGTGGAGTGACCTGGGGGAAAGGTCGGATATTATTCCTGGGGTGGATCCAACTGATATCAGGGAGGGGATTCGTACTCCAGGTAAGAACAGGCATGTGATTGTAGAACATGGGTAGCAGATACAAATGTCAAAAATAGTAAGATTCAAAGAACAGCAAAGGGTGACAAAACAGAAAGTATGATTTACAAAAAAAGGGAGTATGCAAAGGAAAACAACACAAAAAGATGTTTGTAATGATATCAGGAACAAAGGGGTGATCAAAGGAACATGGACCCGTGAAGTTTGCTAATGGAATATATTGTCAATGAAAATATGGAAATGTTGAAAAGTTGAGTAATTACTTGTATACTCATTACTCAGACGTAAGGAAGGTCAATATGCCAGACATCCAAAGTAACTAACGCTGAATCAGGAAAGGGATTGCATCAATATCAATACAAGTAAAACAACTGGAAAGGAAAAAAAAAATTGCACTAAAAAAAGCCTCTGACCAGATGGTTTCCATTCCAGGTGTTTAAAGGGGAAGGTGAGAATATTGCTGATAACCTAACCAGTGTTTTCTATAAACTGTGTCACAACCCAAACTGAAAGTCTTCATGCAGGCCGTGTGCAGGTCAGCCCCTTTAAGTTACTGTGCATGTGTGGCCTTGCAGAGAAACCCAAGGAGCCACATACTTAAATAAATCACCTGCGCTCTCCAAAACAAATTAGAGGGTACGTTGTTCTTTGGATTCAATAACTGTTCCCTTAGATTTGAAAATAGTGCATGTTACTCCACCATTTAAGAAAGGTGAGACAGGGAAACCAGGGAATTATAGGCCAGTTAACCTAACATCTGTTGCTGGGAAATATATTAAAACCTATAATTAAGGATAGGCTGAACACCTTGAAAATTTTCAGCTGATCAGAGAGAACCAGAGAGGATTTGTAAAGAGTAGGTCTTGTCTGATAAATTTGGTTGCAGTTTTGAAGCGGTGACTAAAGTAATGAGCCTGGTAAATTATAGGAGTGCAGAAAGAGGCCATTTGGCCCATCCTGCCTGCACCAGCTCTCCAAATCAGCATCATAGCTTAGTGCCATTCCCCTGCCTTTTCCCCATATCCCTGCATATTGTTGCTACTCAAGTAATCTTCCAATACCCTTTTGAATGCCTCATTGAATCTGCTTCCACCACACTTCCAGGCAGCGTATTTCAAACCCCAACCACTCGTGTGAAGAATGTTTCTCTCACATCACATTTGCTGCTTTTGCAAATAACCTTAAACCTGTGCCCTTTTGTTCTTGATCCTTCTACAAGTGAGAACAATTTCTCTCTATCCACTCTGTCTAGCCCTCTCATTATTTTAAACATCGCTATCAACTTTCCTCTCAGCCACCTTCTGTCCAAGGAGAACAGTACAAAGAGTACAAGACAAAATTGTCAAAAAACTCAAAAAACAAAGAAGAACAAAGAAAATTACAGCATAGGAAACAGCCCCTTTGGCCCTCCAAGCCTGCATCAACCATGCTGTCCAACTTAACTAAAACCTCAAAGAACGGACTATAATAATAACAGTTGGACCATCTCATAAGTAGGGAACCCAGATCAGTACAGGGCTCATTACCAGCCATGGGACAAAGATGGCATGTTGAGTCTCAAATGGAAGTTGTCCCCACGCCTGCCCCTCCGGCGATGAGGCCACAGATTCTGAAGTGGAAGCGGAAGAGACAGGCAGCCCTACCAAAGTGAAATCTCAAGAAGAGCCCAAGTCATTGTATTTACGGAGCTCCCTTAGGAAGCGATGGTTTCCGATCTGCTTCACATCTCCTGATCTGATCCTGCCTCCCATCGAAACCAGGCTGCTCATCAAGCAGTGGAGAAGACCACCCCCCCCCCAACATCCCTCCTCCCCCAACCATAGTAAGATTACAGGATAAGAAAAGGAGAAATGGACTTGAGTGGGAGGGATGTTATGATGGCCATGGGGCATCATCAATAGAGCTCCCTGTGGGCCTCCTTGAATATGAGCTCCCCTATTGGCTGGATGGAGACTTACCCAATGGGGAAGGAGCAGCAGGGGATTTAAATCCAGCTGGCTCCACTCAGGCCAGCAGTCAATAGACTCGGGACTGATCTGTAGCTATTGAACTGAGTTCAGATATTACTGTAAATAAAAGGGTGATTGGTAATGGAAGACTCACCTCAGTAAAATTATTCCAATTAGCTAAAGTTGAAGCTCGTGGAACTGGGGGTAAATTATTAACCTGTTTAGAAAATTGACTGAGTAATGTGACACAGAGAGCAGGCATAATAGGTAAATACTCTAATTGGCAAGATGTGACTAATGACCTCCCACAACAATCTGTTTGGGGGCCAAATATGCACCATGTCTATTAATGACTTGGATAGTGGGATTACAAATTACATATCCAAGTTTTCCAATGACACAAACATAGGTCACATTTAGGCAGTGTGGATGGACATTGTAAAGAGATGTTAATAGATTAACTGAATGGATAAAATGGTGGTAAACAGATTCCTGTAGATAAGTGTGAGGTTGTTCATTTTGCATCTATGAAAGATAGAGCTTTCTGAATGATAAACAAAACTATAGGAGCAGTCCAAAGAGGATTCAGGATCCATGTTCATCGATTGTTTGAATGCCATGAACAATTGCAGAAAATAACTTTGAACGCCTAACAGAAAGCAGGCTTTTAAAATCAAGAGGTTTTAAAGCCCTGGTTAGGCGACACCTGGAGTTACTGTGAGCTGATTTGGAAACCAGAATTTAGGAAGGATATATTGGCTTTGGAGGGCATAAAGCATAGGCTAACCAGAGTGATACCTCAGGTCTCCAGGGATTAAATTATGTGTAGAGATTACACAAATAGAATTATGTTCCCTGAAATTTAGGAGATGAAGGGTGATTTGATTAAAGTATTCTAGCTATTAAGGGAGCAGATTGGGTGGATAAAGAGAAACTATTCCCTACGCTTGGTGAATCTGAGACTAGAAAGCATCATTTAAAAATTAGAGCCAGGACTTTGAAAGTGAAATTAGGAAATACCTCCACACATAAAGGTAAAAGTTTGGAATTCTCTTCCAGAAACAGCAATTAACGCTAGATTAAGAGTGAATTTTAAATGCAAAATGGATAGATTGTTGAAATATAAAGGTGTTAAGGCATATGGGGGAATACATGGCAGGTATTTGGAGTTAGCTCACAGGTCAGTCATGGTCTAATTGGGTGGCAGGACAGGCTTAAGTGTTAATTAGTTCATTCTGTTCCAATGTTCCTAATGTCACTCACTGCTTTCACAGTGACTTCCTACAAATGTCCTTTTATCTGCTAAAAGTATTACATTTGTGTTGTTATCACTTCTTTCTCTGCCATTACAGGAGAAAGGAGAACAGCATATTAGGGAGAGGCAGAGAAGGTCATCCAATCAACTCTACTTTGACAACTGTAGAGAAGGAGATGCTGGATTAGCCAGGTCTTGGGAAGCCTGGCTGTTGGAGATGGAATCATAAGAGCTCACAGCTACCAGGCAACAGAATTAAATATCACATAGCTACATGGCATTTAACACTCACTCATGATTAGCTCACAACAGCAGCCAATGAAAATTGATATTGTGCACAATAATGATTTTGCACCATACTTTCTCAAGTCTAGTTAATTTCTTTAATTTCCTGCAGGCCCTTCAAATGTCCCTCGGAAGATGGTACAAGAGGAGGATGAACGTCACTCATGCTAAGGGTGCACCACCACAGAACCAATGTGCACTGTCCGCCAGCTTAGAAACAAACCTTGGTGGGAGCACCAACATAAATAGTTGAATTGATATATAGTCCTGAGGTGTCATAAGTAAGTATTAGCAAGTGCTGGAGACAGAGGCACAGGACAATCCAAGTTTTGCCCACCCAGACAGAATGCTCAGCATTGGAGGCTGTCACTGAAGAGGGCAATTCTGGAATCACAGCAGAAAATGGGTGAGCCTTTCAAGCGCAAAGAGCGGAGGGAGTTTGGAGGAGTCAGTCACCAGCATGAGTGACAAGGTGAGCCCTATGCTGTGCTATTCCCTCTCTAAGCCACATCACCTCCTTCTGTTCCTTTAAGACTCTCCTTAAAATTCACCTCTTTATCAAGCTTTAGACCACCTGTCCTAATATCTACTTATGTGCTTTGGTGTCAAAATTTGTTTAATAGTTGTACTCCTGTGAAGCACCTTGATACATTTAACAATGTTAAATGTGGGGTATAAATACAAGTTGCAATTGTTGTATATCAGACAGAGAATTATAACTATATTCATAGTCATAGAATCATACAGCACAGAAAGAGGCCCATCGGCCCACCGTGCCTATGCTGACCATCAAATACTAATTCATACTAATCCCATTTACTAGCACTTGGACCATACCCTACTATGCCTTGGTGATTTAAGTGCTTGCCCAGATACTTCTTAAATGTTGCGAGAGTACCTGCCACCACCATCCTCTCAGGCAGCACGTTCCATATTTCCTCCAGCCTCTGGGTGAAAAAATGTTTTCTCAGATCCCCCTAAATCTCTTACTCCTCACTGTAATCCTAGGCTCTCTGCTCTCAGACATCGCTGCTTTGGGGGAAATGATTCTTACGATCTACCCCATCTATGCATAAGAACATAAGAACATAAGAAATAGGAGCAGGAGTAGGCCATCTAGCCCTTCGAGCCTGCCCCGCCATTCAATAAAATCATGGCTGATCTGTTGTGGCTCAGTTCCACTTTCCCGCCCTCTCCCCATAACCCTTAATCCCCTCTCTTATCAAAAACCCATCAACCCGCTTCTTAAAAATATTTAGCGAGGCAGCCTCCACCACTTCAACGGGCAGAGAATTCCAGAGATTCACCACCCTTTGAGTGAAGAAGTTCCTCCTCAACTCCGTTCTAAACCGCCTCCCCTTTATCTTGAGGCTGTGCCCCCTAGTCCTACTGTCTTTTTTGAGCGGGAAGAGTCTCTCCACCTCTATCCTATCCATCCCATTCATCATCTTATACGTCTCAATGAGATCTCCCCTCATTCTTCTAAACTCTAGCGAGTACAAGCCTAGTTTATTCAGCCTCTCCTCATAGCTCAACCCCCTCAACTCCGGTATCAGCCTAGTAAACCTCCTCTGCACTCCCTCCAGGGCCAAAATATCCTTGCACAGGTGCGGCGCCCAAAACTGCACACAGTACTCCAGCTGCGGCCTCACCAATGCCCTATACAGCTGCAGCAAGACCTCCCTACTTTTATATTCAATCCCCCTCGCTATGAAGGCCAGCATCCCATTCGCCTTCCTGACCACCTGCTGCACCTGCAAGCTGGGTTTTTGCGACTCATGCACAAGGACCCCGAGGTCCCTCTGCACCGTCGCCTGCTGCAGTTTTTCGCCACGTAAGTAATAGTCCTTCCTACCATTCTTCCTACCAAAGTGGACCACCTCACACTTGCCAACATTAAATTCCATTTGCCATTTCCTGGCCCATTCGCCCAGCCTATCTAGATCCTTCTGCAGACTCTCCACACCCTCCGCACAATTTGCCTTTCCCCCAATCTTGGTGTCATCAGCAAATTTCGACACCCTGCACTCGGTTCCCTCCTCCAGATCATCTATATAAATGGTAAATAGCTGGCCTCCTCTGCTCCATCCAAGGAAAACAAACCCACTCTATCCAGTCTCTCCTCATAACTGAAACTTTCCATCCCAGGCAACATCCTGGTGAATCTCCTCTCTAGAGCAATCACATCCTTCCGATAGTGTGACGACCAGAACTGCACACAATCCTCAATCTGTGACCTAACTGATGCTTTATAAAGTTGTACCAAGACTCCCTGCTCCTATACTCTATGCTCCAGCTAATGAAGGCAAGCATTCCATATGCCTTCTTCACCACTCTGGGCTGCCACCATCAGGGATCTATGGACTTGTACACCAAGGTCCCTTTGTTCCTCAATAATCTGTAGGGACCTGCCGTTCATTGTATATATCCTATCCTTATTAGACCTCCCAAAATGCATCACCTCATACTTACCGGGACTAAATTCCATCTGCCATTGTTCTGCCCAGTTTAGCAGCTGATCAATATCAGTTTGTAGCCTAAGACTATCTACCTCACTGTCAAAAACACTACCAAATTTTAATGTCATCTGCAAACTTACTAATTATACCTTCTACACTGTACAGATACTAGGGGCACGACATAGTCTCAATGAGGGATGGTGGATGGAGGTAATTGAAGAGTTAACTTGCAATTGGTGAAATCCCAGAGGATGAGTCACCGTTATTCATGCCTTTACCTGCTAGCGATGCTCCCACATTTTTGGTATGTGTTGGAATGTTGAGTCATGTCTCACAGTGCAAACAATACTCCATTCTAGCTCTGTGCATACCCTCCCACACATCTGTGACTTACACATGGAGGAGGGGCAATCCCTGCTACAATAGGAGCCATTTCCCTGAGCTGGAGAATTGGCTGTCGGCTCCTGTCCCCAATCCCACCATGTCAGCGATTTGCCTCTTTCCCAGGATTAAAAATAATTTTGGAATCAGTCAAGTGGCTATATATAGTTCAATGAGTTTGATGCAGTCAATTATAGCATAGCACCAGAATACCCTTTCGCAATAAATTACAGGAACAATGACTATTAATGATTACCAACAGAATGAACCAAAATTAAACAGAGTTTTATGATATGAGGACAAAAAGAACAAGAGAGCAATCGAGCAAAACAGATGGTGAAAGAAAGTGAAGGAAGGAAACACAGAGACTGAAAGACAGCCCAACAGATACTGGGAGAGAGTGAACAACAGAGAGACCAGTGAGAAAGTGAGACAGAGAAAGGAACCAGAGCATGAAGGAGAAGTGAAGAGAGAGACAGAGCAAAAGAGACAAGACTTAGAGAAAGGACAAAGAGCTAGAAAGAGAGAGAGAGACACACACAGGTTTAGTTGACTGAGACAGCGATGAAGAAAGAGAATGCATGCTAGAAAAAGATAGAGGTAATTGCAACACAAGACAGAGGGAGAAGAGACAGAACAGAGAGAAAGATACAGAGGAAGAGAAAGAACCACTGGAAGATTCAAACGGACTGGGAAAGGGAGAAAGAGACCAGGTAGGAAAGGAGTGTTAGAGATATTGACAGGGAAAGAGAGAGAGAGAAAGAGGGGAAGAGAGAGATAGAGAAAAAAACAGAAACAGTGAAAGAGATTAAGCAAGCAAATAAAGTGAGAGAGGGACAGGGGACAGGTAGAGCTAGAGAGGAGATAGAGACAGACAGATAGAGACCACCCTCCCCCGCCCCCAACTTTGCTGAACATCTTTGCTAGGTTCACAAGCATGACTCTGACCTTCCCATTTCAGCTCTATTTTGCTCCCATGTTCATATTTCCATTCTTGGCCTGCTGTACCTTTCCAGTGAAGTCCGGCACAAACTGGAGGAACAGCACCTCACCTTTTGATTAGGCACTTTATAGTTTTCCATTCTCAATTTCAACAACTTCAGACCATGAACCCTCTCCTCTATTTTGATTTTTTTTCCCTACTTTCCTACAGGGACTTGATTTGCTTGCACAGAATGCTGACCTTTATTCTGCTTATAAAACTTCCTGCTGCCTTACTTGAATGTCCTTATTGGCACCTTCTATAGTCTTTAGATTACCTGTAACACTCCCTTTGTCTTGCTCTATGGTACCTTTGCCAATCTCTCCTGAGCTCCCAACAATCCCTGACCTTGTATTCTACTCTCTCCAGCTATAAAATCCATTGCATTTCTACCTCTCTTCCACTCTGAAGAAGTCATTATGGAATTAAGATGTTAAATCTGTTTCTCTCTCCACACAGTTTGCCAGACCTGCTGAGTCTTTCCTGCATTTGGTCTTTTCATATTATATTAGAGAGTAACAGTTTTGGAGAGATGTAACTGGGATAGAAAGAGATGGAGAGGGTGAGAAAACAGAGGATCCAACAATTAGTAGGATTGTGCTGCACATGCATTATAACACGAGGGACATGGTTGTAACCCACCAATAATTGGCAGGCGGCCAGTAACACTATACATTACTCTGGAATTTCCAGATTTCCAGTGAAAGTTGGATCTCATCTCAGGAACCTGGGATTATGCATATTACTAAGAATGTGGAAAATTGCCCAGATATCTTCTTCTTCTTGAGTTCACTGACCAAAGGCAGATGCAACCCACAACACCACAACTTCCAGCTTGGGTTGGTTAAATTGGGGAGGTCCTGAATCCATCTTAGTCAGAATGGGGTTTGAGCCCACACCAGCTGTCCCGTCCACAGAACCAACTGGCCCCATCAAGGACTGTGAGTTGCTGCAACAACATGCACTTTTGCATACATGTTGTAGCCTGGAGCTATGGATGGTGATGGTAGAGGCTGTAACATCCTTTCATGGTTGACCAGGAATCTTTCCCGCTCTTACTGACTGCCATTAGTGTGTATTGGGAGGATTCATAAGTTGATTCTCAACCTGTTGTGTTATGAACATATCTGCTTTGGCCATTAAGTTCTGGAGTGGGACTTGAACTCACAGCTTGTGGCTTAGAGGCAGGGATGCTAATTGTTGCTCCCCAAGAACTCCCTCCAGTTATCTTCGGTCCACAAAAAGGACAAATCCAACCTGGCCATGTACCACTCTAGCAGACTCCTCTCAATCTTCAAAACTGTGATTGAAAATGTCATTGAGAGTGCCATTAAACAGCACTTACACTGCTCCCCAATGCTCAGTTTTGAGTTCCACCAGGGCCATGGATCTTGACCTTATTACTACCTTGTTCCAAACATGAAGTTACCCCAGTAAAAGTAAAGTCAGTGGGAAATGGATAAAACTCTTCACTAGCTGGAGTCATACCTAGTACAAAGGATGATGCCTGTGGTTGTTCTAATGCAGGGTTTCCAAAACCTTTCAAGCTGTGGAACCCCTAGTGACCTCCCAAGTACATCAGGGAACCCTAAGCATTCTCAAAACATTGAAGCACTTTTTTGTCACAAACAGGTATGAACATGAATTAGGAGTTAGGAAGAGACACGATGGGCCCTATTTTACCATTTTGATTCTAAGTGCTGGCGGACTCAACTGGGAGTGTTTCAGATCCAACTTTTAGACCCGTTCTCAAGCGCCCCCATACGCACTCAGCCTGAAAATATACCAGCGATTCCAAATTGCGCTGCAGAAGCCTGTAAGTGGGGCTTAATGTGCCCAAAACCCTGCAGCTCTGATCGGTACCTCTAACTGTGCATGCGCAGAAAAAAATGATGGAATGCAGCTCCTCTGCCACATCACTCCTGGGCTGGATAATGCCTCCCCTTGGCCCCCACAGACATTGCCCCAGCCCCACAACATTACTGACCTCCTTATCCCCCCATCCAGACCACTCACAGCCCCATTCCCCCCACTGATCTCAGGCAGAGTGGCTTTAGACACCCCCCCCCACCCCCACTGATTGCAGGCAGAGTGGCAGCGGATGCCCCTGCCCCTTCCCTCCACTGATCTCAAGCAGATTGGCAGTGGACCACCACCCCCCCCCAACCGATCTCAAGCAGGGAGCCGTCGGATGCTTGGCACCTACCTCCTCACTAACCAAATTGGACCTTTATAGAACATGTCTGTTTCGTGCCAATTCTGGATGGGGAATGCAGTGATAAAGGGGAAAGTGCTGATAAAGTCAGGCATGCAGCCCATTAAGTCGATTGAAATGCATTTAAATGGCTGTCGTGCCTGTTTTGGGCGTGGTCCCGATCACGGCCATTTTCGGATCTTGGTAAAGGAGGAACCGGCGTGGAGGTGGGTGTCTCACGTCCATCTTTACCAACTTTTTGTCCTGAAAATGGGCATAATGCAACGGTAAAATTGGGCACAATGGATGGAATTCTCCAACCTTGTTCACTGTACCACTGCCACCAGTGAAAATGGAAAATCAGTTAAAACTCCATTCACTGCAGCTGCACAGGAAGATCCCAGCCGTGGGCCAGGTCAGAGGTTTCCAGTGATAGTCACAAATAAATTTGCCCACTACATATCCACCGTACAATAACCGCTGGCCAAGCCCTGGCCCTTAACATTAATTCCTGAAGTAGTACCCACTTTCAGAGCAGGTAATCTTAAAAGGTTTCTTAAATTTTAAGTCTTACCTTTAGTCATTTTTGATGAGAAGGATGATGGACACATATTCACCCACCTACAAATACACACACACACACACACACACACACACACACACACACACACACACACACACACACACACACACACACACACACACACACACACACACACACACACACACAAATACCCCACTCTCTCTCACATATGTCTCTCTCATATATACCCACACACACACACGTCCCTCTCTCTCCCTCTCTCAAACACACATGCAGACACACACACACGTCCCCTTCTATCTTACACACACATACACACACACATGTCCCCTCTCTTTTACACACACACACATACACATGCTGACACACATGTCCCTCCCCCTCTCTCTCACACACACACACACAAACACGCCCCCCTCTCTCTCTCACACATACACACACACAGACACGTCCTTCTCTCTCTCTCACACACGCACGTGCGCACATACACACACACATGTCCTTCTCTCTCTCACACATGCACACGCGCACGCAAGCACGCACACACACATGCCCTGCTCTCTCTCACGACACAGGTGCCCCCCCCTCTCTTTCACACACACACTCACACACACACATTTAGACAGTTACAAGAGTAAGATGAATATGGAGGGGTATGGGCCAAACGCGGGCAATTGCGACTCACAGTGGTAAAAACTGGGTGGCATGGACAAGTTGGGCCGAAGGGCCTGTTTCCATGTTGTAAACCTCTATGACTCTAACACACACATCTCTTCTTCATGCTCTGAGGGCCACTCCAGCCCCTGCTTTGAGGGCTGCTCTGGCCCCCAGTTCTGAGGTCGCTCTGGGACCCATCCCATACCCTCCACCCTTCCCCATATCTCCACCTTTCCCCCTACAAATGCCAGACAATGACCATCTCCATAAGAAAAAAATTTAATCATTTCCATTTTACAATCATCAACATTACCATTGCTGAATTCCCCATGATCAACATGCTAAATTGCCACTGCATGGAATTTTACAGCCATACTAATACTTTGTCTACAAGAGCAGATTAGAGGCTGGGGATTCCCGCTGCATGTAACTCACCTTTTGATGACCTAAAGCATTTCCATCATCTACAAGAACGAGTCAGATGCGTGATGAAATGCTCTCTATCTGCTTGGATGAGTGCAGCTCCCACACTGAGGACAAAGCCGCCCATTTCTCTGGCACTCCATCCACCACCTTCAGCATTTACTCCCGCACCATCATGGTGCAACATGGCTGCAATCTATACTATCTTCCCTAACAATGAGGGCAGCACACACAAGGGAAGACCACTGTCTCCAGTTTGTCCTTGTACCACCTTGGAAATGTATCACTGTCCCTTCATTGTCACTGAGGCAGAATCCTAAACCCACCCCTCTCATGGCATTGTGGGAATATCTTCACCACACCAACTGCAGCATTCAAGATGGTGGCTTTTCGCCACCTTCTTGAAGACAATTAGGGGTGGATAATTGATGCTTGCTTCATCTGTAACATCCACATCCATGGATGAATGGAAAAAAATCGGACTAGGTATAATGTGAAGGAAAAAAACATTTAACTTTCTCCATAAGTGAAGTCAATTTGGGTGTGTCTAGTTCATTTTAAATACAAGGTTGTGTCTCACCATGTAGTTTAAACATGCCCTTGAACTTTGCTTTTACAAAATGTAATGCCAAAGATATTGGGGAAAATCCTGGAAGCCCAGACAATGAAATAAAATTAGCATGTTACTCTTAATTGTACCAAATTGGAAGGAGCAGGTGAATATGTACCAATGATTTCAAATTCTCCACCACCCGACTTTCTTCACCTCATGTCTGGGTTTGCTGCAGACTAATTGACTGAGAATGATTGCTATGCTGAGTCACCAACTCCCATGGTATTGTATGTATCATGTGACTCCCAGGATCATAGAAACAAACTAAAATGCCTTTAGCTTTAACTCTCTGGCCTAATCCTACATTGTTAATTAATTCAGCCACTGTGTAGCATGTCCCTTGTCAGAGTCAGAGCTTTTCTGGGACCGTCACAGTTGCTTGAAGTTAATCAACAGCTTTTGAGAACTTCTTACTTTGGCATTTATGGAAAATCAATGTTCATACACTGGCAGATGATTGAATGTAAGTCTGTGTTGGCTTAGTCTCAGGGAGCAGGGTCTGTTGGGTCAGACTGAACTCCTGTGAGTTAGGAGAAATGGAGAGTAGAGTCGTTTGATCAGTCTGTACTATGTTGGATCAACCTTGGAGAGATCATTATTACACCAGTCTTGTTTGTGAGGGTCATAGTTATAAAAACATAAGAACTAGGAGCAGGATAGGCCATCTAGCCCCTTGAACCTGCTCCACCATTCAATAAAATCATGGCTCATCTTTTCATGGACTTAGCTCCACGATCATCAGTCTGGTAGGATCATTGTCAGCTATTCTTGGAGTTATTGTTGCCCTAGTCTTGGTTGCAAGGGTCACAGTTACATCAGTCCGGCAGGTTCAGTCGGCCACTCTTAGGCTTATTGTTGAACCAGTCTTGTTTGCGAGAGTCACAGTTACATCCGTCTCGGCAAGTTCATTGTCAGCCATTCTAGGGGCATTGTTGCACAAGTCTCTTGCAGTCTCTATTATATCACTCTCAAGAGCCTTTGTTGGGTCAGTACCTGTGGGTCCTTGTTCAGTCAGGGGTCACTGTGGTACCAGGCTTGAGGTTGAACTTTGATAGCACATTGGCTCTTGGGGGAAAGGACATATATTTTATGTGGGGTGGTTATTTCTTTAAGAACTGTGATTTCTGTCTCACAGACTGGTCAAGCAACAGCGTGACAAAGTCATACTCACCATACCTTACAGATAATGTTCCAGACACCACCATCACCATTCCTGGATATGCCCTGTCCCACTGGCAGGACAGACCCAGGAGAGATGGTGGTATAGTAGTATACAGTTGGGAGTCCTGAACATCAACTCTGGACCCCATATGGTCTCATGGCACCAGGTGAAACATCAGCAAGGAAACCTCCAACTAATTAGCACATATCATCCCCCCTCAGCTGATGAATCAGTACTCCAATATGTTGAACACCACGTGGAGGAAGTTCTGAGGGTGAAAAGTATGCAAAATGTATTCTGGGTAGAGGAATTCAATGACCATCAACAAGAGTGCCTCAGTAGTACAACCTCAGACCGAGCTGACCAGGTCCTAAAGGGCATTGCTGTTAGACTGGGCCTCACCAGAGGGAACAAACAAGAGGAAAAAACCTGCTTGACTTCATCCTCACCAACCTACTTGTCACAGATGCATCTGTTCCTGACAGTTTCAGTAAGAGTGACAACTGCACAATCCTTTTGGAGATGAGGTCTGGACTTCACATTGAGGATACCTTCCAGTGTGTTGTGTGACACTACCATCATGATAAACGGAATAAACAACTTGCTGGAAAAGGAGTCTCCACAAGTATCCATATTCTCAATAATGGAGGAGCGCATCATAGCAAAAGATAAGGCTGAAGCATTGGCAACAATCTTCAGCCAGAATACTGACTGGATCATCTTGGTCTCATCTGGAGGTCCCCATCGTCACAGATGTTAGTCTTCGGTCAATTCGATTCACTCTATGTGACATCAAGAAACAGCTGGAAAATGCAAAGGCTATGGACCTTGACAATAACCTAGCAATAGTACTGAAGACTTGTGCCCCAGAACGTGCCGCGCCCCTGGCCCTTCCAGTACAGCTACAACATCAACCCAGAAATCTGGAAAATTGCCCAGGTATGGGCACATGACAAACAGGACAAATCCAACCCAGCCAATTACCACCCATCAGTCTACTCACAACCATCAGTAAAATGTCATTAACAATAGATACCAAACTGCACAACTGAAGATTAGAACCAGGAGAGCTTTAGCCCCAGGTGGCTGCCCGTAAGACATCAGGGAGTTTGCAATCTTAGCATAGTTGGGAAGAGATCTGAAGAGACCACCTTACCAATAGTAAATGGAAGGCCCAAAGAATCCCAGCGCATAAACAAATCATTGTCACAGTACTCAAACCATGCATTAATCTTTCAATTTTTTAAATATATATGTCTTAAGAGTTTTGAGGTGTAGAAGGGAAGTGGAGTGGAAACATTTAGTTTGGAGTATTAGTAATTGCGTTCATTGCATTTTTAGTTAATGTAACTGAGTGTAGTTGTTATCGTTTAAGAGCTTTGATTTCTGTGTAGTAAAATAATGTTGTTTAAAGTATGAAGAGCATGGCTTCATTCTTATAACCAATACCTGGGATTTCAAATTCTTATACAAAGGCTAGTCTCTACCAAGATCATAACAGAAGATTAGAAGATCAGGAGTAGACTATACCTGCTCCATCATTCAACATAACCATTCCTGTTTCCTACCCATTCTCCATAGCAGTGAATATCTGAGATATGCCAAATTTACAAATCTCAGCCTTAAATGTGGGTAGAGAATTCCTGGGTAGAGAATTTCAAAAACTCACAACCTTTTGAGGGAAATAATTTCTCCTCATCTCAGTCTTAAATGATTGATCCCTTATCCTGAGACTGTGCTCACCTGTTTTACATTCCTCAGCTGTGCAAACAACCTCTGTGTCTATCCTGTCAAGCTGCTTCATAAGCATGTATGTTTCAATTAGATTCTCTCTCATCTTTCTAAAGTCTAGAGAATATAGACCCAATTTACTCAGCTTTTTGTCACAGGAACCAATCTAGTGAAAGTTTGCTGAATTGGCTCCAACACCAGTGTACCTTTCCTTAAATAGGGAGGGCAAAATTGCACTCAGTGGTAGGAATTCTAGAATGAAAAGCAAACACCGACTCTCAAACTTTTAATACCAAAGTAAAGAAACTCACTTTCCCACGTTCTACTCCATCTGCCACCTGGTCATACACTCAATTAACTAGTCTAAATCTCTCTTTGCAATATCTTTGTGCCCTCCTCACAGCTTACATTCCCGCCACAGCAGATTTAGATACACTAGTCTCTACCCCTTTGTCTAATTCATTAATATAGAATATGAATAGTTGAAGCCCAGCATTGATCCTTGCAGCACTCCACTGATTACAGCCTTTGGCTGGAATTCTCCCCAGAAACATTCAGAGAAGAGTTTCCCACACTCTGCACTGCAGAGGCCACCAGATGAATATCATTACATTTCAGAGGACAGAACCTAACCTGCTGGAAAGGCTGAAATTAGCGTGCTGAGCGGGCTACTGCGCATGTGCTGATCTGTCAGATCCGAGATCGATATATGCACAGTGGCCCTGCACTGATGGCCTTCCAATTGCTGGCCAGCTCAATCTCTGGCTAGCCCCACAACTCTCACATAGCCAGCCCTTCACCCCACCACCCCACCCTTGGCCTGACTGGTGTCCCTCCAGTCATTCCCAGGCAGACCTGAAGCCACCTCCCCCCCCCCTCATCCCGGCCCACCCTGATCTCCAGTCCCCACCCCAATTTTCCCCTCCCACAGTCCTAACTCCCTCCCACAGTGCTGTAGCCCCCCAGCAGGCTGATCGTCTCCCTGGCTGACTCCCCCTCCCCCACCCCCACCCCAGCCCACCTCAATCGCTGCCCTCCCTCCTTCTGCTACTAATCCCTATGCAGAGTGGCAGCAAGATCCCCTCACCCACCAATCGCACTCCCATTTTCCCCTTTGGCACCTTTTCAAATGCATTTTGGAAATCCAAGTATAAGACATATACTGGTTCCTCATTATCTACTGATTACATTTTCAAATAACTCTAAATTTGTCAAACAGGATTTCCTTTGTAAATCCATGCTGGCTGTCTGATCTTAATAATGGTTTTCAACAATTTCTTAATGACTGATGACAGGCTAACTGGCCTGTTGTTCCTTGTTTACTCTCACTCTGCTACTTTGAATTAGGATGTTACACTTGCTAATTCTCAATCTGCTAGAACCATTCTAGAATTTAGAGAATTTTGCAAAATCATCACCAGCACACCAGATACCTCTTTTGGAACCCTAAGATGGAGGCCATGATTTCTTGGTGGGGTGGGGTCCGGGGCAGTGTTGTCGGGTTTTATTCCCTGCTAATAATAATTTTATTCTCTGTTAATAATAATTACCTAAGGGATCTTCTCTCTGCATCCTCACCCCCCTCCCCCACCCGCAGTATGTAATTTGAGTCTAGTTCTACAGTGTCTGAAGACAGACACTAAATATTTGTTCAATATTCCTCCCTTTTCGTCATTCATTTTCCCATAATTGTTTCTCCCATCTCTGTCTCTAAGCGACCAACATCTGCTTTAGGCACCCTTTTTATATACCTGTAAAAACACTTACTTTTGTTCCTGGCTAGTTTATTTTAATCTATTTATTCCCTTTTTGTTAACTTTTGGGTGACTCTTTGCTGATTTCTCAAACACAGACTCATGGCTTCCTGAGATGAATGGGTTGTCTTATGCTGAAAGATTGAGAAAGTTGGGCCTATGCTCAATGGAATGTGAAAGAATGAGGGGTGATCCTTAACACAGGTGGGCTTGACACAGTAAATGCTGAGAATGTTTGCCCTCATGTTGGAATTTGGAACTAGAGGAAATAGTTTCAAAATAAGGGATTACTAATTAACCCTGCTGCATTGCACAATATTCAATCTAAAATAGCTTTGTATCTTGCTGCTTCAATGACATATTGCTCCAGGAAATTGTCATCCAAGTGTTCCACAAACACATCGTACATCTTTGCCAATTTGATTGATCCAGCCTATGTGAAGATTAAAGTCCCTTACAATTATTATACAGTATGGCCTTTGTTACAAGCTCCAATTTACTTTTTAATTAATGCTTTGTCCACTGGTATAACTACTGTTACTGGTCCTAAAAACTACACACACCCATATTTTCTAATCTTTATTACTCCTCATCTCCACTCTTATAGATTCTAATTCCTGACCTTCTGAGCCAAGATCAGTTCTCACTTTTGTCCTCTTGTCATCCTTTCCATTCTATCCGCCTTTTTGAAATGTCGTGTACCCTGGAATATTTATTTCCCTACCCTAGTCACCTTGCCTCTGTAATGGCATTTAGATCCATTTGTCTCAATTTGTGCCAGTAATTCACATATTTTACTGCAAATGGTTCATATATTCAGAAAACCCATGTATTTTTTTGAACTACTATTTTACTTGTGGGAGATGTTATTGGGCTCATTTCAGAAATTATTATTGAGGCAATCCTCAAGGGTGACTACACCAGTCTTGGGAATGATAGGGTGCATTGTTGGGTTAGTCTGAAATTATTGCAGAATGGAAGGAGGACATTTGGCCCATCATGTCTGCACTGGCTCTCCAAATGAGCATCACGGTTTAGTGCCATTCCCTGCCTTTTCCCTGTACTCCTGTACGTTGTTCACATTCAAAAAATTGGCTAACGCCGTCTTGAATGCCTTGATTGAACCTTCCTCCACCACACTTCCAGGCAGCACATTCCAGACACCGAACTACCTACTGTGTGAATAAGTCTTTTTTTTCACATCATATCTGCTTCTTTTGCAAATCACTTTAACTCTATGCCCTCTCGTTCTTGATCCTTTTACGAGGGGAAACAGTTTCTCCCTCTTCACTCTGCCCAGTCCCATCATGATTTCAAACGTCTCTATCAAATCTCATTTCAGCCTCCAATCTATTCTCATAACAGAAGTTTCTCACCCTAGAAACCATACCTGTTAAAACTCTTCTGCGCTCTCTCCAATGCCTTCCTAAAGTGTGGTGCACAGAACTGGACACAATACTCCAGCTGAGGTCTGCCTAGTGTCTTGTATAAATTCAGTATAATCTCCTTGTACTGATGCCCCTATTAATAAAGCCCAGAATATTATATGCTTTATTAACTTCTCTCTCCACTTGTCCTGCCACCTTCTGCACATATGCACTCAGGTCCCTGTGTTCCTGCACCAGCTTAAGAATTTTCCTCCTTATTTTATATTGTGTCTCTGTATTCTGCCTGCCAGAGGTCATGGTTGACTCAGTCCTGGTTTGTTTATAAGTGTGTTGCATGAGGTGACAGTTAATACAGGCCTTCTCTTATAATGTTATAACATTGAGGGCATAGTGTTAATGCCATGGACTGGTAATACAGAGGCCCAGGCTAACACTCTGGGGATGGGTTCATATTCCCACCACGGCAGCTGGTGGGATTTAAATTCAATTAATAACTGAGTTATAAAACTGGTGACCATGATACTATCATTGATTGTCGTTAAAAACCCACCTGGTTCACAAATCCCTTTAGGGAAGGAAATCTACTATCTTTACCCTGTCTGTCCTACAAGTGACTCTGATCCCTAGTAATGTGGTTAACTCTTAACTGCCTCTGAAAGGGCTAGCAAGCCACTCAATTCGGGGGCAATTAGGGATGGGCAATGAATCTGGCCTTGCTGCCAAAACCCACTTCTCATGAGACAATTTTAAAAATTAGAAACATTAACTTACTTTGATTTTTAGCATGTTATTGAGCTCTTTACTCTAGTACCAGGGTGAGTTTCTTAGTACACTTCCACTATTCTCAAACATAAAACAAAAATTCTGATATAGGTATGTGAACAAGACCTCTGCAAATACAGGAGGCTGAGAGGAGGATTAGAAGAACTTCCCAGATACTGGAGTGTGAGAGGTTTTAGAATAACTTACCAGATATATAAGTGAAAGGAACCTCCTCGGATACAGGAGGGTGAAAGAAAGATTAAAGGTTCCTGTCCAGATACAACAGCAAAATATCTTTGCAAGGTCTTAAAGGGAGGTATGAAATGTACAGTAAAAAAAAGTGATATGAAAGTGGAAATTTCTTTAAATGACAGCTTTAGCAAAACAGGTAATGTGGGAATACCATCACAGATAAGGAGGCACAGCAAAGTCAACTGCATCAATAGGTAGAGGTTGAATGATGTGAGGTTGAAACTGTTGGTTGGACATGGCAAAATTGTCTCACAGAAACAAGATCTCCATCACCCTGAGTCTAGGGGAAAGGAGGTGATTGAGCTGCAGCACTGCGAAACTGGAAACGATTAACACTGATGGTGTGACATGAGAGGGAAGTCAATTAATAGGAATCGATACATTTGGGTGATAAGTAGAAGAGATGACTGATGTGCAAAGAAAAGAAATGAGAGATAGAGGATAATCATGAAAATCTCAAAATTACTGGAAAATGTGTCAGCGGAAGCATTTTGGTCACAGCACAGAGGAACCACATCAGCTATACAATGTCATAGTGAAACATGCACTATACAGTGCAGTCACAAAACCAAATGCAGCTGGAATAAATGACCAGACGGCAAAGTTAATCAGGGAAGGAATTGAGCCAGCGTTGAGCCCAATCCCTTCATATCTAGGACAACGAATTAAATGTTTTGTTGAATCGTAGGCTGGATTAGTCCGGTCTCACATGCCCTGCTGCCACTGCCGGTGAGAATGGAGAACTTATCGCTCAGCTAAATCTCTGTTCACAACAGCGGGATCAGACAATCCCAGCTGCAGGCGCAGTCGGAGACTTCTGGAGCTGGCTTCGAATGAAGCTCCTTTGATTCAAACTTCACTCCTTACAAAGTTATTGTACTGTAGGCCTGTAATGAAACAAAGAGCTCTTAAACAGGCTACAATTTTAATTGAAAAGTTATTCAGGTTAATGTATCACCTAGAAAGCTCCCTTCTACTGGCTCATACTGTTACCTGTGTGTGGAATTTTGCAGTCACATTTGGGCAAAATGTTTTTTTTAAAATTCATTTACGGGCTAAGGGCATCACCAGCTGGTGATCCATAATTGCCCTTGAACTTGAAGGCATTTGAGAATCAACTACATTGCAGTGCATCTGGACATTAATGAACCAGATGGGTTTTTACAGTAATCAACAACGGTTTCAGGATCTTTAATAAGTTATTCGACTTTTAATTCCAGATTATTTTTTAACTGAGCTCAAATTTCATGATGGGATTCAAAGTTGGTTCCCCAGAGCATAACTCTGGGTCTCTGGATTTACTAGGCCACGACAATACCATTACGCCACTGTCTCCCCTAATGCTCCGGTGCATCTGAAGGGTGAAGGGTGAAGGGTGTGAGGAACGATATGATGCTGCATCTTCCTCCTACCTCCTATCCCTCAGAGGTGGATGCTTGTTCAGCAGACTCTACAGCTGCCTGTTCTTGTACATGACTCATGAGAGAGAGAATGGTGATGCAATGCACACTTCAGTACTCATCTGGAGCTCTGTGTGACCAATGGCAGATACATTTAGCATGTGGAATTGTGCTCATCAGAGGGTCTCTTACATCAGAGGGTACATTAATCACTCTCTAGAGGCTCCACTACCATCTCACCATCAATGATGCCCTTTCTTGCCTCTAGGCCTCCATCCATTATCTTTTCAATCATCCCAAGAGGCAAGGACTTCCCTCTGAGCCCACGGTGTCTGGGAGGTTTTTTTTTAATAAAGTCTGCTTAGAATTAAAGAAATGTACAAGCTCTTGAATCTGCTAACATGATTTGTTAATAAACAAGATTAATAATTTCTAGCTTATAAGTAAACTTGTGTGGCCAAATTCGGCTCCAACTCGATTTTCAAGTTTGCTGATGATATCACCTTAGTGGGTCGGAGCTCAAACAATGACTACTTGGAGTATAGGAAAGAGATACAGAATCTGATGAGCGGGTGCAATGACAATGATCTCTCCCTCAATGTCAGTAAAATGAAGAAGATAGTCATCAGCTTCAGGAAGGACTGGGGAGGCCTCTTTCTACATCAACGGGGATGGAGTGGAAATGGTTGAAAGCGTCAAGTTTCTAGGTGACCAGATCACCAACAACCTGTCCTGCTCCCTCCATGCCGACATAATAATTAAGAAAGCCCATCAAAGCTGCTAATTCCTCAGAAGGCCCAGGTAATTTGGCAATTCTGCTATGACCCCCTCAACTTTTACAGATGCACCATAGAATGCATCTTTCTTAGTGTATCATAGCTTGGTATGGCCCCTGTTCTGTCCAAGGCCGCAAGAATCTACAAAGGGTCATGAACAAAGCCCAGTCCATCACGTAAACCAGCCTCCCATCCATTGACTCCATCTACACTTCCTGCTGCCTCGGAAAAGCAGCCAGCATAATCAAAGAGCCCACGCACCACAGACATTCTCACTTCCACCTTTTCCTTTTGAGAAAAAGATGCAGAAGTCTGGGGTCACATACCAACTGACTCAAGAACAGCTTCTTCCCTGTTGCCATCAGACTATGAAGCAAAGAATATAGGTCAAGAAAGAATCAGATGTGTTCCTGGTGGGAGAAGAGGTGAGGGACATGGTAAAAATGTGACATTGAGGAATGTGACGCAATGGTGAGATTCAGGGATACAGCGAAAGAGTGGGATTGAAAGTCACCTTATATTAAGTTGATCTTTCTCTAGCTATGATTGTAACACTACTTTCTGAACTCTCCCTTTTCCTTCTCTATGAACGATATGCTTCATCTCTACAGCGCACAAGAAACAATATTTTTCACTGTATACTAATAGATATGACAATAATAAATCAAATCAAATCACATCAAAATCTACCATTCAGTCAGAGGCCAGGAGGTTACAAGAGCTCTCTGCATGTGACCTGTATATTGGCTGTGTACAGAGTTTACTGTTTTATCAGAAAACAAGACATATTTTTAAATTATTCATTTGTGGGATGTGAGCCTCACTGACTGGACTTACATTTATTGCAGAAACGGATGGCAGATTCTTCCCTAAAGGGTATTCATGGATGGATTTTATGGTACACTGATAGTTTCATGGTTACCTTACAGACACTAACTTCTTATTCTAAATATATCTTAGTTTCATGATTACCTTTACAGACACTAACTTCTTATTCTAAATATATCTAATTAATTGAACTTAAATTCTTTAGCTGCTGTAGTGCCTTCAGTCCATTAGTTGAGGTCTTGGGGTTACTAGCCCACTATGTTACTTTACACTGCTTGCACATGCGCTTCAGATCATAGGGAAGTGAAGGTTTGTTTAATGGAACAGTCCTCATGCACTGTAAATGAAGCCAGCATCTGGTGCAAGCTTAAATAATCCCACCTTCTCACCATTTTCTTTCTTAGCACATTCCTTAATCTTGCTCTTCAAGAAGAAATTAGGTATAGATGTTTGGGGCTAAAGGGATCAAAGGATTGGGGGAAGGCAGGATAAAGATGTTGAATTTGATGATCAGCCATGATCAGAATGAATGGCGGACAGGCTTGAAGGGCCGAAAGGCTTACTCCGGCTTCTGGTTTCCGTATTTCTTATGTACCCTTCAATCCCACTCTATCACCATGTCCTTCGATCCAACCTTCTCACTGTATCCCTCAATCTAATCCTATCCTTCATCCCACTTTATCCATTAATCCCACTTTCCCACTGCGTCTTTCAATCCCACTCTTTCACTGTATCCCTGAATCTCACCATTGCGTCACATTCCTCAATGTCACATTTTTACTATCTCCCTCACTTCTTCTCCCACCAGAAACACATCTGGTTCTTCATTGACCCATATTCTTTGCTTCATAGGTTTCCCCTGGAAAAGTATTCCACAAGACTGCAGTGTACCCCTCTGTAATCTGACAGCACAGTATTAGATATTGAACTGCAGTGTACATGTCTCTGTAATGTGACAGCACAGTATTAGATATTGAACAATGTAAGATTTGCTGAACAAAAGAACTAAGACAGTCAAGTTTGCCATCTGCCACTCTGATAATTCCACGATTCAGTGTTAATTGAGTTATTGACTAAACATAATCAATCTTTATTGATTCGACTATAAGCAGCAAGGAAAACCCAAGTACTGGATGGTTTTGGGAACCCGGAGGTTGTAAATCACTTGTTTTTCCAAGCATTGCTCATCAACTGCCATGCATCAAATCACTTCTGCACTTTGTTCCAATATGTTATTTTATGAAATGAATTGATCTAATTTACATTTTAACACATCATTACTATGTTTTATTGTTTCCCTGGAGCACTGCTGTCCAATAAGATTCGAATGCTCCTCAAACCTGTGACAATCAGGTCATCCTGATTGTGACAGGGCATAAAATATATACAATGGGCGAAATCTTCCATTTCTTTTATTAACTGTCATCCAAGATGGGAAAGGTGGTGTGTAGCCTGCCGTCTTCACTGCCAGCTTTTCCCTTGGTCAAAAAAGATTCTTGACATGGGTCCTATAATGGTGGAGCTGGCTCTGAATAAGCCAGCAATGTCAGCCTTTGGGGATCTGAAAAAATGGCGCTCTGAATAAACATAATAAAAATAAAAAAGAGGCTACCCTTCCCCCTACAGGGAATATCCCCAACAATGCACACAGGGAACACTCCCCCCCCCGCCCACCCCAATGGACCTCCCCAGTGGAGGCCCACTAATCATGTGTAAATGTATTATCATGGGTTTCCCATCATTGCATGGCAGGAACCCCATTACATTATTGGCATCGGCAGGAAGAAATGAACGGGGAAATTTCACCAGCTTGAAAGGCATTTTGGGACCTCCTCTCAATTATGCAGTCCTACTGCCATTCCTGCCTGCTGAAAATGGGGGTAGAAGATCCAGGCCAATGTATAAATACAATATATCTACAATATTAATATTACAAATTCCAATCTTTAGAAAAGAGGTTTCAGGCTTTAAACTGTCTGAAACAGAGCCAGGAAAACTGCTTTACAAAGGTTTTTCACATCCAATTGTTCCATAAAGTAAACCTGCTTTGTGCACTCTTAAAGGGTGGTGACAAACTGTTAATTGAAGTATTCTGTTTCTGACTGTGTTCTCCTGTTTATTAAAAAAAAGCATTTTTCGCAAAGTAAACTGTCTCTATTTTATCACCAGTTTAGATTTATAAAGTTTATTTATTAGTGTCACAAGTAGGCTTACATTAACATTGCAATGAAGTTACTGTGAAAATCCTTTAATCACCACACTCTAGCCCCTGTTCGGTACACTGAGGGAGAATTTAGAATCTAACCAGCACATCTTCTGGACTGTAGGAGGAAAGCAGAGCACCTGGAGGGACCACACGCAGACACGGGGAGAACATGCTGTCTCCACACAGAAGTGAGCCAAGCTGGGAATCAAACCTTGGTCCCTGTCTCTATGAAGCAGCAGTGCCAATCATTGTGCCACCATGCCGCACTATTGATACATTAGGAGACTTAGAGAGGGAAAATCAAAAAATCTCTACATATTCATTTCTGCGCTCTGCCTCTTGCCTTATTTCATTCTGCTATTTGCTTGTTTTGAACTTAGTGTTTGGATATGCAACAGATTTTTGGCTCATGGCTAATCTCCTGTAATCCTTTTCAAGCTAATATCTGTACTTCTTTTAATTGCTCATTTTAACAGATCAACAAAGATGAAAGCTAAATGGATATTGCTATACCATACCAGCTTGCCAAACTCCAAACCACATTGGCAACCTTATAGCACTGTCTATCACTCGCACAGCTCAACCGTTTGCAAAAATTACAAACTACCAGATGAACAGAATCACGTTCTCCAGTTTTTAAAGAAATTCTTTCATGGGATGTGGGTATAACTGGCAAGGTCAGCATTTATTGCCCATCCCTAATTGCACAATAACTGAGAGGCTTGCCAGGATATTTCAGGGGACAGTTAAGAATCAACCACATTGCTGTGATTCTGGGGTCACGTGTAGGGCAAACCAGGAAGAAAGGCAGATTTACCTCCCTAAAGGTTAAAGAAGGCAGCTCACCACTACCTGTTCAGGGCAATTAGGGATGGGCAATGAATGCTGGCCCAGCCATCCATGCCCATGAATAAATAAATTAGTAAACCAGATAAGTTTTTATCTGGCAACCAAATCAATGTTAATTCTATGGTCACCATTCCTGAGGCTAGCTTTCAAATCTAGATTTCATTAATTGAATTCAAGATTCCAGCAGCTGAACCTATATCTGGCCTCTGGGTTACCAGGCCAAGTTGGTATCCCCTGTGTCACTAGATTCCCCAAGAAACAATTGAGAGTAACTGGACTGATGTCCTTCAAAGGGCCGGTGCTGCTATCACAGTATTGCACACAACAGTCCCACAGGTCTAAATGGATTGTCAGAGGCAGCCACATTGAGAGGAGGAACAGAGACGGTGACAAATGTAAATTGTATTTCTTGTTTCATTGAGCTTGTGGTCCTTTCAGCACACTTGAGCTACGCTGACAAATGTTCCAAAAAATATAGTCATGGTTTGATTGGGGCAACATGATGGCATAGTGGTTAGCACTGCTGCCTCACAGCGCCAGGGACCTGGGTTCGATTCCCAGCTTGGGTTACAGTCTGTGTGGAGTCTGCACATTCTCCCCGTATCTGCATGGGTTTCCAGGTGCTCCGCTTTCATCCCACATTCTGAAAGACGTGCTAGTTAGGTGCATTGATTGAACAAGCGCTGGACTGTGGTGACTAGGAGAATTTCACAGTAACTTCATTGCAGTATTAATGTAAGCCTTACTTGTGACTAATAAATAAACTTTACTTTTACTTTAATGATAATGTGATTTCTGTGTAACTGGGACTCTCCCAATATCAGTTAAAGAAATATCCTGTCCAGAATCAGACTGAGTCAATGCTAGATGTTAAAAATACTCCCAAATTGGAATGAAGCAAAATTTTTGCAACATTTGGAACGTATTAGTTGTCGCTGTTAAACATAAAAACCACAGAACTAATGGCAAGAACCACCAAGGAAATTCCCAGTGAATGGCTTAACTGGTTAAAGGCATACAGTCTAAGAAGGTCCCGTTATAATCCTTACTGGGGATGAAGTGAGATGAATAGAGTGAGGGAATTGTGATGGCTTGCAGTCATGGGAATACAGTGAGGGATCTGACATGTTGGGGGTACATTGAGGGGGTTGCATCCAGGGGATGCAGAAGTGAAGATGTTACATTGGGTAGAATTCAAGAGTTCAGAGATCAGAGAAGGCTGTGGAACTGGAGGTTACAGAGATAGGGAGGGGTGAGGACATGAAGGGATTTAAAAATGAAAGTGAGATTTGTAAAGTCAACAAAGTGCCACACCAGGATTTAGTCAACAAGCACATGGGTATAGGTGAACAGGACTTAGTCTGAGTTTTAGATGAGTTTCCAATGTGTGGGAAACTGAGGTGATGGTGAGGAGGGGCTGAGTGTCATCAGTGTACAAGTGGAGCTTGATGCTTTTTCAGATAATGTAACTGATGGCAGCATGTAGGTGAAAATGGGATGGGGGCCAAGTATAGACCCTTGGGAGAAACCAGAGGTCTTGGGGAAATCACTTTCTCAATACTTGCTGTTCTGACTTAGAAAAGAATGGTCCATTGTGTGAGGCACTTGGCCTCATGGATCACAAATTCCAGAAAAGAAGCAGAGACATACAGACAGAGAAAGAAAAACAGCAGCCACAACTTGGATAGAACATTATTTGTACATGTAGATTCAAAGTAGCACGCAACAGGGTTTTAGAAAGTAATGTTCTCTGCACAGAACAGAAACTGAAACTAAACAGTAGCCTGTGAAACATCCTAATGACATCAGCATTAAATGTGATCAGCAATCATGCAACTATTTAAATATATAATAGAGCATAGGAACAGATGAAATAGGAGCAGGCGTAAGCCATTTCCTCCCTCAAATCTGTTCCGCCATTCAATAAGATAATAGCTGATCTGTTTGTGGTGAATTCCACATTTCCCATCTAACCCTGATAACCTTTGATTTCCTTGCTGAACAAGAATCTATCTATTTTTGCTTTAAAAATATTCAGTGGTCTTGTTCCCACCTTCTGAGACAGAGAGCTCAAAGTTGCACAACCCTCTGTGAGAAAAAAATTCTCCTCAGCTCTGTCCTATAAGGGCGACCCCTAATTTTAAAACAGTGCCCCCTAGTTCTGAAGTCACCCACAAGAGGAAACATCCTTCCCATGTCAAACTTGTCAATACTATTCAGGATCTTATATACTTCAGTCAAGTCATCTCTTAGTCTCCTAAGTATGCCCAAAACAAAAACCAGCATGTTTCAGACAACAGAAAAGAGAGAATTACCAATCTGAGCAGTGAGACAAAGATAGAGGGTGCGATCTAACTGGCTTGCCACGCCAGTCAATCAGCATGGCAAGTCGGGAGGACAGCATGAGTGACCAAAAATCTGATTTGTGCCTAAGAACGGTTTCACACCTAGAAGGGGCGCAAAGCCTTTTAACATAAAAATTACTACATTTAAATTTACTTACTGGGTTCAGCTTCTGCCCTCCTGGATGCTCCTCCCTTGCCAGCAAGATGTCATGCCAGCCAGAATCACTACTGCTCTGCACTAGCAGAGACCATGGCCACATCAGTGAAGCCCCTGGGTGGGCAAGGGTGGGTAGCATGGGCAGGCAGTGCCCACTGGGCAGTTTCAGCCTGGCAGTGACCATCTGGCTTTACCTGGTTGGGCATCATAAGTATGGCAGTGGCAGTGTCAAGAAGGTAGGGCCTGAGTGTGAATAGGGCCTGATTGGGGGTGGGGCTATGATGGGTGGGTGCTTACGCAAGGGTGTCCTACGCAAGGGGGAGTTCTGTGCAATGGGGGAGCCCTGCAAGAGAGGTGGTCGTCAAGGTAGAAGCTCAGTGAGAGGGATGGTCATCAAGAGGGAGCTTTGGAAGGGAGGGTGATCATCAAGGGGTAACTCTGCAATTGGTAGTTCTACAAGGGGTAGCTCTGCAAAGGTTAACTCTGCAAGGGGTAGCTCTGCAAGAGATAGCTCTGCAATTTGGGAGGGAGGGTCATTCCGGTGAAGTGAGTGGGAAGGGAGCTGCAGGGGTTGGCCAAGGAAGGGTTCTTGACAGGGGGACAAGTTGGGGGTCTGTCAGGGGACTTATCAGGAAGTCACCATTATGATGCCACAATCTGGTGACCAATGTTGATGACCATGGGGGTCGGGGGTCGGGGGAGGGGTGGGGTGAGGGGTCTTCCAGTTCACTGTTAGATCAGGGCGCCCTGCACAATGGCACCTGCTCACACTGAAGTTGGTTTGATTGGCGTACTTAGGCTCTGCTGACTCCTCCCCTTCTTCCCTACAAAGTTCTCAACTGTCAAAAAAATTGGTGGAGTGCCAGAGGATTTCAGTGCCAAGCTCACCCAGAACATCAGTGCAGAGGGTTCCCGTTTTCACCCTGTGGTGGCACTTTGAATTTCTTTGGGAAAATTCCTTTGAGAGACAGAGAATTATTAAACAGGGGAAAAGCAGTAATGGTCCTTCAGAGTCCTGCAAGATTTTTTTATTGGGACAGTATTAACAGCAACTTAGTACACTATAGAGTTTGCCAGTGTTTGCTAGAGAGGAGACTACTGAAGTGCAAAAGGACTTGCTTAAATGATTGCCTCAGTCATCAATTGCGGACAAGAGTCTGACCTTAGTCGGTGTGTCTGGACACGCAAATCTCTCCCAGAAAGTTAATCTCATCAACAATCAGGAGACTGGAAAGAATGAGAAGCTTATAGCACTTCCCACTGCTCTGTACGGGCCCCCAGTACACTGCTATAGCAGAGAGGTGTACTAGTGCTGGAAGTCAATTGATCTTAGCCCCCTTCCCAATAGATGAAAACATTATTTCGAAACTTAAAAATCAAACTGCTATTTCTTTACCTGGTTTGCTTTTTATATCAACAAACACTTCCTAGAAGGCCCTATCAATTGAAGAGGCTATTGTTGTCTTTCCTGGCATTATTTGTCCCATGGGTGCATAAGTAATTTTAAAAAACTGCAAACCCAGAGAAGCAAGTCTGATGTCTCAGAGCTCCACCCATCATTGTCCTCCATTCTCTTCCTCGCTGAGACAGGCATCAGGAATCCTCAACAGATCTGCGATCCTAGACACCCTGACTAGACAAGGCTAACAAGCTGCCCGGGTTGGCCCAGTGCCCTGAAGCAGGCCTCAGGAAGCTGTGCCTGTAATTGTTCTGCTGGAGTTCATGCTATCGGATGCTCAGGAAATGGGCCAGGGTCATCAGCTTTTGCTGCAGACAGCAATTCTTACCTCCAGACAGCAGGCTCTGAGCTGTAGACTGCAGCATGGTTACTGACTCAAAGTGGAAGTATTGTGTCAAGTTGCTTATGGGCAGAAACTAGTCGTATATTTAGTTAGAAACCCCTTTTTTAAATAGCAGAAGTTGGTAGCTTTGTGGCATGGAAATGGTCCTGTAAGGTTCGGATATGGCAATGTGGGCAAAGACCACAAGAAATAGAAACTGGAGTACACATTGGACTTGGCCATTCATTAAGATCATGGCTGTCCTGATTGTGTGACCTTAACAGCACTCTCTTGCCGGTCCTCTGTAACCCTTGACTCCTTTGCCAATCAAATCAATATGTCCCTGTGAGTACAGGAGTAGCCCTATGAGGTATGGATATGGTCTGAATTTACATGGTGATGGTGGGTCTCGTCCTTGAACTGCTCCTGCAGTGGGGAAATGGAGGAAATTATTGTACTCTGACTCAATGGTGTGAAAGTCAAGTGTCCAAATCAGGATATTGTGTAGTTTGGAGGGGAAATTAGTGAACTTATTTTCTTGTCTTACTTGGTGGTATGGGTGGAGACTGGGTGAGGTAGTTAAAGGAGCTGGGAATTTTCTGTCATTCACATGATATAACATTTCCATTGTGACAGTGAGACAGTGGTTGAGGTGGTGTGGCGGAGTGGGTGTGAGGCGGATGGAGAGTGAGTCGAATGCTAAGGTGTGACGATCAATGCAATGTTCTATCTTGAACGATCTTGACCTTCTTAAGTGCTGTTCCACTGCTTCAACCCAGGTGACTTCAAGTCTCACCCCAGAGAATCTAGCTCAGAATCTTGGCAAACACACAGAGCACAAAACAAAGGGGGTGGTAAACTCTCAGAGGGACAGTACTGAGGAAATGCTTCACTGTTGAGGGACAGTAATGAAGGAGCACTGCCATTTCAAAGTGTCATTACTGAGGGAGCGCTGCATCGGAGTGGGGCAATACTGAGGGTGTACTCATGGTCAGGGGGGCAGTATGATGATAAGCTGCATTGTCAGATGTGCCATCTTTTGGATGAGAAATTAAACCTAGCTGCCTACCTGTGTCTGCCCTTTGAGGTGGACATAAAAGATACAGCACTGAGACAGCACTGCATTGTTGAAAGGGCAACAATATGGGAGGACTGCATCGGAGGGCAATGCTGAGGGACAGCTGTGTTACTTGTACATTAATAGCATTAAGGTAGTGGGCATTAACTGGGGTTTCACTTATATCCCTATTAATAGATGCAGACTGGAAGTATAGCTTTAGGGAGGTAGAATGAGCATGCTTGTAGTGGTGATCCACCAGAAGGCAGGGTACGTGAATATTTTTAAGGCAGATGCTTGACTAACAAGGAAGCCAAAGAGTTTTGGGGGAGTGGGGGGACGGGGGGCATTGGTGGCAGCTGGGGCGGCTGTAGACAGGAAATTAGGGTTGAGAACACAATCAGATCAGCCATGATATTAATGATGGAGGAGGCTTAAGGAGCTGAATGGCCTTTTTCTGATTGTGTGGTCATATGTAGCTCTGCAAATAAAAGGGCAGCACAGTGGTTAGCACTGCTACCTCTCAGCACCAGGAACCTGAGTTCAATTCCAGCCTCGGATGAGTGTCTGTTTGGAGTTTGCACATTCTCCCCATGTCTGCATGGTTTCCTCCGGGTGCTCCGGTTTCTTCCCACAGTCCAAAGATGTGCGGGTTAGGTTGATTGGCCATGCTAAATTGCTAGCAAGGTAAATTAGCAGGGTAAATATGTTGGGGTTATGTGGATATGGGCTGGGTGGGATTGCTGTTGATACAGGCTCAATGGGCCAAATGGCCTCTTTTTGCACTGTAGGGATTCTATGAAAATGCTTATAAAATTGTGTGAAAACTGACCTTCACCACTAACCTTTAGCAGTGAGTTTTGTGGATTATAACGTGGTAGATGGTTGGCTGATGCTGAAGGTTGGAAACTGAAAAAAGACATTTACATAAGAACATAAGAAATAGAAGCAGGAGTAG
Source organism: Carcharhinus amblyrhynchos (assembly GCF_965287045.1). Classification (NCBI taxonomy): domain Eukaryota; kingdom Metazoa; phylum Chordata; class Chondrichthyes; order Carcharhiniformes; family Carcharhinidae; genus Carcharhinus; species Carcharhinus amblyrhynchos. Next base: position 13,991,671 of record NC_137358.1, on the reverse strand, counting down.
GCCATCTAACCCTTCAAGCCTGCCCCGCCATTCAATAGTATCATGGCTGATCTGAAGTGGATCAGTTCCACTTTCCCACCTGCTCCCCATAACCCTTAATTTCCTTGTCTATCAGAAATCTATCTACTCATAGAACATAGAACATAGAACACTACAGCACAAACAGGCCCTTCGGCCCACAAGTTGCTCTGATCACATCTATACCTACCAAGCCATAGGACTATCTGTAACTTCCAATGCCATTAGATCCCATATACTCATCCAGAAGTCTTTTAAAAGACCCCAGCGAGTTCGCCTCTACCACCACCAACAGCAGCCGATTCCACTCACTCACCACTGTCTGAGTGAAAAACTTTCTTCTAACATCTCTTCTGTACCTACTCCCCAGCACCTTAAACCTGTGTCCTCTCGTAGCGACCATTTCAGCCCTGGGAAATAGCCTCTGAGAAACCACCCTATCTATTCCTCTCAACGTTTTATAAACCTCTATCAGGTCGCCTCTCAACCTTCGTCTCTCCAGGGAGAAAAGACCTAGCTCTCTCAACCTATCTTCATAAGGCATGCCTCCCAATCCAGGCAACATCCTTGTAAATCTCCTCTGTACCCTCTCAATAGTTTCCACATCCTTCCTGTAGTGAGGCGACCAGAACTGCGCACAGTACTCCAAGTGGGGTCTGACAAGGGTCCTAGAAAGTTGCAGCATTACCTCCCGACTCCTAAACTCAATCCCTCGATTAATGAAGGCCAGTTCACCATACGCCTTCTTGACCACATCCTCCACCTGCGAGGCCGATTTAAGAGTCCTATGGACCAGACCCCAAGATCCTTCTGCTCTTCAACCCAGCTAAGACTCCTACCCTTGATATTGTACTCCTAGACTCCTATCCTTGATATTGTACTTGACTAAAATATATTTAAGTGGAAAAAAAAGAAAGCCAGTCCTGAGTTGTGATTACCCTCTGATGTTCTTGGAGTTTGAATAATATGGCCAGTGAAGCAATTAAGTGGTTATGTGGCCACGAATTATGTCCTTACCAAAAAGGAAACAAAATATGGTTATGACACTGTCACTTGCTACTAGGATTAAATCAGATGTGAAGCACTTTGTGAATTGGATGCCTGTCAGTTGGATAGTGATGAAGGTTTGGACTTTTGATTAGAGCTTTTGGATGAAATTTACAACAGAGATGATTTGATAAATTCCTATGAACCATGGTCAGGCTTTAGTAGATTTCAGAAAACAGATGGTCATCTCATGCAGGAATATATCAGGCACTTTAGCAGATTGTATAAAATATTATATAATATATGAGGTGTCACGGTGGCACAGTGGTTAGCATTGCTGCCTCACAGCGCCAGGGATCCATGTTCAATTCCAGTCTCGAGGTCACTGTGTGGAATTTGCACATTCTCCCCGCTTCTGCTTGGGTTTCCTACGGATGCTCCAGTTTCCTCCCACAGTCCAAAGAACTGCAGGTAGGGTTGATTGGATCTAGTAAATTGCCCATTTGTGTCGGGGATTAGCAGGTTAAATACATGGGGTTGGGGGATAGGGCGCAGGTGGGATTGTTGTTGGTGCAGGCTTGATGGGCCGAATGGCCTTCTTCTGCACTTTAGGTATTCTATGATTGACAAAATGCAATTTGGGCATTGTTGGAGGATTAACACTAATGTTTAGATTGCTGGATTGTCCTAAATCAAGAAGAAATGAATTAGGATCAGGAGGCACGCAGGAAGTTTCTCATTGAGAATGGAGGGGAATTATGAATTCATGAATGAAAACATGAATATCAAGGTCACAAATACTGCAGCTGAAAGTTCTTTCAGCAATGGAAAGGAATCACATGGTGATCAATAAAATCTTGCATAAAATTTTAGCTGCTCAACCAGACTAGCTGGACATTTCCCGCAAAGAATTCACACCAGATGGTTGGAGCGTTTATTGATTTGTCTATGAGCAAAATCTCAAACTGCCTTCTCTGCCGTGTGATAGTCTCCTGGAAGATATTGCAATTACTTCATGTTTTCCTGCACTTTATGTGCTGTGAGGTAGACTTTTATCATGAATGAAATATTGGAAAAAAAAGCTGGAGGGCACTGAGGGGTTTTGTAAGACCATTCGAGGCAGAATTTAATTTAAGTTCACATATTGGTTGAAGGGTCAGGATGATGCTCAAGAGTAAGGTCCATGGACTGGCAGAATGGACGGAAAGAATGGAGACCATGAAAGCACAGCGCAGGTACTGATAGTGGGTGTAGGAGCAACTCTTGCTTCAGCAAAGAACAACCTATCAGAGAAAACTTCTGATAGTGCCACAGGACCCAACAGACAGAAAAGTGGGAATCCCACTTTCCCTAATATGTACTAATATGTGAGTGTATACTTGCATGTGAGTACATACAAAAAATCTGTAAGGGACATAGATAAGTTACCTGAATGCACAGAAAAATGGCAGATTACAGTGTAGGAAAGTGGGAGTGTCTCCACTTTGACAGGACGAGTAAAAAAGAAAATTATTCAAATTTTAAAATAATTTTTTTAAATATTTAAATTTTTAAATAAAAGTATTTTTATTTTTGAAAAATAATTTAAATGATTTTTATAAGAACATAAGAACATAAACATAAGAAATAGGAGCAGCAGTAGGCCATCTAGCCCTTCGAGCCTGCCCCGCCATTCAACAAGATCATGGCTGATCTGAAGTGGCTCAGTTCCACTTTCCTGCTTTCTCCCCATAACCCTTAATTCCCTTGCCTACCAAAAACCTATCTACCCGTGACTTAAATGTATTTAGCGAGGTAGCCTCCACGACTTCAACGGGCGGAGAATTCCAGAGATTTACCACCCTTTGAGTGAAGAAGTTCCTCCTCAACTCCATTCTAAACTGCCCCGCCCCCCCCCTTATCTTGAGGCTGTGACCTCTAGTCCTGTTGTCCTTTCTGAGCAGGAAGAATCTCTCTACCTCTACCCTATCCATCCCCTTCATTATCTTATATGTCTCTATAAGATCCCCCCTCACCCTTCTAAACTCCAACGAGTACAGACCCAGTCTATTTAGTCTCTCTTCATTGTCCAACCTCCTCATCTCTGGTGTCAGCCTAGTGAACCTCCTCTGCACTCCCTCCAAGGCCAAAATATCCTTGCACAAGTGCAGCGACCAAAACTGCACACAGGACTCCAGCTGCGGCCTCACCAGTGCCCTGTACAGTTGCAGCAAGACCTCACTGCTTTTATATTCTATCCCCCTCGCTATAAAGGCCAGCATCCCATTCACCTTCTTGATCACCTGCTGCACCTGCAGACTGGGTTTTTGTGACTCATGCACAAGGACCCCCAGGTCCCTCTGCACCGTAGCGTGCTGCAGCTTTTCACCCTTTAAATAGTAATCCCTCCTACTATTATTCCTGCCAAAGTGGATAACCTCACACTTGCTAACATTGTACTCCATCTGCCAGGTCCTCACCCACTTGCTCAGCCTATCTAGATCCCTCTGCAGACTTTCCACACCCTCCACACAATTTACTTTTCCACTCATCTTTGTGTCATCAGCAAATTTCGACACCCAGCACTCAGCCCCCTCCTCCAGATCATCTATATAAATGGTAAATAGCTGAGGCCCCAGCACCGATCCCTGGGGCACTCCACTAGTCACCAACCGCCAATCAGAATAGCATCCATTGATACCAACTCTCTGCCTCCTATTAGACAGCCAATCCTCTATCCACGCTAACACCTTACCCCCAACTCCATGCCCCCTAACCTTCTGAAGCAACTTTTTGTGCGGCACCTTATCAAATAATTAAAAATTATAAATTTAAAATTAAAATTAATATATTTAACACTATGGAAAGACTACATTATTTTAGGACAGTGCTGAGGGAGCCCTGGTTTGTATGGACCATGAAATAAAGTTCAAGGGAAAATCTCAGATCAGAACTGGAAGCAAAAGTCCCCACAGTTAAGAGGTTTTTGTGGCTGCCAGTAAATGTGCGGATAAATTACTAAGAATTATTGTTGAATAAAGTGGCATGTTTTTTAACCTTTTTGTCTTCCACTCATCAGGATAGATTCCCGAAGGGAACAACAATTTATACTGCATGAGAACAGGGTACTGACTGGTTGGCAAATGTACTCGGTTTAGGAGAGGCATTGCCATCAAGAATGCACCATGGAAAAGTTAACTGCCAAGTGTTTCATAGAATCGTAGAATAATGATGGCATGGTAGCATAGTGGATAAGACTTGTAACTCACAGTGCCAGAGTCCCAAGTTCAATTCCAGCAGTGGATCACTGTCTGTGTGGAGTTTGCAATTCCTTTGGGTGCTCTGGTTTCCTCCCACAGTCCAAAGATGTGCAGGTTAGATTGACTGGACATGTTAAATTGACCCTAGTGTCAGAGGGATTAGCAAGGTAAATGTGAGGGGTTACAGGAATAGGGGGCTGGTTGGGATTGTGTTCAGTCTAGACATGATGGGCCGAATGTCCTCCCTCTGTACTGTAGGGATTCTATGAATTCTGACAGTGCAGTTATTTTTGAAATCATGCTCTACACACATATGTTATTAATATATATCAGGAAGACCAAGGATTCCAACACTGCAAACCATCCTCCAGCCCAAAAAACATCTATTGACCATTATTCTCAGTTTTCTGTCACTCAGCCAATTTTGTATCCATGTTGCTACTTTTCCTTTTATTCCATGAGCTATAATTCTGCTCACAGGTTTATTGTGTGGTGCTGCAGCAAAGCCCTTTGGGAAGTCCATGTCCACCACACCAACAGCATTGGCCTCATCAACCCTCTCTGTTGCCTCTCCAATAGACTGCAGCAAGTTAGCTCAGACAGAATTTTCCCTTACAAATCCATGCTGGCTTTCCTCAATTAACGTGCATTTGTCCATGTGACTATTGCTTTTTTCTCAAATTATTGGGGGAAATCTCCCGTCCTGCCCACCGAGGGAATTGTTGCGTGCGGGGGGTGGACCATGCAAAGGTCCATTGACCTCAGGCAGGATTCTCCGGTTTTGGGGCGAGATAGCCGGAGAATCCCACTCATTGTTTTCTGGAAGTTTCCCCACCACCGACATTTAGCTGACTGACCTGTGGTTGTTGAAATGGCCTTTACACATTTTTTCGTATAAGGGTGTAACATTTACAATTTTCCAGTCTTCAGGAATCACTCCTGAGTCTAAGGAAAACTGGAAAAGTGTAGCCAGTGCCTCTGCAATTTTAACTCCACTTCCTTCAGTATCCCTGGGTGCGTCCCACCAGTCCTGGTGCTTTATCAACTTTAAACAGCTCACAAACGTTTCCTTCTTATTAATTTTAAATCCTTCTGCTTTATTAATTACTTCCTCTTTTGCTATGGACTGGGTAGCATCATCTTCCTTGGTTGAGACAGATACAGAGTATTCCTGTGGCAGGTTGGATGGGAGATTCCCCCCAATAATTTGAGAGAAACGTAAGAGTCACATCGGACCAATACCTCAGTCCATGGGTAAATTCTTATTTTGGTACCAAATCAGCTTTACCACTCTTTTACTACTTATGTGTTTATAGACGTCTTTGGGATTCTGTTTTGTATTCGTCGCCAATCTTTTTCCATATTCCCTCTTTGTTTTCTTTTATTTGCTTTTCACTTACTCTTGGAACTTCCTTAATTCAGCTTGGTTCTCCATTGTTTTATCCACCTGACATATAAGCATTTTTTTTCATCTTAATCTCTGTCTCTCACTTTTATCATCCAAGGAGCTCGATATGTTGACCCTACCTTTCCCTTTTGACTGTGCCTGAACTATCTCTTCTTTGTAGGTAGCATGTTATTCAGCTGCCATTTTTCCTGCCATCTTTAAGTCCAATTTATTTGGTGCAGAACTATTCCTAACCCATTGAAGTTGGCTTTCCTCCACTTAATTATTCTTACACTAGATTGTTCTTTGTCCTTTTTCATAGTCAACCTAAACCTCATAATACAATGAGCACCATCCCCTAAATATTCTCCTACTGACAACTGATCCATTTGGCCCATCTTATTCCCAAGAACAAAGGTCCAGACTAGATAGCAAGGTGGGATTCTCCAGCCATGTGCATCCCTTGACTGGAAATTCCATCCAAGCTCAACAGACCTTGGGTCCCCACTGTCCACGGGGATAGTGCCATAGGAATAGAGAGTGGTGAACGTTGTTCCTCTCTTCAAGAAAGGAAATAGGAATGACCCTGGTAATTATTGGCTGGTCACTCTTCGGTGGTCGGTAAGTTAATGGAAAAGATCCTGAGGAACAAGATTTATGACCATTTGGAAAGATGCAGCTTAATCCAGGAAAGTCAACACGGATTCGTGAAGGGTAAGTCTTGCCTCACAAATTCGATTGAATTCTTTGGGGAGGTAGACGAAGGTAGAGCATTTGATGTTGTATACGTGGATTTTAGTAAGGCGTTTGATAAGGTTCCCCATGGTAGGTTCATGACGAAAGTAAGAAGGTGTGGGATATAAAGAAATTTGGCCAATTGGATAAGTAACTGGCTGTCTCATAGAAGACAGCCAGGTGGTGGTGGAGGGAAAATTTTCTGACTGGAGACCAATTACCAGTGGTGCACCACAGGGATCGGTGCTGGGTCCTCTGCTATTTGTGATTTTTATCAATGACTTGGAAGAAGGGGCTGAAGGGTGGGTCAGTAAATTTGCTGATGACACCATGATTGGTTGAGTAGCAGATGAGGTGGAGGGCTGTAGTAGGCTACAGAGACATTGATAAGATGCAGAGCTGGGCCAAAAAGTGGCAGATGGAGTTTAACCCTTATAAGTGTGAGGTGTTTCATTTTGGTAGGACAAATTTGAATGCGGATTACAGGGTCAACGGTAGGGTTCTGAGGAAAGTGGAGGAAAAGAGAGATCTTGGGGTTCATATCCACAGATCTCTGAAAGTTGCCACTCAAGCAGATTGAGCCGTGAAGAAGGCTAATAGTGTGTTAGCGTTTATTAACGGGGGCTTGAGTTTAAGAGCCGTGGGGTTATGCTGCAACTGTACAGGACCTTGGTGAGACCACATTTGGAATATTGTGTGCATTCTGGTCACCTCACTATAAGAAGGATGTGGAAGCATTGGAGAGAGTGCAGAGGAGATTTACCAGGATGCTGCCTGGTTTGGAGGGTAGGTCTAATGAGAAAAGGTTGAGGGAGCTAGGGCTTTTCTCTTTAGAGCGGAGGAGGATGAGAGGTGACTTAACAGAGATTTATAAGATGATGAGGGGCATAGATAGAGTGGACGTTCAGAGACTATTTCCTCGGGTGGATGTAGCTGTTACTAGGAGGCATAACTATAAGGTTCATGGTAGGAGAAATAGGAGGGATGTCTGAGGTAGGTTCTTTACTCAGTGAGTGGTTAGAGTGTCAAGTGGACTGACTGCTGTGATTGTGGAGTTGGACACTTTAGGAACTTTTAAGTGGTTATTGGATAGACACATGGAGCACAGCAGAATGGTAGGGAGTGGGATAGCTTGATCCTGGTTTTGGACAAAGCTCGGCACAACATCGAGGGCCGAAGAATATGTTCTATATTCTTAGACCTTTGTACGGTCCTCCAAATTTTCTCTTGCCCACTACGATTCTCACGGTGGGTGAGACGCGAGAACTTTGGCCCAAGTGTTGGTTTTGATGAATTGGTTAGGTAAGGGAATGAAAAATCCTACAGGTGAGGATGTTTTATGAGCAAATAATTTAAATCTGCAGAAATGCATACAAAAGTTCCCGTTCTTAGCTGACATAAAGAGTATGAAACTAAACATTGTTAGCAATCCTTCACCTACTAATCTTCCTGATGGGTATTTGAGTGTAGCTGTTTCACAATATTTCTTATGTGTTAAATGGGAAATATTATCACTTAGCCCGAGAATTTGAGCAAGTAAGAAAAGTTATTAAAACTACTTTGGCTGCTGAAACACTGTCTGTAGTGGGAGGCAATGGATACTTGTCAAATATTTGAAGTGAGATTCTGTGCAATGGCCATATTAGATAGAATATCTATTGAATGTCTTGTAGCTAATTATTCATTGTGAGATAATGTCCACTTTTTGAAAAGTGGGAGTGAGGGAAGACTACAGATTGACCTCACTATCCTGAAACAAACACTGGAGAGAAAGGAAATCGGAAAAATTAAATTGATAGATACAAGTCACCAACTTTCTGATTGTTTTATGAAATGAAATATATGCACAAATGATTTGTTGGAGGTCCTAGAGGAGGGCTCCACCCTTTGCGGCTAGATTCTAGGCTTCCTAACACACAGATCGCAATCATTAAGGAGAGGCAACAAAACCTAGTCCACGATCATTCTCAACACCGGTGTTCCACAAGGCTGTGTCCTCAGCCCCTTACTATACTCCTTATACACCTACGACTGTGTGGCCAAATTAATCTCCAACTCCATTTTCAAGTTTGATGACGACACCACCGTATTGGGTTAGAACATAAGAACATAAAGAACATGAGAAATAGGAGCAGGAGTAGGCCATCTAGCCCTTCGAGCCTGCCCCGCCATTCAATAAGATCATGGCTGATCTGAAGTGGCTCAGTTCCACTTTCCTGCTTTCTCCCCATAACCCCTAATTCTCTTGCCTACCAAAAACCTATCTACCCGTGTCTTAAATATATTTAGCGAGGTAGCCTCCACCACTTCAACGGGCAGAGAATTCCAGAAACTCATCACCCTTTGAGTGAAGAAGTTCCTCCTCAACTCCGTTCTAAACTGCTCCCCCCTTATCTTGAGGCTGTGCCCTCTAGTCCTGCTGTCCTTTCTGAGCGGGAAGAATCTCTCTACCTCTACCCTATCCACCCCCGTCATTATCTTATATGTCTCTATAAGATCCCCCCTCATTCTTCTAAACTCCAACGAGTACAGACCCAGTCTATTCAGCCTCTCGTCATAGTCCAACCCCCTCATCTCCGGTATCAGCCTAGTGAACCTCCTCTGCACTCCCTCCAAGGCCAAAATATCCTTGCGCAAGTGCAGCGACCAAAACTGCACACAGTACTCCAGCTGCGGCCTCATCAGTGCCTTGTACAGTTGCAGCAATATCCCCCTCGCTATAAAGGCCAGCATCCCATTCGCCTTCTTGATCACCTGCTGCACCTGTAGACTGGGTTTTTGTGACTCATGCACAAGGACCCCCAGGTCCCTCTGCACCGTAGCATGCTGCAGCTTTTCGCCCTTTAAATAGTAATCCCTCCTACTATTATTCCTGCCAAAGTGGATAACCTCACACTTGCTAACATTGTACTCCATCTGCCAGGTCCTCGCCCACTCGCTCAGCCTATCTAGATCCCTCTGCAGACTTTCCACACCCTCCGCACAATTTGCTTATCCACTTATCTTTGTGTCATCAGCAAATTTCGACACCCTACACTCAGCCCCCTCATCCAGATCATCTATGTAAATGGTAAATAGCTGAGGCCCCAGCACCGATCCCTGCAGCACTCCACTAGTCACCAACTGCCATTCAGAATAGCACCCATTGATACCAACTCTCTGCCTCCTATTAGACAACCAATCCTCTATCCACTCTGATTGGATCTCAAACAATGATGAGGTTGGATCTCAAACAATGATGAGGCAAGAAAGAGATAGAGAATCTGATGAACTGATGTGAAAACAATAATCTCTCCATCAATGTCAGCAAAACGAAGGAGTTAGTCATCGACTTCAGAAAGCACAGTGGAGAACATGCCGCTGTTTACATCAATGGGATGAAGTGGAGGCGGTTGAGAGCTTCAAGTTTCTAGGTGTCCAGATCACCAACAACCTGCCCTGGTCCCTCCACGCCAATGCTATAGTTAAGAAAGCCCATCAATGCCTCTACTTTCTCAGGAAGCTAAGGAAATTTGGCATATCTACTACAACTTCTACAGATGCACCATAGGAAGCATTCTTTTTGATTGTATTGTAACTTGTTATGGCTCCTGCTCTGTCCAAGACTGCAAGAAACTACAAACGGTCGTGAACGAAGCTCAGTCCATCACACAAACCAGCCTCCCATCCATTGACTCTGTCTACACTTCCCACTGCCTCAGGAAAGCAGCCAGTAAAAGCAAGGACCCCACGCACCCCAGACATTCTCTCTTCCATCTTTTTCTCTTGAGAAAAAGATACCGAAATCAGGTCACATACTAACCGATTCAAGAACAGTTTCTTCCCTGCTGCCATCAGACTTTTGAATGGACTTACCTTGCATTAAGCTGATCTTTCTCTACACCCACCTATGACTGTAACACTACGTTCTGCACCCTCTCCTTTCCTTCTCTATGAATGGTATGCCTTGTCTGTGTAGCACATAAGAAACAATATTATCACTATATACCAGTACATGTGACAATAGTAATAAATCAAATCAAATCAAAGGGGTGTCTAATAATATAATGTGTTGTACAGCATGTAAATCAGATTCGCCCCAGAAGCTTGTGTTTAAAGGGCTGAGGTAGACTTAGGATATGCCTCCTCACACTGCCCCATTGACAAACCACCACTGATAAAAAAAACCTACCAATAAAATAGTGCAGGATGAAGCATCAGAAGACAATGAGCCAAGGAGCTGCCTTCAGGCAGAGCAGACATGACCCAACAAAGACCTACAGAACATGAAGGGTTTTGATCTAACCTGTTTTGAAATTTTGGTTGTAAATGGTAACTGTATTGAACCATAGACATGTACAGCACTGAAGGAGGCCATTCAGTCCATTGCATTTTTTATTTAAAGAGAAGGGAATTTATTAATTACTAACTGTATTCATGTAACTGGAGATTTGCTTGCAGGCTAACAGACTAAAACTGTGCTCATTGGCGGGAGGGGAGTGTGCATAGTTAGGGGCAGTATGCTTGTAATGTGCAACTCTGTAAATACTGTAAATAAATTCTTACAAAATTTAGATCAAAACCCTTCATGTTCTGTACATATTTGTTGGATCATGGATGCTCTGCCTGAAGGCAGGTCCTTGGCTCACTGTCTCCACAATTCTGGGGCTAATCTGGTTAGATCTGCTGCCTTACAGGGCCAGGGACCCGGGTTCGATTCTGGCCTTGCAGCACTGTCTGTGTGGAGTTTATACATTCTCCCCTGTGTCTGCATGGGTTTCCTTTGGATGCTCCAGTTTTCTCCCACAGTCCAAAGATAAGCGGGTTAGGTTGATTGGCCACGCTAAATTGACCCTAGTGTTGGGGAATTAGCAAGATAAATACATAGGATTATGGGAATAGGGCCTGGGTGGGATTGTTGTCAGTGCAGATCAATGGGTCGAATGGCCTTTTTCTGTACTGTAGGGATTCAATAAAGATTCTGTGAAAAGCGTGCTAAGATTGGCTCTGTTCTATCCTTCACAAGCTGGCTTTCTGGGTTGTAACATGTTGCACTGTCAGAAGAGAAGTATTTGAAGGACAGTGAGGAAGTTATACTCAATGTCCTGGGGCTAATGCTCATCCCTGAAATATCATCACTAAAACAGATTGTCTGAGCATCTATCACATTGCTGTTTGTAGGGACTTGCTGTGTTCAAATTGGCTGCCATGTTTTCTGTATTGCAAGAATGAACACACTTCAAACTTCCCTGATTGGCTGTAAAATGCTTTGAATCATCCTGAGACGATGAAGGCACATAGAATGCAAGCTGTTTTTATTCTGTAGTTCTGAATTAGAATCATGAGACACCTGCAGTTCAGAAAGAGACCATTCGGCCCATTGAGTCTGCATCATCAACAATCCCACCCAGGCCCTATCCCCATGTATTAACTCTGCTAATTCCCTGACACTAAGGCTGGAATTTTACCATCCAGCCCCCCACCCCCACCCCACGGGAATTGAAGTGGGCAAGGGGCAGACCATGGAATGGTCTGTTGACCTCAGGTGGGATTTTACAGTTTCAGGATGAGTGAGGCCATAAAATCCAGCCCTAAGGGACAATTTAGCATGGCCAATCCATCTAGCCTACACATCGTTGGATCGCGGGAGGAAACCGGAGCACCCAGAGGAAACCCACGCAAACAAGGGGAGAATGTGCAAACTCCACACAGACAGTGACCCGAGGCTGGAATTGAACCCGAGTCCCTGGTGCTGTGAGGTAGCAGTGTTAACCACTGTGCCACCATGGTGCCCCTAAGTTGATGAGGGTAATGGTGAATGCTCAGTCTTGGACAGTGCGAGCGTTCTGGGTTGACACAAGCAGGCTCTGGGCTGATTTACTAACTCACTGCTTCTAAAACTGAATTAATCCACTGCACAAAACTCAGCAATCTGCTGTGACCCCTAGTGGCGGGTCTAGGAATGACTCCACATTGTGCTGGTTTCTCCAAGCCCTCTAAAACTTATTTTGCTTTCCTGCTGCAGGTGTTGCAATAAAACCTTGCCCAAGTACCTAGTCTTCTGATATAAGTGTAGACAGTGACTAGTTCTGGGCTACTTAACTAGAGAGGCATCATGAGTGGCAGAGCAAAGTGTGCAGAGGATGCTGAAAGTCTGCAAAGGGATATAGATAATCTACGTGAGTGGGTAAGGGTCGAGCAGATGGAGTATAATGTTGATAAATGTGAGGTCATCCACTTTGGTAGGAATAACAGCAAAATGGACTATTATTTAAATGGTAAAAAATTACCGCATGCATCTGTGCAGAGGGACCTGGGTGTCCCGGTGCAGGAATCACAAGGAGCTGGTTTGCAGGTGCAGCAGGTAATTAAGAAGGCAAATGGAATTTTGTCCTTCATTGCTAGAGGGATGGAGTTTAAAAACAGTCAGATTATGTTGCAGCTGTATAAGGTGCTGGTGAGGCCACACCTGGAGTACTGTGTACAGTTTTGGTCTTCTTATTTGAGAAAGGATATACTGGCACTGGAGGGGGTGCAGTGGAAATTCACTAGGTTGATTCTGGAGTTGAGAAGGTTGGTTTATGAGGAGAGATTGAGTAGAATGGGCTATACTCATTGGAATTCAGAAGAATGAGGGGAGATCTTATAGAAACATATAAGATTATGAAGGGAATAGATAAGACAGAAGCAGGGAAGTTGTTTCCATTGGTGTGTGCAACTAGAACTAGGGGGTATGGCCTCAAAATAAGGGGAAGCAGATTTAGGACTGAGTTGAGGAGGAACTTCTTCACACAAAGGGTTGTGAATCTGTGGAATTCCCTGCCAGTGAAGCAGTTGAGGCTACCTCATTGAATGTTTTTAAGGCAAGGATAGATAAATTTTTGAACAGTAAAAGAATTAAGGGTTATGGTGAGTGAGCAGGTAAGTGGAGCTGAAGCCACGAAAAGATTAGCTATGATCTTATTGAATGGTGGAGCAGGCTCAAGGGGCCAGATGGCCAACTACTGCTGCTAGTTCTTTTGTGAGTTCTGTGCATTATATCCAACACTACTCCCTATCCTCCTCCACATTTTCCTTTCCTAAAGGTGTTGAGGGCTCTTCCCTCATGCTGATGATTTTATGGAATATTCAGGTGGCAACTGCCAATTCACCAATCTGAAGACCCACTGAGGAATATATAGAGGAGTTCCTCCTGAACAGTCCAGGAAATGTCAGTGTTAACTGAGCTCACTTCTCCCTCACCTCCTGCAGCCTCAGAATCAGACCTAACCCACCTCACAGGACTGGAATAAACAGCAGAGGAAATCAGTGTAGCTTTACAGACCTGTGAGAGGGGTCTCAATGCAATTGGATAGCTGTGTGGACAGATATTTACTTTAAGTGATGATAGGATGAATGCCATACAGACTCATTGCCATACTGAATACCATGCTCACTGTCACACTTGATGCTGGGTAGATTGGTTCTGTTGCTCCTAAATTCCTGGCATTGACATCATGAGAAAATGATACAGTATCCAAAGATTTGCAGATTAGGTGGATTGGCCATGCTAAATTGCCCCTTAGTATCAGAGGGACTAGCTAGGGTAAATGCATTGGGTTATGGGGCTAGAGCTTGGGTGCTGCAGACTCAATGGGCTGAATGGTCTCCTTCAGCACTGTAGGATTCTACGTTGTATCTGCCCCAATGACACATTTCACCTTCTGAAAAGTGCAAGAAGATAAATGTATAAACTTGAGTGTGTTTCAAAGGGAGAATGAGTTTGGGTTGCTGAGCCTGGATCTCATTGATGCATTCAGTTACTTCTGCTGAAGCACCTTAATTTCTAGAAGAAAAATCTACATTAAATGTTTGTGATTTTCTTATTCTTGTGCATCAGTGAATTGGGAAAACTTTATCAGGTCGAGTTCGATGTTGGGACGGATCACGGATAGACAGCGTATTTTCTAAATGGCAGGAAGCTGCTAAATGTATGGCGACAACATTGACATCTACCTAACTATGAAAGGCTGCCCAGGTAAGCTGTGTCCAGGGGGAACCAATTAACATCCCATCAGCAGTAAAGTGATGGAAGGTGTCATTAACAGTGCAATTCAGCAGCACCTAAACAACAATTAACTGCTTACTGATCCTCAGTCTGGGTTCTGCCAGGACCAATTGGCTCCTGATCACATTACCAACTTGGTCCAACCATGGATAAAAGAGCTGAACTCAAGGAAATTTGAAGTAAATGTGAATTGGGGCGACTGGAGTCACATCTAGCACAAAAGAAGATGGCTGTGATTATTGGAGGTCATTCATTTCAGTCCCAAGACATTATTACAGAAGCAGGAAGCCACCCATTGCCTCAGGTGCTGAAGATTACCATTGCTTTGAATACTTATATGCCCAGCTCATTCCAGTGTTCAGTTGCAGATACCTTGAAGGATTTCATGATATTACTCAGGTATCAGATACCTTCTATTAGAGGGCCCTTAGTGTGTAAAGTTTGTCACTAATGCAGCCAGTCAAGCCTAGAGGGCTGTAAATTTTTGCTTCAATGGTAAGATTTCGGAATGTTCAGGACATAAATGGCTGCACTCATATGGATCAGCCAGATATATGTTAATCATAAGAGGAACCATCCACCCATTAAAAGTGCAATTGGTATGTGCCAACTGAAACTGAGTTAGTAGTTTGATTTCCAAGGAAGCTGCCTTAACGTCTTTATCCTCACAAGCCTCAGATCTTCACACCTCGACACAGCCTCCGAAGATGGCTCCTGGGTGACAAGGAAATTGAAGTCCTGTCTTGTGACATCTGTGCAAAACAGCACCCCCCCCCCCCACCCCACAACACACACACACACACACACACACACACACAGAGGAAGGTTTAATAGGTGACTTCTACTGACAACAGCTGGGGCTATTTTTCAATACGGACTGGCAAGTGTCTCCCATATAGTGAAGGTGTCCCCAAATAATTCCTTTGTGCCACTAAGACTGTTTCAGCATCTTCTCTCATTTACTTTCTTCATGGTGCTCACCCTGTGTTTGGAACAGATGTGGACGCTGTATCCATTGTTTCTCTGCTCTGGCGGATAAGATGCTGCAGGTGCATGACCTTTGGGTCATGACGCCCACAAGGGCCATTGCCATCATCCCTGCTGTCCTCCACCCTTTTAAGGCCCACCTGCATTTCCCTGCTAACCTGAGGTGGGAGGACATTTTCTGCATTTCCATGCCATCGCTGCATCTGAAATTTTCTGACATCATATGGAGTCATTGTGCTGTTCCTGCATCCACTCTGTGGCCTGATGTGCATGACCTGTCATCAGGCTGGCTATTCTTTCAGTGGAAACAGTTAGGTGTCCATAAGCCTGAGAGATCACGGCATTTAACGGTATTGATAACCTTCTCCATCTCCGGTGCTGCTTCAGAAAACAGACAGCCAAAAATCTCCCATTGCAGCTCTACAGCACTAACTATGTGTAAACTCCAAAGTCAGCATTTGTGAGCTGACTCTGGCTGAAGTAGTCTTTAACCTATTAATGATGTGTTAATTGTATTATATGACACCTGAGCCTATAATTTATATGTGAGCACTCAATAAGGAATGCTTCAATTAAATTTTACAATTTTTAATACAATCTGTTAAGGTCCATGACGTTCCTCTATGGAGTGACCGTCCATCTTTTGAAATCTATCAAAGTCTGACTGTGCCTTGTAGGCATCTAATAAATCATCCTTTTTTGTAAATTTTATTCAAGAAGCTTAATAGAAGAATAAAACTTTTATCAGCATCCAACTGATAGCCATCCAGTTCACAAAATATTTTGTTCTTGGGTAAGTTTAAGCATGCACAGGTGAAGAGCATTGATTCATTAAATACATTGTGCACAATTCTGTGACCAGTGGGCACCGCAGGGGCTGGCATGCTTCCTTGTTTCACAAAATGGCATTCTGATTTAGTCAGGTAGGTTTCTGGAGTTTTGTCTTTATCACAGCACCCTTTTAAAAGGCTATTACTTTAATTTGTTAACTTATTAATTTACTTGATTGTTTAGAATTCATATCCAAAAGAGTATAAAAGAAGAGTCAGAGGGAACACTGAGTTAGTAGTTTGGAGGCAGATGTTTGTAATAATATATTCTGCCTGGTAGTAAAAAGATAAATAAATAAATCAACTGCTGGTATCCTGAGTGCTGCTTAGGGAGATCGACACATTCTGTAAATAAATCTAGTATTAAATAAAAGGATGGTATCTGATTTCCTACTTTACAATCTGCTTCTGAATTAATTAACATGGTAGCCGAGGATGGTTGCCTAAAGGTAAAGGTTTCAGACAGAAGATTGTAACCTGAGTTACTTCTGTAAAAAATGGCTGAAAGCAAGAATAAATTGTCAGAATATGATTACCCACTGATACTGTCTAAATCTGAATGTTACAAATGATGGAAAAATAAGTGGATATGTGACACAGGCTATGTCCTTATCGAAGAGTAAACAAGATATGAGTTTGTCCTTTCCAAGAAAAGTAAAATCAGAAGCAAAGTATTTTGTGAGGCGTTTTAAAATTTTTTTATTAGTATCACAAGTAGTCTTACATTAACATTGCAGTGAGGTTACTGTGAAAAACCCCTGGTTGCCAAGCTCCAGTGCCTGTTTGGGTACACTGAGGGAGAATTTAGTGTAGCCAATACACCTAACCAGCACATCTTTCAGACTGTGGGAGGAAACCAGAGCACTGGAGGAAACCCACGCAGACAAGGGAGATTGGCTGTGCGGAGTCTGCACAATGAGCCAAGCCGGGAATTAAATCCGGGTCCCTGGCGCTGTGAGGCAGCAGTGCTAACCACAGTGCCCCGTGCTGTGGATGTGAAGGTTTGGATCTTCTATTAAGTTTCATGTGCCTCAAAGAGACAGTAATTAGTTCCATTTTTTTCTGCTCATTTGAATGTTCCACGTGCATGGGGAAGGGCAATCATTAACGCAGAAATCTCAGAGAAAATTCTGAGAGGACTCTACAGCATTGCCTAAGCGATAAATTCTAATCTTGGTACACCATTAGAGAGTAAGGAAGAGAGGAAAGATCAGGATGAGATGACAGGATGTGATGAGAAGACAGGAGTTCTCCAACATTCTAGTAAAAGAATTAAGGTCCATTCATCCTGATTAATCAGAATTGATGATAAACTTTCAAAATTTGAGCAATTAGTAGAGGCTGATGGGGCACCCCTGTATCTCACACACTCATTTGTTTGACAGTTATGAGGAACAGAACATTGTAGATAGGGGGCCAGATGACGATAGGCAGAATCTGACTGGCACAGAGAACAGGGCTGTCACATCCAAAGGACAATTGCCTGGAGTCAGTAGTAGGGTGACTGTCAAGATGCATTTTCACAGACTTCATTAATGAACACAAAAGGTATTTACTCATAAGAATTATATGGCTGCCGCATGGTTGTAGCTTGTTCCCAAAATGTCTCTGCCTCAGAGCCTCCCTCATCATGGGCAATTAGTCACCCACCCCCATGTGACCCTTACTCTGCTGTATTGCCCTTAAAGGGACAACCATTGCATACCAGAAAGGTTCAGTAAATGAAGGGATGGGTCCATTGAGAGCAGGGAAAGCTATCAACAAGTTCACACATTGGCTAAATGTTCAAGTTAATGGACAAGAGGCAAGATCAATGGCAAAATGAGGTGAAACAGTTGAAAGCAAGAAAACACAGTGTGAGTCCCCATACAGGATCTGGGAGTGATTCTGGCACTAAGAAACGAACATGCAGTGGAGACAGAAACCTAGACCTGGTAAGTGAGATCATGTCACAGTACTTCTGAAAGACATAGGAGGGCAAGTACAGACTGTAGCTTGACAGATTGTGCAGTAAAACAAGAACTACAGGACAATCTAAGAACATGACGAGAAGTAGAAGCCCTTATAAGTGGGAGGCCACCAACAAACTAGAAGATAAATTAATAAAGAAGTTGGAAAAAATTGGATTGTTGGAAGGAAATTGGTGCCTATTCTGAAAATAGGAGACAGCCAGCCTTAGCACACATCTCGATATGTACAGAAAAAGTCCTCCTAGTTGGGACATATAGCTAAAGCAGGTTAACGAATTGGAAGTCTCTTTAAAACCACAGAGATAAAAGTGATCTTTAAAAAATTGTCAGCTATGTTAACCATATATTTGTGGGAATGTACACTAACCTTAATAAAACTCACATTTTTGTAGGGTGAAAAGTTTCAGAGAAAATTGTTTCAAAACCACCTAAAGAGAGAAATGACATGAAAGGGAAGGTGTAGAAATTAAACAAATGTGTTTATAGATTGAATGATGTGCCACGCACACGGTATTCTTTGGTCAAGTCCACCTTGCTGAAACTAGGCTGTACTCAACTGAAAGTAGAACCAGCAATATTCTTTTGGTACCACAAAGGGACAGGAATCTTTATGATGCACGCGGATGTTTTTTATGGTGAAATTCAAGCAACATTTTATAGTGTTATGGTTCAGGTCAGAAACTCCAAAGTGTTTCATGGAGGCTGCCTGGATCATAAGTTTTGCATCTTGAATTTGGCTAAGATAAACATGACATGTTTCACTTCAGGTATGATTCAAATGACCCACCAGGCAGCTTTTATCAAACAAAGTTTATTTAAGAATATAGTTAGCATGTATAATAAGAATATTAGCAATAACTGTTATCAATTACAAACAAAGCAAAACTACAATAATATATAACCCTTAACAAATAGATCTAAGGTGTTCCAATCTAACCCATAAACAAAACCCTTCACAGATTTAATGCAGCGTAGACTAATACTCATGTGATACTGGAACTGTGTCCTTTGAATGAAGGCTGCCATTCTCTTGATACACTCAGAACAGTTTGAAGTCAGAACAGCTTCCCAGAACACCTGGGAGTGACTCTGGTCAAGCTGTCAACAGCAGATTTTTTTACTTCAGGAAGACAAGAAGCCTTGTTTTCAGCTAACCAGCATAACTTCCAAAATCCAGGGGGAGAGAGAGAGAGAGAGAGAGAGAGACTCAGTCTGATGTTCACTCCCTTCTAAACTAAACACTGCTGCTAGCCAAAAGCAGAAAATGAACCTTTGAATTCCCTAGGAAGGAAAAACCAGAACCCATGATCTTCCTCCTAACAATGCAGGGCCATAAAACAACCCAAGGTATTTCGTAAAACAAGTCCCATTTAAACTACTAAAAGAGCAATAAAAGGACTCCTGTAGATAGCCTGGAAACAATGAGAAAACCAAACTGAAAAAGATCTGCTTCAACTGCAGAGAACATGATTAAAAAAAAACCCCAAGGTACACTAATGCCACCATAGCGAAGTTAAAAGTGGAATTTAAGATTAAAAGTCAGGCCTCGGGTCTCATAGGCTTAGGGCACAATCTTACCTTCCTTTCATGCTACCTTCCTGTTGCAGCGAAGTCGGAGAATTTGGCAGGCAGCCAAATCACCGTTCACAGTAGCGGGATGGGAAAGTCCTGCCAGGGTGAAAGGTGATAAGATTCCGGCCTTAGATATTAGGCATAAAAAGTCAGGAGCAGCATTGAATCAAAAATTGTAACAAGAAAGTGTTACTCGTAACTTGTTAAATTATGTTAGGTTGCCACAGAAAGGTAATCTTACATCTGAAGGAGAAACAGAGCAGCTAAGAAGACTGATTGGATAGTTAAATTGACTACGTGTTCAAACAAGACCCTGTGCCCCAAAACTCCAAAGATGTGCGGGTTAGGTTTATTGGCCATGCTAAATTACCCATTAATATCAGGGGGATTAGCAGGGTATGTACATGGGGTTACAGGATAGGGACTGGGTGGGATTATTGTCAGTGAAGGCTCAATAGGCCAAATGGCCTCCTTCTGCACTGTAGGAATTCTATGATTCAATGACAGTTTTGATGTATTGGAACTAAGATAAAACATGATAAAACATACTACAATTGATTATGTTTTAAGGGTAGGTAAAATATTTAAGAAATCAAATTTAGGGGAATATGTACTTAAGGTTGCAATCTTGGGTAACCTGAAAGACATATAATTTGTCCTTTTTAGTCCATGCCGATCCTCCAGATTGGTATTTGAATACAGCCAGCTTTATAATATTCTTGCTGGTTGTAATTGGCTTGGGAAATGAAGATAATACGAAGATGATTAAAATTTCCTTAGCTGAAGAAACAGTGGCTCTAGTAGCAGCAATAGATGCAGCATTTTACTTATCAAATATTTGAAGAGAAATGTTTTACAAGGAGTATTCAATGAATAGTTTTCCTATTAGAAGTTATGTAGATAACCATTCCAGTTACACAAAGAGTGCACTAAGTAAAGGTTAAGAATTGACCTTGCCAGTAAAAAACATAAATGCTAGAAAGTAAAAATATCTCCAAGATAAAATGGGTTGATGCAAATCACCAATTGTTGGGACTGCTTTACAAAAAGGAATGTTTGCACAAGGAAATTACCGCATGTGGTGTAGGTACAGCCACAGTGCTGGTAAGGGGGGCTTCTAGGATTTTGACCCCGCGACAGTGTTGGAACGACGATATAATTTGAAGTCAGGATGGTGTGTAACCTGAAGGGGAATTTATAGGTGGTGGTGTTCCCAAGTATCTGCTGCTATTCTCTAAGTGGCAAGAGGTCTTGGGTTCGGAAGATGCTGTTGAAGGAAGTGTGGTCAGTTCCCGCAGTTTCCTGTAGATGGTACATATTGCTGGCATTGCGCAGTAGTGGTGGAGAGAGTGAATGTTTAAGGCAGTAGATGTGGTGCCAAACAAGCAGTCTGATTTGTCTTGAATGGTGTCAAGCTTCTTGGAAATGTGTGTGTTAGGTGTACCACGCTGAATTGCCCCTTAGTGTTAGGGGAACTAGCTAAGGTAAATGCATGGGGCGGCACAGTGGTTAGCTCTGCTGCCTCAGTGCCAGGGACCCGGGTTCGATTCCCGGCTCGGGCCACTGTCTGTGTAGAGTTTGCACATTCTCCATGTATCTGCGTGGGTTTCCTCTGGGTGCTCGGGTTTCATCCCACAGTCCAAAGATGTGTGTGTTAAGTGTACTGGCCATGCTAAATTGCCCCTTAGTGTCAGGGGACTAACTAGGGTAAATGCATACGGTTGTGTAGATATGTCTGCATGGGATTGTGGTTGGTGCCGACTTGATGGGCCAAATGGGGTCTTTCTGCACGGTGTGATTCTATGATCTATGAAATGCACTCTCCAGGCAAGTGGAGAGCATTTCACTGCACACCTGATTTGTGTCTAATGGTTGATGGACAGGCTTTTAGGGAGTCAGGAAGTGAGTTACTGGCTGCAGAATTCCCAGCTTATGACCTGTTTTTGTAGCCACAGTATTTATATAACTGGTCCAGTTCAGTTTCTGGTCAACAGTAACCCCCTGGATCATTCAGCAATGATAATGTTGTTGAATGTCATGGGAAGGTGGCTGGATTCTCTCTTGTTGGAGGTGGCCATTGCCTGGCACTTTTGTGGCAACAATGTTTCTTGCCACTTTTCAGTGCTAACCTGATTGTTGTCCAGGCACGGACTGCTTCATTGTCTGAGGAGTCATGAATGGTACTGAACATTGTGCAATCATCAGTGAATTTATCTACTTCTGATCTTATAATGGAAGAAAGGTCATTGATGAAGTAGCTGAATTATTAGATCTAGGAGATCTGAGAATCTTCTGGAGCCAGGACTGAGCTGATTGGCCTCCAACAACTGCAACCATCTTCCTTTGCCCTCAGTATGACTTCAACTAGCAGAGAGTTTCTCCTTATTCCCATGGATTTCAGTTTTGCAAGGGGTCCTCAATGCCACACTCAATCAAGTGACTGCCTTGATGTCAAAGGCAGTCACTCTCGCCTCATCCCTCTGGTTCAGTTCTTTTGTCTATGTTTGGACCAAGATTGTACGTAAAGATATCAGGAGTTAATTGGCTCTGGTGGAACCCAAACTGAGTGTCAGCAAGCAGGTTTTTACTAAGTACCACTTGACAGCATTGTCAATGGCACTTCCATCAATTTGCAGATGATCAAATGTAAACTGATGGGATGTTAACTGGCCGGGTTGGATTTGTCCTGCATTTTGTGAATGGGACATACCTGTGCATTTTCCACGTTGTCAGGTAGATGCCAGTTTTGTAGCTGTACTGGAACAGCTTGATTAGGGGCATGGGTGGTTCTGGAGCACAAATCTTCAGTACTATTGTCAGAAATATTGTCAGGGCCCACAGCCTTTGCTACATCCAGTCACTTCAGTCGTTGTTGATGTCATGTGGAATGACTTGAACTGGCTGAAGACTGACATCTGCAATGGTAGGGACCTCTGGAGGAGGCCGAGATGGGCCATCCACTAAGCATTTCAGGCTGAAGCTGTCTACAAATGCTTCAACCTTTTCTTCTGCACTGATGTGCTGAGGTCCCCTTCTCCTCCTGCATGTGTCAGGATTGCAGAGCTTAAATCTGATCTGTTGGTTGAGGATCACTTAGCTGTCATCACATGCTGCTTATACACTGAATAGTCCAGTGTTGTAGGGCAATTCCCACCTGCAGATACAGCACTGTGCAACGCCCTCTGGTGGGTCTGCCCTGTCGATGGAACAGGACATAGCAAAGGATGGTGATAATGGTGGTTTCTGTAGATTGTACGGTATGATTCCATAAGAATAACTAGATCAAGCTTTACCAGTCTGTGAGACAGCTCTACTAGTTTTAGCACAAACCCCAGGTGTAAGTGAGGAGGACTTTGCAGGTTTAAGAGGGCTAGGTGTGCTGTTATTATTTCTGGTGCCTGGGTCGATGCCTGGTGGTCCATCCAGTTTCATTCCATTTTGAATTTTCGGTAGTGGTTCGATATAACTGGATGGTACACTGGGCCATTTTGGAGGGAAATTAAGAGTTAACTGTGGGTCTGGAGTCACATGTAGGCCAGACATGTTAAGGATGGCAGATTTTCTTCCCTGGAAGACATTATTGAACGAGAAAGGTTTTTACAACAATTGACAATGGTCTCATGGCTATCATTACTCAGACTATTTATAATTCCAGACTTATTCATCTAATTCAGATTTAACCAGTTCCCTAGATGGGGTTTGAACTGTGTCCTTTGAGCATTAGCCTGGGTCTTTGGATTGTTAATTCAATGATTTTGCCACGATGTGCATTATGATGTGATATACAGTGGGCAGGATTCTCCGATCTCGCCCGTGCTCAACTTGCTGCCAGCAATAAAGGAGAATTTGGCGCTCAGCTGCAGTTCAAGGTATTTAATTAATGCCCTTCACCTCTGCATTCATAACCTTGATAATACAGTACCATTGACAAATTCCCTTCTTATCTTTAAATTAAAACTTTATCTCACACAAACAATGTTAAAACAAGCATATACTTGCCAAAAACCTCCGACCTCGTCCACGTCTGGGATTCCCTGGGTACAGTGTGTGTGTGTATGCGGAGTGTGAGGGGTGCAGAGTGTGTGTGTATGTGGAGTGTGAGGGGTGCAGAGTGTGTGTGTATGTGGAGTGTGAGGGGTGCAGAGTGTGTGTGTATGTGGAGTGTGAGGGGTGCAGAGTGTGTGTGTATGTGGAGTGTGAGGGGTGCAGAGTGTGTGTGTAGACATTCGATTTGTGACCATGCAGGGTAAAACTGACCAGTGAGATACAGTCTCTGACGAACATGGGGTGACAAATCATTGGGAGGCTTCAGCAACACTAGACTCCAACCAGCGTGACATCAGGAATGAATATTATTTTTTAAAAAAAGATCAGCCATGATCTTACGGAATGGCGGGGCAGGCTTGAAGGGCTAGATGGCCTACTCCTGCTCCTATTTCTTATGTTCTTATGTTGAGTGTGAGGGGTGCAGAGTGTGTGTGTATGTGGAGTGTGAGGAGTGCAGAGTGTGTGTGTATGTGGAGTATGAGGGGTGCAGAGTGTGTGTGTATGTGGAGTATGAGGGGTGCAGAGAATACATACTCTATATACAAAGAGCTGCAGAGAAAAACTTGGGAACTACAGGCCACTGAGCCTCACATCTGTGATGGGTAAGTTGTTGGATGGTATTTTGAGAGACAGGATCTACAGGCATTTAGAGATGCAAGGAGTGATTAGGGACAGTCAGCATGGCTTTGTGTATGGAAAATCATGTCTCACAATTTTAATTGAGTTTTTGGAAGAGGTAACCAAGAAGGTAGGTGAGGGCAGTGCAGTTGATGTTGTCTCCATGGACTTTAGCAAAGCTTTTGACAAGGTACCGCATGGTACGTTGTTGCATAAGGTTAAATCTCATGGGATCCAAGGATACAAAATTGGTTGGATGACAGAAAACAGAGCATGGTTGTAGAGGTTTGTTTTTCAAACCTGTGACCAGGAGGCCTGTGACCAGCGTTGTGCCTCAGGAATCAGTGCTGGGTCCACTGTTATTTGTCATTTATATTAATGATTTGGATGAGAATATAGGAGTAAGTTTGCAGATGACAACAAGATTGGTGGCATAGTGGACAGTGAAGAAAGTTATCTCGGATTGCAATGGGATCTTGATCTATTGGGCCACTGGGCTGATGAATGGCAGATGGAATTTAGATAAATGCAAGGTGATGCATTTTGGTAGATTGAACCAGGGCAGGACTTACTCAGTTAATCGTAGGGTGGTGGCGAGAGTTATAGAACAAAGAGATCTAAATGTAGATGTTCATAGCTCCTTGAAAGTGGAATCACAGGTGGACAGAGTGATGAAGAAGGCATTTGGCATACTTGGTTTCATCGGTCAGAACATTGAATACAGGAGTTGGAATGTGTTGTTGAAGTTGTACAAGACATTGGTAAGGCCACACTTGGAATACTGTGCACAGTTCTGCTCACCCTATTATAGAAAGGATATTATTAAACTAGAAAGAGTGCAGAAAAGATTTACCAGGATGCTACCAGGACTCGATGGTTTGAGTTATAAGTAGAGATTGGACAGATGGAACTTTTTTCTCTGGAGCATAGAAGGCTGAGGGATGATCTGATAGAGGTCTATAAAATAATGAGGGGCCCCGATCAGCTAGATAGTCAATATCTTTTCCCAAAGGCAGGGAAGTCTATAACTAGCAGGCGTATGTTTAAGGTGAGAGGGGAGAGATGCAAAAGTGTCCAGAGGGGCAATTTTTTTTGCACAGAGGGTGATAAGTGTCTGAAACAAGCTGCCAGAGGTAGTAATGGAGATGGGTACAATTTTGTCTTTTAAAAAGCATTTAGACAGTTACATGGGTAAAATGGGTATGGAGGGATATGGACCAAAAGCAGGCAATTGGGATTAGCTTAGGGGTTTAAAAAGAAGGGTGGCATGGACAAGTTGGGCTGAAGAGCCTGTTTCCATGCTGTAAACCTCTATGACAGCGTGTATGTGAAGTGTGAGGGGTACAGTATGTGTGAGGGATACAGTGTGTGTATGTGGAGTGTGAGGGGTACAGTATGTGTATGTGGAGTATGAGGGGTACAGTGTGTGTATGTAGATCACAAGGCAATACAACCTTTCACTGTGACACGGCATGTGGAAGGTCTCAACATTAGGTCTCAGTGTGAGTGCTGTCTTATACTTGCCCTTTAAATCTTGTGTGCTCAATCACCTTCCCAAGTCACCTTACCCGCCATCCCTAATTGGATGATTCCCATAGCTGGTTCTTAATAGGACACCTTCCAGAAGGTCAAGAGATTGAACTGAAATGCCTGCTGTTCGTCCATCCAGATTTCCAATGCAGAAATACGCAGGCAAAAAGAAAGGCAGCCTGATTCCACTCAATGTGTCGGGTAGCCAAAAGAAGTGAATTCCAAAGCTGCTGATACCATTAAATTGCTCAGTGGTCAATAAATTATATCATCATAGCAACAGCTTGGTTATGGAGTTTCACCTTCATCATGACATAGACAATTGGTGTTTGAACCAAGTTCCAGTGTTAGATTAACTGGGTTAAGGTGATTCCCCTAGTAACTACAGTTGGAAACACTTTGTGCCTAACTGTTGACCTGTCAGGCTAATTGGCCCTTCACTCTCAGGGCGCAGGGACTTATTGGTATTCTCAACCCTCACAAATGACAAGTGGTTTCCTGGAATCAGGGATTTCTATCTTGAGTGGCGGTCTAAGAGGTTGGTGATTTAAACTTCCAGTGTGCCCACATGAACAACACATAATGAATTACTGTCAATAATCACTAAATCACTGGTATTCGCAATCTGAAGCAGATTGAGCTACATTAATATTAAACAGAATAATTTCCCATCTTTTTACACTGCTTAGTGCTGGCTATTGCTTTTGCTCAGGTGCCCTGGCAGATATATTTAAGATGTGGATGTGCCGGCGTTGGACTGGGATAAACACAGTAAAAAGTCTGACAACACCTGGTTTTAGTCCAACCGATTTATTTGATAGTAAATGGACAAGCTTTCGGGTTAGTCCCTTCGTCAGGTGAATGGAGAGTTCTGGCCTCAGACAGAGCATATAAAGCACAGACAGTTTACAGATTACTGATTAGAATGCGAATCTTTACACCTAACCTGCTGTTCAAGTCTTGAAGTGGCTGACAATGTGAGTGGAAGGAGCACTGATCACAGGTTAAAGAGATGTGTATTGTCTCCAGACAGCACAGTGAGTGAGGTTTTGCAAACCCAGGCAAGTGTTGGGGGTTACAGATAGTGCGACATGAACCCAAGATCCCTGTTGAGACCGTCCTCATGTGTGTGGAACTTGGCTATCAGTCTCTACTCAGCGACTCTGCGCTGTCGTGTGTCGTGAAGGCCGCCTTGGAGAATGCTTACCCGAAGGTCAGAGGCTGAATGCCCGTGACCGCTGAAGTGTTCGCCAACAGGAAGGGAACAGTCTTGCCTGGTGATTGTCGAGCGATGTTCATTCATCCGTTGTCATAGCGTCTGCATGGTCTCCCCAATGTACCATGCTTCGGGACATCCTTTCTTGCAACGTATCAGGTAGACAATGTTGGCCGAGTTGCAAGAGTATTTACCGTGTACCTGGTGGATGGTATTCTCACGTGTGATGATGGTATCCGTGTCGATGATCCAGCATATCTTGCAGAGGTTGCTGTGGCAGGGTTGTGTGGTGTTGTGGTCACTGTTCTCCTGAAGACTGGGTAGTTTGCTGCGAACAGTGGTCTGTTTGAGGTTGTGTGGTTGTCTGAAGGCAAGAAGTGGGGGTGTGGGGATGGCCCTGGCGAGATGTTCATCTTCATCAATGGTATGTTGAAGACTCCGGAGAAGATGTCGTAGCTTCTCCGCTCCAGGGAAGTACTGGACAACAAAGGGTACTCCGTGCACTGTGTCCCGTGTTTGTCTTCTGAGGAGATCGATGCGGTTTTTCGCTGTGGCACATTGGAACTTTCGATCTATGAGTCAAGCGCCATATCCTGTTCTTAAGAGGGCATCTTTCAGCGTCTGGAGGTGTCTGTCACGATCCTCCTCATCTGAGCAAATCCCGTGTATACGGAGGGCTTGTCCATAGGGGATGGCTTCTTTAACATGTTTAGGGTGGAAGCTGGAGAAGTGGAGCATTGTGAGATTGTCTGTGGGCTTGCGGTACAGTGAGGTGCTGAGGTGACCGTCCTTAATGGAGATGCGTGTGTCCAAGAATGCAACTGATTCTGGGGAATAGTCCATGGTGAGTCTGATGGTGGGGTGGAATTTGTTGATATCATCATATAGTTGTTTCAGTGATTGTTCACCATGAGGCCAAAGGAAGAAAACTACACTGTCTGAGGCCAGAACTCTCCATTCACCTGACGAAGGGACTAACCCGAAAGCTTGTGCGTTTACTATCAAATAAATCGGTTGGACTAAAACCAGGTGTGGTCAGACTTTTTATTAGATATATTTAAAATATTGGTATCCACGGGTAACGTGCCAGATGATTGGAGGATAGCTCATGTTGTTCCGTTGTTTAAAAAAGGCTCAAAAGGTAATCTGGGAAATTATAGGCCAGTAAGTTTGACGTCAGTAATAGGTAAATTATTGGAAGGAGTACTAAGAGATACTTAGTATCTCTTGGTTGGACAGGGACTTATTAGGGAGAGTCAACATGGCTTTGTGCATGGAAGGTCATGTTTAACCAATCTATTAAAGTTTTTCAAGGAGGTTACCAGGAAAGCGGATGAAGGGAAGGCAGTGGATGTTATCTACATGGACTTCAGTAAGGCCTTTGACGAGGTCCCACATGGGAGGTTAGTTAGGAAGGTTCAGTCGCTAGGTATACATGGAGAGATAATAAATTGGATTAGAAATTGGCTTAATGGAAGAATCCAGCAAGTGATAGTGCAGGATTGCTTCTCTGAGTGACTAGTGATGTGCCACAGGAATCAGTGCTAGGTCCATTGTTGTTTGTCATCTAGATCAATGATCTGGATGATAATGTGATAAATTGGATCAGCAAATTTGCTGATGATACAAGTTTGGAGGTGTAGTGGACAGTGAGGAAGGTTTTCAAAGCTTGCAGAGATATTTGGACCAGCTAGAAAAATGGGCTGAAAAATGGCAGATGGAGTTTAATGCAGACAAGTGTGAGGTCTTGCACTTTGGAAGGATAAACCAAGGTAGAACATACAAGGTAAACAGTAGGACACTGAAGAGTGTCGTAGAACAGAGGGATCTGGGAATACAGATACACAATTCCCTTAAAGTGGCATCACAGGTAGATAGGGTTGTAAAGAGTGCTTTTGGAACATTGGCCTTTATAAATCAAAGTATTGAGTATAAGAGTTGGAATGTTATGGTGAGGTTGTATAAGACATTGGCGAGGCCAATTTTAGAGTATTGTGTGTAGTTTTGGTCACCTAATTACAGGAAAGATATTAATAAGAACATAAGAAATAGGAGCAGGAGAAGGCCATCTAACCCTTTGAGCCTGCCCCGCCATTCAATAAGATCATGGCTGATCTGAAGTGGCTCAGTTCCACTTTCCCGCTTTCTCCCCATAACCCTTAATTCCCTTGCCTACCAAAAACCTATCTACCCGTGTCTTAAATATATTTAGCGAGGTAGCCTCCACCACTTCAACGGGCAGAGAATTCCAGAGATTCACCACCCTTTGAGTGAAGAAGTTCCTCCTCAACGCCATTCTAAACTGCACTCCCCTTATCTTGAGGCTGTGCCCTCTAGTCCTGCTGTCCTTTCTGAGCGGGAAGAATCTCTCCACCCCTACCCTATCCATCCCCTTCATCATCTTATACATCTCAATAAGATCCCCCCTCATCCTTCTAAACTCCAACGAGTACAAGCCCAGTCTATTCAGCCTCTCTTCATAGTTCAACCCCCTCATCTCCGGTATCAGCCTAGTGAACCTCCTCTGCACTCCCTCCATGGCGAAAATATCCTTGCGCAAGTGCGGCAACCAAAACTGCACACAGTACTCCAGCTGCAGCCTCACCTGTGCCCTGTACAGTTGCAGCAAGACCCCCCTGCTTTTATATTCAATCCCCCTTGCTATAAAGGCCAGCATCCCATTCGCCTTCTTGATCACCTGCTGCACCTACAGGCTGGGTTTTTGCAACTCATGCACAAGGACCCCCAGGTCCCTCTGTACCGTAGCATGCTGCAGCTTTTCGCCCTTTAAATAGTAATTCCTCCTACTATTTTTCCTGCCAAAGTGGATAACCTCACACTTGCTAACATTGTACTCCATCTGCCAGGTCCTCGCCCACTCGCTTAGCCTATCTAGATCCCTCTGCAGACTTTCCACACCCTCCGCACAATTTGCTTTTCCACTTATCTTTGTGTCATCAGCAAATTTCGACACCCTACACTCAGCCCCCTCCTCCAGATCATCTATATAAATGGTAAATAGCTGAGGCCCCAGCACCGATCCCTGGGGCACTCCACTAGTCGCCAACCGCCAATCCGAATAGCACCCATTGATACCAACTCTCTGCCTCCTATTAGACAGCCAATCCTCTATCCAGGGTAACACCTTACCCCCAACTCCATGCCCCCTAACCTTCTGTAGCAACCTTTTGTGCGGCACCTTATCAAACACCTTCTGAAAATCGAGAAACACCACATCCACCGGTTCCCCTCTGTCCACCGCACTAGTCACATCCTCATAGAATTCCAATAAATTCGTCAGACACAACTTCCCCTTAACGAATCCGTGCTGCGTCTGCTCTATCAAACAATTCTTCTCAAGGTACCTCAGTATTTCTTCTTTGATGACGGATTCAAGCATTTTTCCTACAACAGACGTTAAACTAACTGGCCTATAATTCCCTGCCTTCCCTTCCCCTTCCCTTCAATAAGGTTGAAAGAGTGCAGAGAACATTTACAAGGATGTTGCCGGGACTTGAGAAACTGAGTTACAGGGAAAGGTTGAATAGGTTAGGACTTTATTCGCCGGAGTGTAGAAGAATGAGGGGAGATTTGATAGAGGTATATAAAATTGTGATGGGTATAGAAAGAGTGATGCAAACAGGCTATTTCCACTGAGGCTAGGGGAGAAAAAAATTAAAGGACATGGATTAAGGGTGAAGGGGGAAAAGTTTAAAGGGAATATTAGAGGGGGTTCTTCACACAGAGAGTGGTGGGAGTGTGGAATGAGCTGTCAGATGAAGTGGTAAATGCGGGCTCACTTTTAACATTTAAGAAAATCTTGGACAGGTTCGTGGATGAAAGGGGTGTGGAGGGATACGGTCCAGGCGCAGGTCAATGGGAATAGGCAGAAAAAGGGTTCGGCACAGCCAAGAAGGGCCAAAAGGCCTGTTTCTGTGCTGTAGTGTTCTATGGTTCTATCTGCAATTCCATTACTCTTCTGTGCAGGGGTGAGAGGACAGGAAGATGGCTGTGGCCGGTAATGTACCAGTGATGGTATATCATTTTGCAGACCCAGCTCGGTCCTTCCCCAGGGTCTCCTCTTGGAGTTGTACTGATCATGCTATCAGTTTTCACGGGAATCCACTGCTTCATCTTCTTAACGAGGAATCGCTTGCTCCTGAAGGTTTTGTGGGGTATGGCTGAACGTCCACTTAGAGCTGTCACCAGTGAGGAAGTGTGAAGAGATAAGGTTGTGCAGCAAATGGAGGACAGGGTCAGCAAATGGCAGGGATCAAGAGTTGGGAGGAAATGTAGATTGAGTCCTCAAGGGCTAGTTGGAGACTTGAGCAGGAGGGCTTGGGAGATGGAAAATGGGGCTTGGTGGGGGGGGGGGGAATTGATGAAAATGTTTTGGAAAAAGTGTCAAATGAATTAAAATAATATACCAGCATTGATTCTATAGATGAAGAAGATGATAACAGTCTGTACAGTGCAGACTTTCTGCACAGCTGAACTCCAATGTCCAACATTGACTCAAGGACTGAACAGTTATTATATTGTTATGGAAACCAGACACACTGACAGCATTGTAACAATCACAAAACTATATCGAATGCCCATCAGAGAGAGCTGGTGAAGAGTTAATGTCAAGACACATTAGGCAGATCTTCAGGTCCGGAGCGGCCTCCTCCCAAGTCCGTCACCTAGGGTCTTGACACACTCCTCTGATTTCACAAAGTTGCTGTCCTCTAGCAGGAATCCCAAGAGTCACAAACTGTTAGTTAGTCCATACCTCTGTATCATTGGGACCACCATACAGGTGATGTCTAGATGTATATGCAGACATGACATAACACTGCAGGCTGCCAGGAGTGCCTAAGAACCTGGAGTATTGGTGGATATATATTTCCTGACAAACATTAAATGGAGGATTGAAAGATGCATCAAGTGATATTGACTGCAATGAAGTTCACCATTCTATCCTCCAAGATCCAAACTGAGCTTTCTTCAATGCTGAAACATCAGGGGACTGATGCATCTAAACTCATGAGACTACATGATATGAAGCAGGTCTCAGAGATGCATCACCCAACCACCATGTTCTTAGATCAAAAGAGAAAATGCTGGAAAATCTCAGCAGGTCTGGCAGCATCTGTAAGGAGAGATGCTGCCAGATCTGCTGAGATTTTCCAGTGTTTTCTCTTTTGGCTTCAGGTTCCAGCATCCGCAATAATTTGCTTTTAATCATGTTCTTAGAGGCAGAGGCTTTGCTCATGTTATTGCTGTGCATTGAATGGCTAGGCACTATTATAAGATGTTGCAAAATACCACAAACCTGAAGCACACAATGGTACATTTGTGAGGGGTGAGGGATGGCATCTGTTACTCTTGTATGACCTTGGAACATTGCGTCAGATACAAGTGGCACATACTAGATGCAAAATTGACTATAATGAGATTTATTTACAAATGTGCAAGGTATATACAGATTGTGAACATCTGTTCACCTTGTGTTGTTAGTATTTCTTATTTTTTTCTTAACCTACTGCTGTTTAAGTGCTTTTCAACATCCACAGCAGAGCTGGAGGCAGCTTGCTGACTGCTTCACCTTGTTTGCTATGATTACTTCGGCAGGTGTCCTCTGGAGAGCACCAGCCTGCTTTAGGTCTGCCATTGGGCAGGTGAACCCCTCTTGGTCTGAGGAACTGGAGTTGCTGGGGTCATAGGCACAGGGAACTTGGGGCAGCTGGTCAACCAGGAGAACCTGGATAAATTTCTCCGGGATGTCCAGCTGATGCTGTACCTTCCTGTGAGTTCCCAAGGACACATCCTGAGTCCCTGAGGAGAAAAGGCCCCAGTAGTGAGATTGTGGTCCCTGTCCGCATCTTGTCTAGTCACTGCTGGAACGTTCTCATGGCTGAAGCAATAGTGTGTAAGTCTTTGCGAATAACCGGCACAAGGTTCTAGAGCAAGATCTCCATGGCAGTTGCCATCCTTCCAAAGTTGACCTCAGTGTGCTGGCATATTAGTGCAATGACATCAGACCGAACATGGACAGACTCCTCTATCCTCTGTTGTAATCTACTGATGGCCCCTGCCAACTTTTACTGATGTGCCCTATCCATCTTTTGACATCTCTCTGTGGGCGTTGCTGGCTGGGCCAGCATCTATTACCCATCCCTAGTTGGGGGCTTCCAGGATTTTGACTCAGCAACAGTGAAGGAACAATAATGTATTTCCAAATCAAGATGATGAGTAACTTGGAGGGAACTTCCAGACTTGTGATCCCAGGTATCTGCTGCTCTTGTCTTTCTAGATCAGCAATGGGCAATCTGGGCTAGTGAGTAGGTCATGTGAATGGCCCTCCACCATCTCAGTGGGCTGCATGATTGAAATTGGGCTTGTTCATTAATTGTGACCCCTGAATAAGATTAAATACATTTAATACATGCTGAATATTTCATCACAAGTAATAGAAAATGCTAATTCATTCAAATATTAATAGAACTATCATCAGCTTCAAGTGGTTAAAACAAAAGATTGGATGCAGAGGGAGCACACGGCTCTCACAGTCAATGTTGTGTGCAATCAGCACCCTCCTCACTTCAGGTGTCCTTGCTTTACAGATGTATCACTTCAGTCACAATAGTAGGAAAAAAGATATGCAGATGGAAATCAGGGGAATGTGGCAACTCTGCGCATGGAAAACGATCAACAAAATGTCTCATAGATCATAATCAGAATCCTGATGGGCCATTGCCCACCCCTGTTTTTGATGGTAGTGGTTGTGGGTTTGGAAGATGCTACCTAAGCAACCTTGTTGAGTTCCTGCAATGCGTCTTGTAGATGGTAAACACAACCAGCACTGTTCATCGGGGGTGGAGGGATTGAATGTTTGTGGAAGGGGTAATAATCAAGTAGCTGCTTTGTCCTGGATGGTGTCCAGTTTCTTGTGTGTTATTGGAGCTGCACCCATCCAGGCAAGTGCAGACTATTCCATCATAATCCTGACTTGTGCCTCGTATATGGTGGACAGGCTTTGGAGAGTCAGGAGATGAGTTACTCGCTTCAGGATTCCCAATCTTTGATCTATGGTAGCCACAGTATTTGTATGGCCAGTCCAGTTCTGTTTCTGGTCATGGTAACCCCAAGGATGTTGATAGTGGGATTCAGCAATGGTATTGCCATTGAATATGAAGGGTTGATGGTTAGACCCTCTTTTGTTGGAGATGGTAATTGCCTGGCACTTGTGTGGTGTAAATGTTACTTGCAACTTGTCAGCCCAAGCCAGGATATTGTCCAGGTCTTACCGCATTTAAACATGGACTGCTGCAGTATCTGAGGAGCTGCAAATGGTCTTGAACATTGTGCAGTCATCAGCAAATATCCTCACTTTTGACCTTATGATGAAGCAGCTGAAGATGGTTGGGCCTAGGACCCAGAAGAACTCCTACAGTGTTGTCCTGGAGCTAAAAGATTGACCCCTGAGGACTACAACCCTGTGGAAGTCTGCTGGGCTTGTAAGAGTGAGAAGGTGGACTTATCCTGGCATAACAGATGAAATCATTCACCCTCTTCCTACACTGGATAAAGAGTATCCTCTGTGGTACACTAGTACTGACTGCATTGGCAGCCTTCTGCCAAATCTTTGTGGTGAGGTTGATAGACTTCCAGATCCCAACACGTAGGAAAAAGTATCTCCCACCATCCTCGACTGCCTGGAAGAATGCCGGCAGTGCATTATCGCTGAACCTTGGGGCTGTGTGCTTCTTTCTTATCAGGGCCATCCTGCTGTTTGCCATGACCAATCCAGGGCTGCAGGGACCATGTGTGTATGAGTGCAGTTTAAATATGGCACCCATAAAGATGATCTGTTGGAGTAACGTGAGGTGGATGAATCCCAGCCAGCCCCGCCACGTGATATGATGTGCTTCATGTTCATGCATACTATAATGAACTGGAAGGTAGACAATCTGGTGTAGAAACCTGCCACACCAGCCAGCTGGGAATGTGCTGTCTTTCTTGCCTGCTACCACACTTAGTCTCCAGAGCTGAAAATTCTAACCAGGGCTTTGTACGGTTGAGCATGAATTTATCCTATTTCTATTCCTCTAGATATGAAAGCAGCATTCCATTAGCAATTTTTGATTATTTTCTGTACCTATTTGTGACATTTTAATATTTTTGTAACTTGAATTTTTGCCTGAATATCAAAGGCTGAGGGGCAACCTGATGGATTACAAAATGATGAGAGACATGGATAGAATGGATAGTCTCAGTCTTTTTCCCTGGTTAGAAATGTCAATTACTAGGGAACAAAGATTTAAAATAAAAGGGAGAAAGTTTAAAGGAGATGTGAGAGGAAAGTTTTTTACACAGAGGTTGGTAAGTACTTAGAATGTGCTGCTAGTGGGGATGGTAGAAGCAGATACAATGGCAGCGTTTAAGAGGCATCTTGACAGATACATGAATAAGCAGGGAATAGAGGGATATGGACCACATAGAGGCAAAAGGTATTTAGTTTAGAAAGGCATCATGTGTCGGTGCAGTTGGTGGGTCAAAGGGCCTGTTGCTGTGCTGTACTGTTTTTGTTCTTTGAATCCTGTTTCTAGCTTTTCACTATTTGGAAAGCACTCTTTTCTATCCTTCATAGGTCTAAATTTGATTACCTCACATTTGCTTCCACTGAATTCTCACACAACAGCTGCTGCTGCAAAACTACAAATAAAGATTCCCTTCTACAGCAGACAGAGTATTATAAGGAAAATGCAATAATACTTGAGAACTCACGTTGTCTGACAGCACATGGAGGTTGAGGAGTTGAGAGA
This sequence comes from Carcharhinus amblyrhynchos, assembly GCF_965287045.1. Lineage (NCBI taxonomy): Eukaryota > Metazoa > Chordata > Chondrichthyes > Carcharhiniformes > Carcharhinidae > Carcharhinus > Carcharhinus amblyrhynchos. The sequence goes on along the minus strand of NC_137358.1, from coordinate 13,955,699 downwards.
GATGATGGAGCTAAGAGAGCTGGAACCTGGAAAATAGGGACTTGAGAAGAGATAGAGAAGGGAAATGGAGGCTTGGGGAGGAGATGGAAACTGGGTATTTTGGTCTTGGTGTGGAAGGGGGATGGAATATGGAAAGAGATGAGACTGGAGAAAGTGAGCTTGGCTGGGGATGAATGAAGACTTTGAAATGGAGACTTGAAGAGAATGGAGACTGGAGAATGGGGGCTCGGGACAGAGATAGGGTATTATGACAGAAAGTGAGAATGGGAATGGGAACAACAGGAAAAAGAAAGAGATGTCATCTAGTCAGGACATCATGTGAAGAAATCTCCAGGAATATTACCAAACAGATTTGGCAATCATGGTATTGATGGACAAACCAATTGCTTTGTTAACATAGTATGGGCAAGTTTTTACTTTGTATTGCCTGTCCCTCCTCCTCCATCTCATAAATATTGTTTCCCCTTTCTTTAGTAACACTGGGATCATTTTACTTTAGTCAGAAATGAATTTACAGATCATTCGGGTCCACAGCCACCCTGGAATCTGAAACTCGAAGACCATCTCTCACACACACTCTCTCTCTCTCTACCCCACCCCTCCCACACATTCTCTCTTCATCCCCTGCCCCATATACATGCACTCTCTCTCCCTGTCACCACCAAATAGCTGGAAATTTTAAGACACAGGAACTCTAAGAAAATTTGTGGTCACATAATTTCTCAATCTTCAATTACATTATTTTCCTATGTATTAATCATTTAGGTCCCCAAATGTCAGTAAAGCTATGCTTTTTAAGTGAAAAATATTAGTTTTATTTTGAACCATGATTTATTTAGTCTTAGTCTTTAGTATAATTGGAAATTCATTTTGCAACTGTTTAATTATGTAATTTAAGCCTATTAAAATATGAATTACAGAGCTTTACTTACAAGATATGGAAACAAATTGGAAAAATAGAGTTAAGTTGACATTCAATTGTGGCTTTAGTTAAGTCTACATGTATCTGATGCCTATACATGCCAACATTTTATACTTTGTGAAACATTTATTTTTGAGACTGCTTTCTGACATTTTAATGTAAATGTATTTTTCTTCTCTATATCTTATTTCCATCAACCAGCACACACTTATCTCCATTTGTGAAACCTTTCTTTACACCTGAAAATTGAACCCATTATTACAGCAAGTACAGCAAGGTGTCTGCAGCAATAGTTTTCTCAACCAATAAAATATGATGATACAATGACTATTGATATGAACTAAGGCATTGTTAAGGACATAGAATCATGGAACGTTTCCACCAGAAACAGTGGCAGGGATAGAATCCATCAAATGTCTTTCACCTGAAGTTAAAAGATAGAGAAGTATGGGAAATAGAGTGATGTGGATATTATTTTTGAGAGCTACACAGTTACAATGATAGGCCAAGTAACATCATTCAGCGGCGTGAATTTTTACAGATTCCACATGGACATTGAATATCATTTTAGGAGTACTGCTACTGAGTAAATCTATTACTTCCTAACATGTTCAGTAAGGAAGAAATTCTTGACTGCACTCTCAACTATCTTTTCCCTGCCATACTATCTATTGAATAAGGTATCATACCGTAATTTCTGACCAATTATCAACATTTTATAATACAGCTAATCTTAAAATCATAGAATCCCTTCAGGGCAGAAGGAGACCATTCACCTATCGAGCCTGCACCAACAATAATTCCACCCAGGCCCTATCCCCGTAGCCCCACATATTTACCCTGCTAATCCCCTGACAGCAAAGGTCAATTTAGCATGGCCAATCAACCTAACCAGCACGTCTTTCGGACTGTGGGAGGAAACTGCAGCACCCAGAGGAAACCCACGCAGACACAGGGAGAATGTGTAAATTCCACACAGACAGTGACCCCAGGCCAGAATTAAACCCAGGTTCCTGGCGCTGCGAGGTACTGGTTATGCTTCAAATAGGATAAATGAAGTGATTGACAAAACTTCTGGGGTATCAAGAAACATCCACATTCTTGGGATTTGAGTTAAATCTATGTCCTTACATAAAATATTTATTAGGTTGGGAAAGCTAAAGAGGCCATAGCCCCGGTGTTGAGATTCTATGATGGAGACCATTGCCTTGATTTGCTCCTGTTGGCAATAACACAAAGGAGGAAATGACATTAATCAGGAAGCAGAATACACCAACTCCGACAAAGTGTCATTCAGACTCAAAACGTTGGCTCTATTTTCTCTCCACAGATGCTGTCAGATCTGCTGAGATTTTCCAGCATTTTCTATTTTTGTAAGAAAATACATTGGCTGGAATTTTACCAGCCTGCCCACCATGGGAATCAGTGTGGGTGAAGAATGGAGCATGGGAAGGTCCATTGACCTCGGATGGAATTTTACTATTTCTGGATGAGCAAGGCTGTAATATCCCACCTATTGTTCTCTCTGATGAATGCAGACCATAAGTGAACTGTTGTGGCCTCGCCACAGTGCTAGGGTGAGGAATTTATCTGCAGAATATGCTTCGCTCTCCCGGTGACATGGTGTTGCATTCCTGTATGCCATATCCTACAGCAATAGTGGTTTCCCTTCCACACTTCCAGTAGCCAACGTATCACAACGCCAGGGGGCACCTCCTGAGTGAAGTCGCTATCAGGATTGGCTCATTGTTGAAGATGCCTGGATACAAATGGATCACCCATTTAATCTCTCATCTCACACAATCAATGTTGCCTACTGAGAAATGAAGAGTGAATGGAGGGGAGGATGAAGGAGGCGAATAGGAGTGAAGGAGGAGGGATGGATGGATGAATGTTGGGGGTGTGCAGGAGGGACCATGGGTGGGTGAAGGAAGGGGGATGGTGTGAAGGAGAGATGATGGAGTGAAGGAGGGCACGTTAGGGGAGAAGGTGAAGGAGGAGGGCTGAAGGAGTGGAGGAGGGATTTGGCATCGAGGGGGAGATGGGATGAAGGAAGGTCAGTGGAGGGTAGTGAGGAGGGGGGATGGGGTGAAGGAAGGGCAATGAAGTGGAGGGGATTAAATGTCTGCAATCCTGGTTCCAGCTGCTGTGGGCTGGGATTTTCAGATGTACACCTCAAACTCTAGTCCTGCCCACATGACAGTTGTTCCTACTCACGTGCTCTCTGATTCAAACTCTCACAAGCTGGGCACTAACTGTCACTGTGCTCTTCCATCAAACACCATGGGCTGAGTCTTCCACCCATTCCATGCTGATGGCTGGGAGACTTACTATGCTCACTGTGCAGACATTTGGCCATATAGAGCGTGGGTAATACAGTTCTGAACGTGTAAATGTCTCCATGGCACCTGCGCAAAACTGAGAGTCTCGTCCTCTTCATCTGTGTTTGGTTGGGAATAGTGATTGACTTTCCAATTGTGGGTGAGTTTGCAATATATGTCTGTATCCAATTGGCTGTATTTTGGGGTATCCACCACATCCCCCACAACACACACACAACAACTGCTCCCCCCTACTCCCCCACCTCACCCCTTCAGATCTACTGATCACTTATACATACTAATCCTGAGACTGATAATCTTTACTCTTTAGCTTAAATATTAACTCCCCAGGTTTGCTCTGCAAGTTTCCATCTGTGCTGCAAAACAGGTTTGTGCCAAGATTGAAATCTTGACACCCATAGGGTTTAAGTGATCAGCCTACGCAGAGGGTTCAATCTAAAAGATAAATAATAGCTATACCCTGAAGCTTGGATTAAATGGCACATCCATTCCACAAATGGCATATTCTACTTCCAGCACTTGTCCTATGGCCAGTGTTTTTTTATTTTAATGAGTATTTTTGCAGCACAAAGAAGTTGAATGAGTTGCTTTATTCTGTCACTTTGTCACTGTGATGTCATCTCTGGCTGTGTAATCTGTATTGCCACTATTGCTACAAATATGAACAGATGTTAGTTAAATTACAGATGGAATTATAGATTCCTGGGAATGAGCTAAATACAGAATAACGAGGGACTCACAGCTACAGGTACCAGAAATGAATCTTCACTGATTAATTTAATTATAAACATTCCTGACTTGTTTAGAAATCTTTTAAAGTCAATAGATCGTATTAGGATAGAGAAGGGGAGGAATTTCTAAACGACAAAGGAAGAGGCTTTGCAGGAGTTAGTCCAGAAAAATGAAGTAAGTCAAGTTTGGAGCGTCACAACTGGGGAGTTTCACAGGAATAATGATCACAGTATTGTAAAGTTTAGATCAGTTATGGAGAAGAATAAAGAACAATGTAGAACAAAGTATTTAATGGGGGGGAGGTGCAAGGTGAGGTAATTTCAGTGAATTGAAGAAGGACCTGATCTGGGTAAGTCAAAGATAGAGACTGCCAGCCAGAAAGATAATGGGATCATGGGCATCTTTTAAAGGGGAGATGATTTGGGTGCAGTCTTGGTACAAAGAGGAAGTGGAGAGCAACTAAAGACAGAACTCCCTGATGATGAAGGAGTCAGAGAGGGAGATGAAGGAGAAAAAGAGGCTTTGTGATTGATAATGGAAGAGAGAAGCAGGTTGAATACACAGACCTACAAAGGAGAAATGAGAAAGGAAATAAGAGGGGCAAGGGGATAGTGTGAGAGTAGATTGAGGGCTAGCACAAAGGAGAATGGAAGGGAGTTCAGAAAGAAGAGAGTTTGGCTGTTCCGCAGCTTCATTCAGGGATTTTCCTGAAAGAACAGTCCATCTGTGACATCACAGAGAGACAGGTAGGTGATTGGCTGGTGAGTCTTTTCTCTCTTCTCTTTTCTAAACTAGGGACTTTCAACAGGGGTAAGCAAGAGCATTAATTAAAATAATATGACTATAAACAGAGGCAGGACTAGAGGCATTAATTATTTGAAACAATGATGGCAGTGCAGGGGATGCGTGTTGTCGTCACTACTGCATGTGGCAGCTCATGGGCTCCAGTGTGATACAGGACAACCAGGTCTGCCTTAAATGTCTGCAGCTTGAGGAACTTTGGCTCAGAGTCAATGAGCTGGGGGCCGAGCTACAGACACTGTGATACGTCAGTGAGGAGGAATGTTACCTGGACACTTTTTCCAGAAGGCAGCACTTTGGGTAGGGTTGTCTGGTTTGGTCCAGGGTCAGAAAAAAGAGCGTGTGACTGTGAGTGAGGCAGGTAAGGGAATGAAGAAGGTAGAAATAGAAAAGTCTCATGTTTTGCAATTGTCTAACAGGTTTGAGGTTTTGCAGCTTGTATGGACAAAACTGGAGGTTGTATAGTGGATGATCAAACTGACCGTGTCAGCATGGTACGGGCAAGAGGAGTTAATCCATTCAGGCAAGGGGAGTTAATACAAATATCATGGTAGAATGGGACAGTATAATCAGTGGGATAGACAGTTCTTTGCAGCCTAGATTAAGTCCCAAAGGGTGTTTTGGGTGCCTGGTGCCAGGGTGCAAGATATTTGCTCTGGGCTAGAGAAGACCTTGCAGTGGGAGGGGAAGGACCCAGCTGTCATGGTCCACATAGGTACAAATGACATAAATAGAAATAGGAAAAAGGTTCTACTTAGGGAGTAAGAGCAGCTGGGGGCTAAATTAGAAAGCAGAACCACAAAAGGTAATAATCCCTGGATTACTATTTCAGCCATGAGTAAATTGGCATTGAGCAAATAAGATTAAACAGTTGAATGCATGGCCCAAAGATTGATGTCGGAAAAATGGTTGTGACTTCTGGACACTAGCGCCGGTACTGGGGAAAGTGGGAGCCGTACCATCATGCAGTATTGAGCTACATGATATTGCCCTCACTCTATTTAAAGGGTCAGGCATCTGACTTGCAGAGGATGTGCTTTTAACTAACTTCTGTTGATGCAAATTTTGTGGAAATACCACCGAGCAATGTTGCCTCTAAGCTGCGTGGCCGCACACAAGTTGATCCCTTTAAATTACCATGCAAAGCCATGCAAAAGAATTTAAAGGAATTGCACACTTGAAAAAAAACGCACCACAAAATAAAAAAAAGTGTACGTTGCTGTGGAGTGGTTTTGGAGGTGTTGTGGTCAGTTCCTGGATTTGGCAGGGAGAATTGCTGCATCTTCACTAGATTGGCAGGGGATTTGGTGACCTGTCCACACAAAAGCTACAAAAGTATGGGAAGTGTAGTTGAGGCCTCTGGGTCTGGAAAGTGACAGACAAATAGTGATCACAGACAGGGGAAGCTATGCAAACAAGGAAATGAATAGCAGGACTCTCACAAAAGGCCCAAACAACCCTAGGTTTAAAGCGAGCACTTCACTTATCTCCACCTCAGCCAACAGCACTGCCTGAGGCAGTTTAGGTTCACCAAGAGGTGGTCACAGAACTATGTCAACCAGGGCTGCAGCCTCAAACTGGGACAAGATGGTACTCCAGTGGCCACCAAGATTACCATCACTCTAAACCTCTATGCAACCAGATCCTTCCATGTTGTGTTAGGGTACTGATCAGAAACACCAAGATATATTACGAAGCCAGATTAAACCCCAACAAATTTCTATTTTGTCATTTTTGTGAGGATATGATGTTTCAATCCAGGCATGATTCTACTCACAAACTGGGAAATTTATATCAAAACAAACTTTATTTAACAATGCAGTTTAACTATAACAAATTAATTAGCTTAGCTTTTGACAATTGAACAATAATTAAACATGATAAGTTATGATGCTTAACTGCTAACCTATCAATATGAGTTCCAATCAAGCAATATTTCTCTTATAGACTTAAACTCTTCCTTAAAATTAGTTAGCAAAACAGGCATACTTGCCTTGACTTAGGTTACCAGGCTCAAGCTTTCAGAAAGCCTTTGCAGAGAAAAACACTGCTTTCTTCTGGCAGCCCAGGCAGCGACTGCTCTTCATTCAAAATGAAAATGAAACTGCTTCCTTCCTGCAAGCTTAGCTCTTCCCATTAGTCACATGACTGCCCCTGTCAATCAACCTAATCAAAACCTTCCGTAAGTGTGCATTCCTAGTTTAAAATCCCAGGAAAACCTAAATAAACAAAATGTCCATTAGCTCTACATCCCTAGCTAAAATCAGTTATTATCCTACATTCCTAGTATCTGCTGCATGTTTCCCAAATAAATAGACTCCTGTAACAAAACACTACCTCTTAGGGCACTCTACAGAAACATAAAATATATCAAAATAGCATAATATCATCACTGCAGGAGAAGAAAATAGAGGGAACAGCCTGTGTGGATGTCATCATCTTTACAATTGGTAAACGATGGAAGTCTTTTATGGGAGGAGAAGCAATTTCTTTGTTTTCTCTCAAGGCTGAAAGAAGCAGGATGAATTGGCATGTGGTTTTGTGAGGATAGCAGGATCTGAATGGTGCAGGGAAACAGTGGTTCCACAGGCCTCACATGGCAATGGATAGGGGTACAGGAACTGCAAGGAGTTCCATTCCTATAATGAACTGTGTGATCATGCACAATCCATCAGGTTGATCAGACCCACTATCCTGCAGCAGGCATGATGCCTTCATCCTGAATGGTGGAGGGTAAACTCAGTGTTTTAGCAGTCTGTTGCAGGACAGCTGCAAGAGCCTGCATTCACCCTTTATTGTTGAGCTCCATGGTCATGTATAATGGCCTGTGCCATGTTGGAACCAGACTCCTCCATACTCTTAGGCTGAAACAAGAGACTGTCTTGCCTGTCAATCTTGGGTCATCAGTATTCTCCCCAAGCCATCCCATTGTGGTCCTCATTTGAGTTCTCTAAGGCCAATCCCATTAATTGCTGAGCTAACGCATGAACTACCCCCCCCCAACCCATCAAACTGGCTGCAGCACATTCATGCCCAGTGGCTCACCATGTGTAGATACCAATTCTACATTATCCTCAAAAGTTTACACGGTGCTAGCATTTAAGTTGATGTCTATGTCAGATCAAATGACATTGATTCTTCATCAGTGGTGTGGTCATTGTTCTGGCCCTTTCCCCCAGCATTCCCGTATCTGAAATCAAAAGGGAAGGGATGGTTGTGGTGGAGTGAAAGCAAGAGACCTCTGGTGATGTAATCAGCACAATGGGGCGGCATCGTGGTTAGCACTGCCTCACAGCACGAGAGACCCAGATTCGATTCCCAGCTTGGGTCACTGTCTGTGTGGAGTTTGCACTTTCTCTCCGTGTCTGTGTGGGTTTCTTCCGGGTGCTCCGGTTTCCTCCCATACTCCAAAGATGTGCTAGTTAGGTGCGTTGGCTGTGCCAAATTCTCCCTCAGTGTACCTGAACAGGTGCCGGAGTGTGGCGACTAGGGGATTTCACAGTAACTTCATTGTGGTGTGAATGTGAGCCTACTTGTGACTAATAAATAGTTTAAATAAATAAAACAGTAGCTTGCTCTTTGGGACGAAGTGGGAATTGAGAAAGGGCATTGGGTAGGGATATACCATTGCTCCGTGTTTCACAGTGTCACTCTCTGTATCTTGATTCTGTTGCAGTGTCACACTGTCCCTCTCTGTTCATGGTAGCTAACCAAACATTTCTGTAAAACACTCATCCTGGTAGCAGCAGTGCTCAGTTGAAATTGCTATCACTCAAAGTATAGTGCTTTAGCAATTTTATGCAGTTAGCGAGAGTCACACAAATGTTATTGTTTTGATACCTTACTTGTGCTGTTAGAAATCCCTATCTGATTTGATTTATTATTGCCATATGTATTAGTATGCAGTGAAAAGCATTGTTTCTTGCACGCTATTCAGACAAAGCATACTGCTCATCGGGAAGGACAGGACGGGGGTGCAGAATGTAGTGTTACAGTCATAGCTGGGGCAACATGGTGCAAAAAAAAGCCAAATTTTCCACTCTTCATTACTATCCGGTCGCCACCCTCCCCCCTCCCCACCCCTCCTTCCCGATACTGCAATGCCAACATTGAGAGTAGCAAGTAAGAGCAAGATGGAGATCGGCTGTGATGCCCTCTGCAATTCAATAGCCTGTCACTTCTCACTGCCTGGACCTGGATATTTGGAACGGTAACGTGGCGGCCCTTTGTTGTGGCAGTATCTGTGGAGATAAAGGGGAAAGGAACGGAGTGTCTGATTGCGATAAGGCTGAGGGTGCCTGTGCCTTTAAATCAGTGTAACTGACACAAGGAAGTGAATCTTTTGAACACAGCAGATTGATACTGGGCTGTCCAATAGGTGGAGTGGGCGGGAACAGCCTCCGCTCCCTGATTGGAGTCTGTCCGAAGAGGGGGTGGGCAAGGTCTCCGCCGTCTCGGCGACAGGTTCGTGATACGGGCGGAGTTTCCGCTGTCTGGGGATTGCAATCGTTATTACATCGATCCCCGAGGCACTTTGTGCTTTCACGGAAAGGATTTCGCAGCCTCGACTCTTTGCGTTGTTTAAAGGGATTTGCCGCTGAGGTGGGTGCCAGGTTTATCAGACCCTTTATTTGTTAACAATGTGTGTGGGCATCTCCCCTTATTGCCGCTTTATAACCTGCAAAACCCTGGGATGCCAGTGCCATACCGTGTGGATTAAAGCAGCCACGGTCTGGTCATCTACTCAATCTAGAGCCAAGTCACCATCTCATTTTCTTCACTGAAAGCAGGAAAGAGAAACATAAATGTGACAGGGATGGTGTCTGCACATGCAGTCACATCCAGAGTCGTTTAGCTGTTCTGCACTCACCTGGATCTTGGATAGGTGAGATATTTTGACAATTGAAGCTCAGGCCTTGTGCTACCCCATTCTTATCCCCACGGAATGAGAAGTCTGTACATTGTGCTGCTAACCAGAACGGGGGGACGGGGAACGAGAGCCCCTCGTTTTAAGGACCCTGAGTGAGAGTCACTTCCTCTCCTCTGGAAATGCCACTGTATTATGTATCATTAAGATGCAAGCATTCCAAGAATCCCACTAGGTCTTGTGGTTCAGATGGAAGCAATGGAACACGTGCTTGCTGGACACTTGCCCCTAGTAGTCTCGGAGCTCCAATATAGTCACTGCAGAAGCTATGGCCTGGCTTTTACATGCTAAGAAAACAATTTGCCTCACTATTTACTGAAAGCAAGATGGATTGCAGAAACCATAATAAATCTAGAAGTCTGAAAAGTGAAGCTCTAGTGAAGATTGATGGGTTTAGTGGTGGGTCTTAGGAAGGAAATTGCCTGGCTGTTCTAACATTCCCCATTGAGCTTTCAGCACTGAAAATCGATCATTTAGCCTATCACACCTGATCATGTTTGACTGAATTTTTGCTGAAGCAATCCAAAACTAATCTCCTGCCCATTCTTTTACAGACCCAAAGCAATCCAAAAACTATCCCTCTGTCCTGCGGCAGGGCCCCTGCCCTCTCTTGCTCCAGTGAAATTGGTCCCAATATCTCATCCCTCAGTTTCACATCTTGGTGAATTCCATACTGTCTACTCTCTATTATGCTATCATTTTTTTCTAAATTAACAGCAGTATTTAACTATCAGCTTGTACTTGCCACTTGCGACCAGATTCTTCCAATCATCTTTAAATCCAAGGAGGTTATGCTGAATTTCTGCAAGACCTCGGCTGAAATATTGTGCACAGTTTTGTGTGCCACACTACTGGAAGCATCATAGAATAGAACCACTGAATCCCTATCATGCAGAAGAAGCACGTTTGGCCCATCGAACCTGCACCAACAACAATCCCAGCCAGGCCCAATCCCCATAACCCTGTGTTTACCCTGCTAGTCCCCCTGATACTAAGGGGCAATTTACCATGGCCAATCAACCTAACCTGCACATCTTTGGACTGTGGGAGAAAACTGGAGCACTCAGAGGAAACCCATGCAGACACGTGGAGAATGTGCAAATTACACACAGTCACTTGAGGCTGGAATTGAACCTGGGTCCCTGGTGCTGTGAGACAGCAATGCTAAAGATGTGAATGCATTGGAGAGATTGTAGAGGAGATTTGCAACAATGGATTTCGGATGACAACATAAGTTGTAACGACAGCCTGGAGGGGTCGCACCGTGACGGCGCGGGGAGCCTGGGGGACGCCAAGCCGGTGTAACCTGTCTGGGGTCGCGCCAAGTTGGTGCGGCCAGTATGGGGATGCACTGTGCTGGTGCAGCCTGTTTGGCTATGTTTTTATGTATGTATGTATCAAAGGCTAGGTATGTGTTGTTTGATCCTTTAGTCTTGCCTCTATCATGTTCCCTCAATGTTGTAATCAGTTAGAACTGTAGTGAGGCATAGACCTTCTTGGAATTAACCTGGGGAGATAGGTCAGAGTGTATGAATGTACTTTTGTATCTAGATTAGGAAATGTGAAACCGTTGAAGGTGCGCTGTCTCTGAGCGTATTCCGTGGTGGTCAATAAGGTCTTGGCTCTGACTAGCTATAGTTAGGAGCGCACAGCACAGAAAAAAGCCACTCAGCCTGGCTTTGTCAGAGCTCTCCAATTAGTTCCAACAGCCCTTTTTTAATATTCCCATCACATGTTTATACAATTCCCTCTTGAATATTGAATGCTACGATTGAGTCTACTTTCACTATCCTTCCATGCAGAGCATTCCAGATCATAAAAACACCAAAAACTATTTCCTCGTGTTGTCTCTGGTTCATTTGTTATGCTCCATAAATCTGAGTCCTCTGATTACCACCAGTTTCTCCTTGTATCTTCTCTCAAAATCATTCATAACATTATACTTCCTCAACACCTCTAACACATCTCTCAAACTTCTTTTACTCTAAGGAGTAATCCCGGCTTCTCTGATCTCTCCTTCATAACTTAATTCTCTCATTCCTACTACAATTCTGGTAAGTCTCTTTGACACCCTCACAAAGAGCTTGGCGTCCTTCCTAGTTGGGCACCATACCCTAGTGGAGGCCTAATCAGTGGTTTAGAATGGTCTGGCATGACTTCCTTGCTTTAATACTCTATTACCATACTAATAAAGCCAAGGATCCCCATATGTTTTGCTTTTAAGCAGCCTTCTCAATATATCCTGCCACCTTTTAAAAAATTGTGTTTGTGCGCTTCTTTTTCAAATTGTGTCACACAGTTCATATTCTCCCTATTATTTCTTCCAAAATTAATTGCTGTCAATTTTTCTGCATTAAGTTTCATTGGCCATGTGACTGCCAGTTAGTTACCAGGTTTATAACTTCCCCCTCTTTTCCTGTTTCCCTGAAGCCTTATTATTCTCCTGTTGACAAACTTTGAAATGTTCACCTGTATTTCCAGGTCATTAATGCACATCAAAGGATCCACTGACACCTGGAGGCTGTCACTATGTATCTCCCATTCAATCTGAAAAACAACCTTTCACTGCTTCTTCTCACCTTCTGTCCTTGTGAGAGCTGTCTTTCTAATACCCAGGTCTTCAATTTTGCTGTCGAATCTGCTATGTCAGAAGTTGCAGCGGGACATAGATAGGATGCAAGACTGGGCGGAGAAGTGGCAGATGGACTTCAACGCAGATAAATGTGTAGTGGTCCATTTTGGCAGGACCAATGGGATGAAGGAATACAATATCAAGGGTAGGAGTCTTAGCTGTGTTGAAGAGCAGAGGGATCTTGGGGTCCGGGTCCACAGGACTCTTAAATTGGACTCGCAGGTGGAGGATGTGGTCAAGAAGGCATATGGTGTACTGGCCTTCATTAATCGAGGGATCGAGTTTAGGAGTCGGGAGGTAATGCTGCAACTTTATAGGACCCCTGTCAGACCCCACTTGGAGTACTGTGCGCAGTTCTGGTCGCCTCACTATAAGAAGGACGTGGAAGCTATTGAAAGGGTGCAGAGGAGATTTACAAGGATGTTGCCTGGATTGGGAGGCATGCCTTATGAAGATAGGTTGAGGGAGCTGGGACTCTTCTCCCTGGAGAGACAAAGGTTGAGAGGCGACCTGATAGAGGTTTATAAGATGTTGAGAGGAATAGATAGGGTGGATTCTCAGAGGCTATTTCCCAGGGCTGAAATGGTCGCTACGAGAGGACACAGATTTAAGGTGCAGGGAAGCAAGTATAGAGGAGATGTCAGGGGTAAGTTTTTCACTCAGAGGGTGGTGAGTGAATGGAATCGGCTGCCGTCGGTGGTGATGGAGGCAAACTCGCTGGGGTCTTTTAAAAGACTTCTGGATCAGTATATAGGATCTAATGGGATTGGGGGTTATGGATAGGTCTATGGCTTAGTAGGTATAGAAGTGATCGGCGCAACTAGTGGGCCGAAGGGCCTGTTTGTATTGTAGTGTTCTATGTTCTATGTTAAATGCCTTTTTGAAAATCAATATGCACAATATCATCAAATTGCATTGTCCTCAGTTACTTCCACAGACAGCTCAATCGAGCTAATCAACCATAATTTGCATTTAATAAATGAGTTGTTGATTTAGAAGCATTAGTCCAAACTTCTCAAATTGCCAGTTAATTTTGCCCTGAATTACTGTCTCTTAAAACTTTCCCCACCACCAGTGTTGCACTGACTGGATGTAGTTACTAGGTTTAAACTTTCTCTTTTTTTTTAAAACAGGGTGTGACATTTGCAATCCTCCCAGTTTTCTGGCACCATATCGAAGAAGGATTGAAAAATTCTGGCAAGAGATTCTGGAATTTCCACCCATATTTCCTTCAGTAACTTTGGGTGCATCAAATTCACACAAGGTAACGTATTTCTAAGAACATAATAAGTAGAAGCCAGAGTAGACCATATGGCCCATCAAACCTGCTGTGCCAATCAGTGTGATCATGGCTGACCTTGGGCTTCAACTCAACTTTTCCACCCACTCCTCCATATAACCCTTGATTCAGAGGGACCAAAAAAGTTTCTATATCAACCTTAACTATTTTACAATGGAGCATCTATAACTTGCTGGGGTAGAAAATTCCAAAGATTCACAACCCTTTGTGTGAAGAGATTTCTCCTTGTCTCAGTCCTAAATGATTGGCCGTTTATATTGAGACGGTGCCTAAGTATCACACAAATAGCCTTATGTCACGATTTGCTATCAGGCTGCCATCCAGATGGGATGATAATGATTCTGTGTGTTTGGAGTTCTGATCTATTACAAACAGTGAATGGTCTAACACTGGTTGTTTTTCAGATTGAACTGGAGATACACGGTGGCAGCCTCCAGGTGGATTAATGACCTGAAAATGCAGGTTAACATTTCAAAGATTGTCAAGAGGAGAATAATAAGACTTCAGGGAAATAGGTGTAATTCAGCATGGTCTTTGCCTCAATTTGTTTACTCTTTGTTTTTTATTCGCTGCTCCCTGAATGTGCACATTGGTGACTCACAGGTTCTGTCACATTTATGTATAATGGGGACCCAGGAAGTGTGTAAGCAAAGTCCACTGATGCAACATTGCATCTACAGTTCTCTGCCACGATTGTATGACATTCCGCACATAATCTATTGGCTCATCAAATGTGTAACTCTGTACATTGAACCTGGTGCCCACCAGCCATGTGACACGCCACGTACTGACCCATTGCTACAATGTTGCATCTGTGGGCTTTCCTCAGGCATTTCTTGGATCGTTGTTATACACATGATAGAATCTGAGAGTCTGTAATGCGCAGTTTCAGGGAGTGGAGAATGAAAAACAGAGCAAAGAAATTGAGGCAAAGACCATGCTTAAATTCACTGAGTCCTCCTCGGCATGACACTACATACTGAACCTACAGGCCCACCAGCTGTGTGGCACTGCACATCAAACCTACTGTCTGTCATTTGAGGAGAGACTATGTAGGTTAGGATTATATTCATTGGAGTTTAGAGTGAGACGGGATCTCATAGAAACATAAAATTCTAACAGGGTTAGACAGGGTGGATTCAGAAAGAATGTTCCCAGTGGTGGGGGAGTCCAGAGCTAGGGGTCATAGTTTGAGGAAAAGGGGTTAAGGATAAGAGGATAAGGATTTAGGACTGAGGTGAGGAGAAATTTCTTCATCCAGTGGGTGGTGAATGAATGGAATTCACCACCACAGAAAGTAGTTGAGGCCGAAACGTTGTGTGATTTCAAGATGAAATTAGATATAACTCTTTGGGGCTAAAGGGATATGGGAAGAAGGCAGGATCAAGATGTTGATTTTATGATCAGCCATGATCATAATGAATGGCAGAGCAGGCTTTGAAGGGCTGAATGGCCTACATCTGCTTTTAGTCTCTACCGGCCCACTGGCTGCGTGGCACTGCACACTGGCTGTGTGACGTTGCACACTGAACCTACTGGTCCACTGATGACATAGGCATGCAGATACTCCAAATGGCTCAGTTTCATGTTTTATTTGCAGGTTCTGTCATTCATGTTATAAATTGTGTGTTCTTCATAATGGCCCAAGACTAAACTGTTTCAAGTCTGTGCAGAGCTGTGATACAAGAAACAGGAGCAGATCATATGGCACGTTTAGCCTGCTTTTACCTTCAGTATGATCGTAGCTGATCTCAGGTTTCAGCTTCGTTTTCTTGCCAGCTCCCCAGATCCCTCTATTCCCTGCAAGACCAAAAATCTGTCGTTCCCAGCCTTAAATACGTTTAATGATGGAACGTCTGCAACCCTCTTGAGTAGAGAATTCCAAGGATTCACAGACTGAGTTAAGAAATTTCTCCTTATCTGTCCTAAATGAGGGACTCCTTACCCTGAGACTGCCTGTGTTTTTGCTCCCCAACCAGCAGAAACAGAGGAATAGTGTCCCTTCTATTAAACCCCCTCAGAATTTTGTAGGTTACAGTGAGATCCTCTCTTGTTCTTCTAATCTCCAGCGAATTAATGCCCAATTTACTCAGCCTCTCATCAAAGGACGACCCCCTCATCCCAGCAACAATCTAGTGAACAATCACTGTACTGTCTCCTATGTAAGTACATCATTTCTTAAAGATGAAGCCAAAACTGCACGCAGTATTCCAGATATGGTCTCATCAAAACCCTGTACAACTGGAGCATGACTTCTTTATTCCAGTACTCCAATCCACTTGCAATAAAGGCCAACATGCCGTTTGCCTTCCCAGTGGTTGCCGCACCTGTATGCTGTGTTCCTATACAAACACACTCAACTCTTTTGAACATCAACACTTAAAAGTTTCACAACTTCTAGAAATATTTTGCTTTTCTATACTTGGGGCCAAAGTGAATAACTTACATTCGGCTCCACCTGCTATCTTGTTGCCCAAGCACTTGTCTGTATCTCTTTGCAGCCTTGTGTAACCTCCCCACAACTTACCTTCCCATCTAGCTTGGTATCATCAGCAAACCCTGATTAGTTTGATTCAACTTTCATACTTGCTGTTACTTCATCATTAATATAGATTGCAAATAGTTGAGGCCCAGCCCTGATCGTTGCAGCATTCCACTATTCACTGCCTGTCAACTAGAAAAAAGCCTGTTTATGCCCCTTATCTGCTTTCCATCCATTAACCAATCCTTTATCCATGCTAATATATTACCCCTTAATCCAAGAGCTCTTATCTTGTTTATTACGTGTGCACCTTATTGAATGCGTTTTGGAAATCCAAGTATACTACATCTATGTGTTCCCTTTTATCTTTTTACTAGGTACACTCTCAGAAAACAAATACATTTGTCAAACAGGATTTCATCTTAGAAAAACCATGTTGACTTATTCTAATCTTACTATGCTTTGCTAATAACGTTATTAAGATTTCCTTAATAATAAATTCCAGCATTTTCCCAACAATTGATGTTAAGTGCCCAGTAGTTCACTATTTTCTGTTTTCCCTCTTTTCTTGAGGATTGATGTAATCTGTAATGATTTCAGGAAGCAGTGGCAATCAATGGGATGAGCTTTGGTGTCGTGAATTCTCTGAAATGAGCAGTAGTCTTGAGTGTGAATTCTCAGTGTGATTAGCAAAGCTTTTGTGTAGGTTTGCAGATGTCACATGGCCTGTGGTCTGTGCTGTCTGAGATCTTATCTGCCGATGATGCCCGTTTGGTACAACCTCAGACTCAGTATAAATGGTGATGGTGTGCAAGCTAACACCCTACAACATAAGAGAATGTCTGAGGTAGTGCTTCAGTTTAATGTTAAGAGCTTATAATAGTTTCACAGGGATCCTTGGAAAAACACACTTGGAGAATGATTTTTTATTTCATTAAAATGAAAAGTTCAAAACTTAGGTGCTGCAGAATTTTCTGTAAGTGGCTTTAACAAGAGAACTAAAATGGCAAATCTCACTGTTTGTAGTTCTCAAAACCCTGCTATCAAAAGAATATTAACATCTTCCAGAGATCTTGGAAACAAATGGAATTTAGAGCTTTAAATTGTACAATGTATTTATTTCTATTTGAGAAAACGGATTGAGGATATTGTGATTTAGACTCTTAAAATATTAAGACAAATGGACAGTATGGATTCAAGCAGAGAAACAGAGAACGGAATTATAACGTTAAAGGAATTTATTCCCAGATCAAACTGTTCATATTAGATCAATTACACAGGATTATAAAAAATCTGAATTAATTTCTAGTTAGTATAAAAAAGACAAGGACAGGGACTGAGCATTAGGATTAGTAACGAATGAGAGGCAAGGACTGATAAAATTTTTAAGTTTAAAGTTAAAGTTTATTTATTAGTGTCACAAGTAGCGGCACAGTAGCACAGTGGTTAGCACTGCTGCTTCACAGCTCCAGGGTCCTGGGTTCGATTCTTGGCTCGGGTCACTGTCTGTGTGGAGTTTGCACATTCTCCTCGTGTCTGTGTGGGTTTCCTCCCACGGTCCAAAGATGTGCGGGTTAGGTTGATTGGCCATGCTAAGAAATTGCCCCTTAGTGTCCAGGGTAGTGGATGTTAGAGGGATTGGTGGGTATAATATGCAGGGATATGGGGTTAGGGCCTGGGTGGGATTGTGTTTGGTGCAGACTTGATGGGCCGAAGGGCCTCTTTCTGCACTGTAGGGTTCTATGATAAGTAGGCTTACATCAACACTGCAATGAATTTACTGTGGATGTCCCCTGGTCGCCACACTCCAGCGCTTGTTCGGGTAACACTGAGGGAGTATTTAGCATGGCCAAAGCATCTAACCAGCATGTCTTTCGGACTGTGGGAGGAAATTGGAGCTCCCAGAGGAAACCCATGCAGACACGGGGAGAACATGCTGACTCCACACAGACAGTGACCCAAGCTGTGAGGCAGCAGTGCTAACCACTGTGCCACCTTGCCGCTGATATTGAGAAAGAGAGAGAGAGAGAGAGACCAGTAATTTTACTGTCCTGCCCACCATGAGAATTGGCACAGGCAAGTGGTGGACCGTGGAAAGGTCCTTTGACCTTGGATGGAATTTTATGGTTTTGGGACGAGCAAGGCTATAAAATCCCGCTCCAGGTCAGAGGGTTTGGGTCAGTGCCAAAGGAAGGTGGGGAGGTGGGGGAGGCAGGGACCCAAACAACAACATTTGAAGGAAAGAAGTTGATCAGTCGGGGAATCGTTTGATCCCACTGAGCTGGAATTTGGTGATGTATTACTGGCCACTATTACATTTTTCAACATGCATGAAGTTTCAGGAATCCTACACACAAAAATTTGCACATTGTAGGGAGTTGGAGAAGAGCAACAAGAATATATTTTGGAATTATTGAGAACACAAGGCATAGGAGCAGGAGTAGACCATATGGCCTGTAGAGCCTGCACTGCCATTCAGTATGATTATTGTGGACCTTCTGCCTTGACTTTCCTACCCTCTTCCCATATCCCTTGATTCCTTGAGAAAGCCAAAAATCTGCCTTCAATATTGTTATCAATAGGGGATTTTCACAGTAACTTCGCTGCAGCGTTAACGTAAGCCTACTTCTGACAAGAATAAAATAAACTTGTAAAAAATAGATTATTCATGAACCTCGGGTAGAAGATTCCAAAGATTCACTGCCACCTCAGTTCCTAAGTAATGGACCCTTGTCTTAAGAAGTTTAAAGTTTATTCATGTCACAAGTAGGCTTGCATTAACATTGCAATAAAGTTACTGTGAAAATCCTCCAGGTGCCACACTCCAGCACTTGCTTAGGTACAGAGAATTTAGCACAGCTAATGCACCTAACCAGCACCTGGAGGAAAACCACGCAGACACAGGGAGAATGTGCAGACAGTGACCCAAGCCAGGAATTGAACTTGGTGCTGAGGCAGCAGTCTAGCCGTTGCTTCACCACTGTACCTGTGTTCTAAATTTTCCAGTCAGAAGGCGGGGGTGTTAGGGATCAACCTCTCAGTGACTACCCTGTCAAGCCTCTTCAGAATCTTATAGGTTTCGATGAGATCACCTCTCATTCTTCCTAACTCCAGAGAATGTAGATCCTCTTGTCATAAGACAACCCTCTCATCCCAGGAATCAACTTAAGTGAGACTTCTCAAGGGCAATTAGAGGCAGGCAATAAATGCTTGCCAAGCCAGTGATGCCCACGTCCCATGCAAAAAACAAATAAAACCTTTACGGTACCATCTCTGAAGCAATGAACGCATATTCTTCCTTGTACGTGGAGACCAAAGCTATGCTCTCTGTGAAGTCCTTCACTGAAGTCCTGTACAATGGTAGCAAGACTTCCTTATTCTATTCTCCAAACCCCTTGCAATAAAGGCAGAATGTATTAATGTCTTCCAAGGTGTTTGCTGTACAAGTATGCCAAGTCTCTCTAACCATCGTTTGTTAAAGTGCCTGAAAGAAAGTTTTTCAATCCATTCCATGCATTGTGTTCTTTACACTGTGTACTGCTGATTTCTGTTTGTTTCTCTTATCCTATGTGTACTGCTGATCTGTTCACTTCCCTCATACTCAGCGTGTACTGCTGATTTGTTCCATTTCCCTTACCCAGTGTGTACCACCAATCTCTGTTCATCTCCCTCACAATGTAGAGATGCCGGCATTGGACTGGGGTAAACACAGTAATAAGTCTCACAACACCAGGTTAGAGTCCAATCAGTTTATTTGATAGTAATCTTACAAGCTTTCAGAAACGGTGTTCTTGACAAAGGAAAGCCGTTTCCGAAAGCTTGTAAGATTACTATCAAACAAACTGGTTGGACTCTAACCTGGTGTTGTGAGACTTCTTGCTGTGAATCTCCCTCGCACCCAGTCCATACCACTCTGCTCAATTGCCTCTTACTCTGTGCCTACCACTGTTCTTTGTTCCTTTACCGCTTACCACTGCTCTCGTCATTTCCATCACAGCCAGTGTGTATCACTGATCTCTACTCGTTTCCCTCACATGCAGTCCATACCGCTGTACTCTGTTCATTTCCCTCACAGCCAGTGTGTACCACTGATTTCAGCCTGTTCTCAACATATGATATTGGGATAACCCCAGCAGTAGCTGCTGATGTTAATGCTGTGACCTGAGGGAGTGACTAGCGCCTGCTGATGTGGTCAGCCTGCTTCTGAAGGTGATGGAAATGCCTCCAGCAGCTGCCAGTGGTGTGGTCAGTACTTTTATGATACAATGTCAATTCCATTAGTTCTGACATTCTTGTTACTCATTTTCTTCTGCACTGTATTGCTCAGCTGTATGTGTGGTTGGAGGAGTAGACAGAGACACTGGTGATTCTCAGTCCAAAGCCGGGAAAATAAAATGCAGAATTATGAGCCGGTCTGTGATTGGGATTAGTTAATGTGAATTGTTGAATTGCTCAACACTGCTACTGTGTGTGTCAACATGATGTTGAAATATGGCTGTAAATTAACACAGTGTGCAGTGTTGCAGTAGAAGCAAGCCATACATGCAACTTCCAGATATATGTTGTGCACTATACCCCAATGTTATACAGTGACAGACCTGTCCCACAGTATTGTACCCCAGTGTTATACAGCGACAGACCCATCCTCACCAGCATTGTACCGCAGTGACAGACACGTCCCCACCAATACATACCCCAGTGTAGTACAATGCCGGACCTGTTCCCACCAGTACTGTACCTCGGTGTAATAGAGTGATGGACTTTTCCTCACCAGTACTGTACCCTGGTGGTATACAGTGACAGACCTGTCCCCACCAATACTTTTAGTGTTATACAGTGACAGACCCATCTCACCAGCACTGTACCACAGTGTTACACAGTGACAGACACATCCCCATCAATACCATACCCCAGTGTTATACAATGCCGGACTTGTTCCCACTAGCCCAGTGTTATGCAGTGATGGACCTGCCCTTACCAGTACTGTACCCCAATGTTATATAGTGACAGACCTGTCCCACCAGTACTGTATCCCAGTGACAGACCCGTCCTCACCAGTGCTGTATCCCAGTGTTATAGAGACAGACTCGTCCCCACCACTTCTGTACCCCAGTGTTATACAGTGACAAACTCATCCCCACCAGTACTGTACCCTGTGTTATACAGTGAGAGACCCTTTCCCACCAGTACTGTACCCCCAGTGTTATACAGAGACAGACCAATCCTCACCAGTACTGTACCCAATGTTAGACAGTGAGAGACCCATTCCCTCCAGTACTGTATCCCAGTGTCATACAGTATCAGATCTGTCCTCACCAGTACTGTACCCCAGTGTTATACAGACAGACCCATCCCCATCAGTATGGTATACAGTGGGAGACCCTTCCCCACCCAGTACTGTACCCCAGTGTTATACAGAGACAGACCCATCCCCACCAGTACTATGTCCCAGTGTCATACAGTGTCAGACCATCCTCACCAGTACTGTACCCCAGTGTTATACAGTGACAGACTTGTCCCCCACAGTATTGTACCCCAGTGTTAGACAGAGACAGGCCCATTCCCACCAGTACTGTACCACAGTGTTATATAGTGACAGACTCATCCCCACCAGTACAGTACCCCAGTGTTATAGAGATAGCTCCTTCCCCATCAGTACTGTACCCCAGTGTTATATAGAGACAGACCCACCCCATCAGTACTGTACCCCAGTGTTACACAGTGACAGACTCGTCCCCACCAGTACTGTACCCTAGTGTTATTGCAGAGACAGACTCATCCCCATTAATATTGTATCCTAGTGTCATACAGTGACAAACATTCCCTATCAGTGCTGTAGTTAGTTTTGTTTTGTAGTGATAGACCTATATGTGGCCTGTTAAACAATCCCTTTATGTTCCATGTATATTGTCTCTCTAGCTGGTGTTAATGGATTTTTTTCTTTTGCGTTTAGTTTGAGTTGCCATCCCTCGGTGTGAGATTATCAGACCCCGTTGAGGATGTCACGGCGTAGCACACGTCTTGCAACAAGTGGTTATTATCAAGAAGATGATGATGCTTCGAGCAGCAGTGGCGGATCTGTTACCGGGAGTGTTGTGTCCTACAAGGAGAGTCCTGTCAGGTGGGTCCCATTAACTCTCAAAACTGTGCACTCTTAGAAATCTGACAGGAAACAGGTGTTTCCAGTGTCTATTGTCGAATCATTCTTGCCCAACTCTGTTAAAGCAGAACGAAACTAAAATGCAAATTTCATCAGTCTGCCATCTTGTAATCCTTGATCGCTGCTTTGAGATCACATTGTACCGAAGAGATTTAATAATGAACTCGTGAATCCCATACTCATCAGTAAGAGGTACAATAGCTGAGATTACTCAGCCCCGGGGAGGGTAATATGTATGACAGCTGTTATTGTGGGCAGAAGTGATTTGCAGCTTGTTAAGGAGGTAGGGGCAGTTCTGATTCCAGAACTCTCAGATGGGGCATCAGGTTCTGTTGCTACTGCAGTCGAGAGCTTCCCTTCTCACTGTGAACTACACATCGTGAGTGCTGTAGACACACTGGCTTAAATTTTATCGGCACGTTCGCTCGAGGCTCATAAAATTGCACCCGAGGTCAATGGAGAATGCTGTTCTGCAAGGGGCAGGAGTGGTGGTAAAATCAAGGCCACTGAATCAGGTAGGTCTTCAACCATGAAAATGATGTGGCTGTACAGTGCAAGATATTGAATAAAATTATGAAGTAGAAAAGGCCTCATGTCAGTGGCAGAGTGAAAAATTGGAATGAGAAAGCCCTATCAAATCGGATGGATGGTAATGAACTTTCAAGTTTGTTGTCTTTGTTTCTTCAGGATTTGGCCTATTTTTGCCTAGCTTTAGTTGACTTTGTGTTGTGACTTCTCTTTGCCCTGTTGCAATCTGTGCTTCCAAGATGATTCAAGGCAGCAGTTCCAGGATTCAGGCCTAGCAACAAAGAAGGAATGTTGATATTTTTCCAGATCAGAATGGGAATGGCCATGTTTTTGACATTACTGCTCAAGAGCTTAGAATAATAGAAAATCGTGGATAATTTATGCCACAGAACAAGACTATTTGGCCTATCATGTGCCTGTTGATTGTACAGCCTAACCAGCCTAATCCCAACTTCCTGCACTAGGTTACATTGGCTCTTCAATTAGACATCCAAGAACTTTTTAAATGTGGTTAGGGTTTTTGCCTCTACTACTTAAAAAGATTTCCCATGCTCTCTGCTTCATCTGGGAAGATGGCCAAATGCACCAAGAAGGTAGAGGGGTCATGGGGAAATACGGGATTATTCCCTTAAGCCACTCAATTCCCTTAAGCATCTTGTATACCTTAATTAGATCTCCTCTCATTCTTCTAAACTCCAATAAACCATGAGATACGAAAACTTGATGCAACTTCTCTATTGTAATGATAACTCTAATGTGGCTCATGATGTGTACTTCTAACCACTTAGAATGCAAATCCACAATGACTAGAAACATCTGACCCTTAAAAGGCCCTGCAAAGTCCACATAAAGCTTAGACCATGGACAATCAGGGCAGTCCAATGGATATAGTGGTGTTGGCTGTGCCACCTTTTGGTTGCAGAACAGGACTTCACCTTTGTATTCCAGGTCCTGATTCATATTAGGCCATCAAACATACGACCCAGCTAAACCTCTCATTCATGAGGCACCTAGGTAAGCCTCATGAGCTTTATCCAAGACTTGTGACTGATCAAGGGGGGGGTGGGACAATCACTTTGGACACCCAAGGAATGCAACCATCTTGCACACTTAGCTTTAGGGGCAGCACAGTGGTTAGCACTGCTACCTCACAGCACCAGGGTTCAGTTCCTGGCTTCGGTCACTGTCAGTGTGGAATCTGCACATTCACCCTGTGTCTGCGTGGGTTTCCTCCAGGTGCTCTGGTTTCCTCCCACAGTCCGAAAGATGTGCTAGTTAGGTGCATTGGCCATGCTAAATTTTCCCTCGGTATACCCGAACAGGTGCCGGAGTGTGGCGACCTGGGCATTTTCACAGTAGCTTCATTGCAGTGTTAATGTAAGCCTACTTGTGGCTCTAATAAATAAAAATAAATTTGTCTTTCCACTTTGCATATGGTCTCAATTCATCATCACCTATAACAGTAGGCCAACCATGCATGAGGATCTCTTGGCCTGAGACAGGACAGGATCCCTGTCTGCCCACTGCTTAATCTGTTTAGCATTCACTAGACAATGTGAAAGTCTCTCAAGCAGGAAAATTGTCTCTGGAGGAAGTAATATCTTGATGGGCATGTCTGGTAAAGGAAGTTATCTTAATCCAGCAACAAAGTTATCAACAGACTGTACCGTCTTCCAAAAATGACTATGGAACTTGAAATTCTGGACAGTTGTTGAGGGCTTAGGATTGTGGTGATTCTGAGTGAGTGTAACTAAATCTGTAAATGAATTGAACTGGGTGTAGGAGTAGAGTTGAGAGAAATCAGGAGGGCAAAAAGGGGACACGAGATTGTTTTGGCAGATAAGGCAAAGAAGAATCCAAAGAGCTTCTACAAATACATAAAGGGCAAAAGAGTAACAAGGGAGAGAGTGGGGACTCTTAAGGATCAACAAGGTCATCTATGTGCGGATCCACAAGAAATGGGTGAGATCTGAAATGGATATTTCTCATCAGTATTTACTGTTGAGAAAAGTGTGGATGTTCGGGAACTTGGGGAAATAAATAGTGATGTATTGAGGAGTGTACATATTACAGAGAAGGAGGTGCTGGAAGTCTTAGAACAAAGAACAACACAGCATGGGAAACAGGCCCTTCGGACCAACGAGCCCATGCCGCCATCTTAACAATGTGTTTTTCCTCCTCCACCCTTGACCCATGTCTATGCTTATGGTACCCCCAATGGAAGCCAGATTAAGGGGAGAATAATTTAGGGACAATTTGTTACACCGATCAGTCTAAGAGCACATCTTTGGGGTGTGGGAGGAAACCAGAGCACCTGGAGGAAACCCACGCAACCACAGGGAGAATGTGCAAACTCCCACAGACACTGGCCCAAATCCATGTATCTGCACAGCTAACAGTGATAGTCACTGAGCTGTTGTGGTGCCCATCTGCTGGTCCAGTGTTAAACATACACAAACGGCGCAAAGTACTAGGCTACTCTCGAGCCATCCAAGAGCAGCCCATGCATGCCCCTCGTTAGACAACAAGGTGGACCGACGCACCTGCGGAGTAAAAGAGAAAAACATCAACACATGTAACAGTTGATTTCCAGGAACGTCTCAATGCTCTGATCCTTATTTAAAACAGTCTCCTATAACCCTCCATCCCTGTTTCGCTCCTGTGTCTATCTAAGTACACCTTAAACAAGTCCAGCATGCCTGCCTCCACCACCTTACTTGGCAGTGCATCTAGGAAAAAGCCTGCCACTGTTTACTCTATCTATACCCTTCATTATTTTATACACCTCTATTAGATCCCCCCTCAATCTCCGTCTTTCTAAGGAAAACAGCCCCAATTTACCCAATCTTTCCTCATAACCCAGTCCTTCCATACCAGGCAGCATCCTGGTAAACCTCCTCTGCGCACTGTCCAGGGTCTCCATGTCCTTCCGGTAGTAAGGTGACCAGAACTGGACGCAGTACTCCAAATGCAATCTAACCAACGTTCTGTACAACTGTAGCATTAGACACCAGCTCTTGTACTCTATACCCCTTCCTATAAAGGCTAGCATACCATAAGCTTTCTTCGCAACCTTCTCCACCTGTGTTGCCACCTTCAGAGACTTGTGCACTTGCACTCTCAGGTCCCTCTGCATTTCTATACTCTTAACAGGTCTACCCTTTATCATGTAACTCCCCACTACATTATTCCTTCCAAAATGCATCACCTCGCATTTATCAGGATTAAATTCCATCTGCCATTTATCTGCCCAATATACCAGCCTATCTGTATCATGCTGTGTCACCTGACACTCCTCCTCACTATCCGCCAATCCTGCCATCTTTGTGCCATCTGCAAACTTGCTGATCACACCATATACGCCCTCTTCCAAGTCATTTATATATATATTACGAATAGAAGAGGTCCCAGTACTGAGCCCTGCGGCACACCACTGGTGACAGACCTCCAGCTAGAAAAGGACCCTTCCACTACTACTCTCTGACTCCTGTTACCTAGCCAGTTTTCAATCCATCGAGATACCTGTCCCTGTATCCCATCAGCGCATCAAGGTAGCTAAATCCTGGGACCTGATGAAGAGTATCCCAGGACATTGTGGGAGGCTTGGGAGGAAATTGCAGATCCCCCAGCTGAGATATTTGAATCATGGGTGAAGTGTCTGAAGATTGGAGAGTGCAAATGTTGTGCCTGGGAACTACAGGCCGGTGAGCCTCACATCTGTGGTGGGTAACTTGTTGGAAGGTATTTTGAGAGACAGTATCTACAGACGTTCAAAGATGCAAAGACTGATTAGGAACGGCCAGCATGGCTTTGTGAGTGGAAAATCATGTCTCACAAATTTGATTAAGTTGTTTGAAGGGATAACCAAAAAGGTAGATAAGGGCAGCGCAGTTGATGTTGTCTGCATGGATTTTAGCAAGGCTTTTGACAAGGTACCGCATGGTAGGTTGTTGCATAAAGTTAAATCTATACGGATACAAAATTGGCTTCTTGACAGAGCCAGAGTGTGATTGTAGAGAGTTGTTTTTCAAACTGGAGGCCTGTGACCAGCGGTGTGCTTCAGGGATCAGTGCTGGGTCCACTGTTATTTGTCACTTATATTAATGATTTGGATGAGCATATAGGAGGCATGGTTAGTAAGTTTGCAGATGACACTAAGCTTAGTGGCATAGTGGACAGTAAAGAAAGTTATCTCCAATTGCAACAGGATCTTGATCAACTGGGCCAGTGGGCTGACGAATGGCAGATGGAGTTTAATTTAGACAAATGCAAGGTGATGCATTTTGGTAGATTGAACCAGATCAGGACTTATTCAGTTAATGGTAGGGCGTTGGGAGAGTTATAGAACAAAGAGATCTGAAGGTACATGTTCATAGTTCCTTCAAAGTGGAGTCACAGGTGGACTGTGGTGAAGAAGGCATTTGGCATGCTTGGTTTCATTGGTCAGAACATTGAATACAGGAGTTGGAATGTCTTGTTGAAGTTTTACAAGACATTGGTAAGGCCACACTTGTGCAATTCTGGTCACCTTATTATAGAAAGGATATTATTAAACTAGAAAGAGTGCAGAAAAGATTTATTAGGATGCTACTGGGACTTAATGGATTGAGTTATAAGGAAAGTCTGGAAAAACTCTGGAGTGTAGGAGGCTGAGGGGTGATCTTATTTAGGTCTATAATATAATGAGGGGCACAGATCAGCTAGGTAGTCAATATCTTTTCCCAAAGGTAGGGGAATCTAAAACTGGAAGCATAGATTTAAGATGAGAGGGGAGAGATACAGAAGTGTCCAGGGGGCAATTTTTTCACACACACAGTGGTGTGTGGAACAAGCTGCCAGAGGTAGTAGTAGAGACGGGTACAATTTTGTCTTTTAAAAAGCATTTAGATAGTTACATGGGTATAGAGGGATATGGGCCAAATGCGGGCAACTGGGACGAGCTTAGGGGTTTTCTTAAAAAAAGGGACAAGTTGGGCCGAAGATCCTGTTTCCATGCTGTAAGAACATAAGAACATAAGAAATAGGAGCAGGAGTAGGCCATCTAGCCCTTCGAGCCTGCCCCGCCATTCAATAAGATCATGGCTGATCTGTTGTGGCTCAGTTCCACTTTCCCGCCCTCTCCCCATAACCCTTAATCCCCTCTCTTATCAAGAACCCATCAACCCGCTTCTTAAAAATATTTAGCGAGGCAGCCTCCACCACTTCAACGGGCAGAGAATTCCAGAGATTCACCACCCTTTGAGTGAAGAAGTTCCTCCTCAACTCCGTTCTAAACCGCCTCCCCTTTATCTTGAGGCTGTGCCCCCTAGTCCTACTGTCTTTTTTGAGCGGGAAGAGTCTCTCCACCTCTATCCTATCCATCCCATTCATCATCTTATACGTCTCAATGAGATCTCCCCTCATTCTTCTAAACTCTAACGAGTACAAGCCTAGTTTATTCAGCCTCTCCTCATAGCTCAATCCCCTCAACTCCGGTATCAGCCTAGTAAACCTCCTCTGCACTCCCTCCAGGGCCAAAATATCCTTTATTAAGCTGATCTTTCTCTTCAACTTGTGTGTAATTGCAAAACTATATTCTGCACCCTCTCCTTTCCTCCTTCCCTATGTACTCCATGAACGGTATATTTTATCTGTACAGTGTGGAAGAAATAATACTTTTCACTGTATCCCAATACATGTGACAATAATAAATCAAATCAAATTAAATCTGCTCCCCTAATGATGCAATCTCCAAAGCTATCACTCTCCTGCTCTTCTTCCTCCTCTGTACTAAGCTAAGCAATCTATGGTGTTATTGTTTTGGCTTTACTTGTGCTTTTCAGAGGCACTCTTTGGTATTCAGTGGTGAATACTGGTTAGAAAGCAAGAGGTTCTACGGAAGGGTTTGGGTGTACTGAACTACCTGCCTGCAGTCACCCAGTCACCTTTGTTTGCAATCTTAAGTTGAAGGTGATCACCTCCTGAAACATGCTTTCCAAGGAACACATTCTCATGAATGAACTGCAATGACATCAGCTGTCAGCCAAGCTGCAAAATCAAAGCTCCTCCAGCTGATGACACTTTCTGCACTTCTGTGCATCTGGGATATGGGAAGCATCTTGGAGTTCCTACATGGCACGTGCTGTGCAGTTATTGAGTCTGAGGTGCCTTGCAATACTCTATCTATTAGATTACCTACAAGTGGGTGGCTCAGTTGTCTAATATAGTCTTCAATATATTTGATAATTTCCAAGTTATTTATCTTGGGTATATGCTTATTGCACTGAAAGTAACTTAGACCAAATCCCAAGTCTGGGGATATCATATTTTGAGTTATTTTTCTCTCACTTTTCCAAGTTCTTTTTGGTTATCAAGGTTACAGAAAGGGAAGTTTTATGTAACCGTGGTAAGTTTCTGTGATGTACCTTGTTAACAGTGCAGATTGTTGGTGTGGTGTGGGGTCCATTAGAGATATTGGCCTGAATTGTGCTCGCTGGTAGGATATTCCGGTCCTGGCAATGGCAAACCGCTGCTGTGGGTTTCCCTGTGGGAGGGGATTCAACAGGAAATCTCATTGTCAGTGGCAGGATCAGAAGATCCCATCGCCAGCCAATCCAAAACATGGTGCAAGGTCGCATGGAGAATTCCCCCCCTCCATTGCTCTGACAAAGGGTCATCCAAACTTGAAACGTTAGCTGTGTTTTCTCTCCTCAGATGTTGGAGTCAATACCAACTCCAACACATTCTGTCCCAGGAGCTCAGAACAGGAATTGACTAACACTCTTATTCAATTTTCCTCCTACAACCTTCTAACATTAATACTTGGTAGCACAAATTTACTTCTTAATTGCTTTCCATAATCAAATCTGGCAGCATCCTCATTTTAGGCATTGGCTCTTAATCCTGATTGGGTAATTTAAGAGGCTGTTTGAGTGTTGCACTATTCAACATCCTTGGGGTTACCATTGACCAGAAACTCAACTGGACTCACCACATAAACACAGTGGCTACAAGGGCAAGTCAGAGGTTACGAATACCACCCAAAGCCTATCTACCAACTACAAGCCACGAGTCAGAAGTGTGATGGAATACTCCCCACTTGCCTGGATGGCGCAGCTCCAACAATACTCAAGAGGCTTGACACTACCCAGGACAAAGCAGCCCGCTTGATTGGCACCACATCTACAAACATTCAATCTCTCTACCGCTGACACTCAGTAGCAGCGGTGTGTACCATCTACAAGTTGCACTGCAGCAATTCACCAAAGATCATTACACAGCATCTTCCAAACCCCCCCATGACCACTTCCATCTAGAAGGACAAGGGCAGCAGATACGTGGGAACACCACCATCTGCAAGTTTCCCTCCAAGCCATTCACCATCCTGACTTGGAAATATATCACCATTCCTTCCCAGTTGCTGGGTCAAAATCCTGGAATTCCCTCCCTGACAGCATTGTGGGTCAACCCACAGCATGTGGACTGCAGCGATTCAAGAACACAGTTCATCACCACCTTCTCAAGGGCAATTAGGGATGGGCAATAACTGTTGGCCAACCAGCGACGCTTATGTCCCACAAATGAATAAAAAAAACTCAAACAGCGTTAAAGCTTTTTGGGTTGCTGTTCCAATATTCCTCCTCCACCTTAGAAGGCCATTCATTTTTGGAGTTGTATACAACACCAATGTGATGCCAGCAGATAGACAAAAGGACATAGACAATAGACGGACAACTATAGGCCGGTTAGCTTAACTTCTGTAGTAGGGAAAATGCTTGAATCTATCATCAATGCAGAAATAGTGAGACATCTGGATATAAATTGTCCTGTTGGAAAGACGCACCATGGATTCATAAAGGGAAGGTCATGTTTGACTAATTTGGTGGAATTCTTAGACAACATTACATGCACAGTGGACAGTGGGGAACCTGTGGATGTGGTGTATCTGGATTTCCAGAAAGCATTTGACAAGGTGCCGCACCAAAGCTTACTGCATAAAGTAAGGGTGTTACTGGTAATGTATTTGCACGGATAGAGGATTGGTTAACTAGCAAAGTAGAGTGGAGGTAAATGGGTGTTTTTATGGTTGGCGGTCAGTGACGAGAGGTGTGCCTCAGGGATTAGTGTTGGGACCGCAATTGTTTACAATATGCATAGATGATTTGGAGTTGGGGACCAAATGTAGTGTGTCAGCAATAGCAGATGACGCTAAGGTGAGTGTCAGAGCAAAGTATGCATGGGACACACAGTCTGCAAAGGGATATAAATAGTTTCAGTGAGTGGGCAAGGGTCCGGCAGATGGAGTACAATGTTGGTAAATGTGAGGTCATCCATTTTGGTAGGAGTAGCAGCAAAATGGACTATTATTTAAATGGTAAAAAACTACAGCATGCTGCTGTGCAGAGGGACCTGGGTGTCCTTGTGTATGAATCACAAAAAGTTGGTGCAGCAGGTAATTAAGGAGGCAAATGAAATTTTGCCCTTCATTGCTAGGGGGGATGGCGTTTAAAAGCAGGAAGGTTATGCTGCAACTGTATAAGGTGCTGGTGAGGATACACCTGGAGTACGGTGTACAGTTTTGGCCTCCTTACTTGAGAAAGGATATACTGGGAGGGTACAGAGGAGATTAATAGGTTGATTTCGGAGTTGAGAGGGTTGGCTTATAAGGAGAGACTGAGTAGAATGGGGATATACTCACGGAATTCAGAAGAATTAGAGGAGATCTTATAGAAACATTTAAAATTATAATGGGAATAGACAAGATAGAAAGAAACAGGGAAGTTGTTTCCTCTGGCAGGTGAAACTAGAACTAGGGGGCATAGCCTCAAAATAAGGGGGAAGCAGATTTAGGACTGAGTTGAGGAGGAACTCTTCTTCATCCAAAGGGTTATGAATCTATGGAATTCCCTGCCCAGTGAAGCAGTTAAGGCTACCTCATTGAAAGCTTTTAAGGCAAAGATAGATATATTTTTGAATAGTGAAGGAATTAAGGGTTATGGTGAGTGGATGGGTAAGTGGAGCTGAGTCCACAAAAAGGTCAGCCATGATCTTATTGAATGATGGAGCAGGCACAAGGGGCCAGATGGCCTACTCCTGCGCCATGTTCATATGCGAGATCTTGCTATGCCCCGAAAATGTGTGCTATGTTTATTTTCATAACAAACACAATGCACTTTAAAATCATGTGTACGTTTATTTCCAAGAAAAATTCTAGGCATTATGTAAATGGAAGTCTCTTTTTCAGATGTTCCGACGTTAACCCTATCATGATTTAATGAACCTTTATTTACCTTTCAGGGTATTCAAGAAAAAACCGAATGCTAAACGCTCAGGGGCCACACCACGCAGTACACCCGTGCCCAGCATGAAACGCTCAATATCCAACAGCTCAGTGAATAGTCAGTGCAGCCTCGCTAGTCACATCAGCAGTGCCTCCGTGCTGGGTCAGCAGATAACCAATGATTCCTACTGGCAGGAACCTGAACCGGAGCTGGAGTCTGAACCTATTGGTATGTGCCTCATTGAGGGAGGGGGGTTGGCATCATGTTGATTATTCAGAAATCTTGGCTGAGGATACGGTAGCTTTAACACCAAGGTCTAACCCCAGCTGTAGTTCTTGATTTAATGAAATTTGACTCCTAGAACCACTGAATGATGCAGTGCAGCAACATGCCATTTAGCCCATCTAGCCAGTGCCAGCTCTTGACTCGATTAATCCCACCCCCTCACTTCTTTGTCAACAGCCCAGCAAATTTTCCCCCATCTAAATTCATTGTCATTCTACTAAATCTCCCTGTAACATGCTCTGCTCTAAGGAACTGCATTTTTCATTTGCCCTTTGGTTTCTAAACCTAACTTTCAAGTTCTTAATGTTCTTCCAAGATCACATGTGGTTGCCATTTCAGACCACATTTCCCCCATGATGGACCATGATGTATATTTTCTATAAAGCATCCATGAGTGGTGTTTGTGAAAGAGGTGGGTGGAAGATATTGTGGCAACATTGAAAAGTAATACCCAAGTTGTGGATATATAGAAAAAACTAACAGTACAACTTTAGATTTTGGGGTCAATTTTAACCTAACCCATATGGTGGAAAATGAGTGGATTGGGGTCAGATTTCCATTGAAGGGAAGATACGAGAGATTATGATCTCTGCTGTAATGAGTTCCCTCTTACTGTTTAATAGAATGATTTTTGATCAGTCATATGTTATAATGTGTCTAACAGGTGGTGACCCACCTGGCCTTCAGGACAATTATGGGAGGCTGCCTGGAATGGTAAGGAGAGCAAATGGCTACAAGAGCAATATTTTGTCAGCAGCTCCAAATTCCTCCGATATCTACGCACCTTCCACTTCTGGATACTCCTCCGAAGATGAGCAGCTGGGTAAATGGAGTGTTTAGCAACTTTTATTCCCCAACCCCATGTTTTGACTCCCATGGGAAAAAAATCCAGAGTGGGTGTGGGGGGGGGGGGGGCGCATTGTAAATGGGACTTTGGTGTGGATACAAAGCAGCATGGAGGTGCTGGTGGGGGTGATTTGAGTGAATGGTATTGATAAAGGATAAGATGGTGGGATAGGGGCATTGGGGTACTGTGAATGGACTCAGTGTAGGTTCAAATGGGCGGGGTGGGAAAATGTATGACTGTGTGGGATAGGATTAGTAAGTTTGAGGATGACACAGATTGGCTGGGTAGTTAACAGTGAGGGTGAGTGTCTTGGGCTACAAGAATCTATAGACAAGATGGTCAAATGGAATTTAACTTTCAAAAGTGTGAGGTGATACACTTTGGAAGGAGTAATTTGACACGGAAATATTCAACAAATGGCTGGACAGTTGAAAGTTCTGTGGGATGAAGGGACCTTGGCATGTTTACCCACGAACAATCTCCGAAGGCAGAAAGGCATGTCACTAGGGTGGTGAAAAAGGCATATGGGACACTAGTCTTTATCATTTGAGGCATAGATTACAAAAGCAGGGAAGTCATGTTGGAGTTGCGTAGTACTTTGGTGAGGCCACAGCTGGAATACTGTGTGGAATTCTGGCTGCCACATTATAGGAAGGATGTGACTGCACTGAAGGGAGTGCAGAGGAGATTCACCAGCATGCCGTCTGGGATAGAACATTTAAGTTATGAAGAGAGGTTGGATAAGATGGGGTTGTTTTCGTTGGAAGAGAGAAGACTGAGGGGTGAGCTGATTGAGGTATACAAGATTGAGGGGCATGGACAGAGTGGATAAGGAGCAGCTGTTCCCCTTAGTTGAAGAGTCAGTCACGAGCAGACATAGGTGAGGGGCGGGAGGTTTAGGGGGATGTCAGAAAAACATTTTTACTCAGACTGTCTGGAATGTGCTGCCTGGGAGGGTGGTAGAGGTGGGTTGCCTCACATCCTTTTAAAAAGTACCTGGATGAGCGCTTGGCACATCATAGCATTCAAGGCTATGGGCCAAGTGCTGGTAGATAGGATTAGGTGGGAGTTCAGGTGTTTCTCGCGTATTGTTGCGGACTCGTTCGGTCGAAGGACCTCTTCTGCGCTGTATAATTCTATGACAGGTTGTCAATGAATGCACTTGGTGACTGGGATTTTTTCTGATATCGGCAAAGGCTGATGTCAGGTGGGAAAAGACAGTAATGGTAGCTTTCTCCACC
This sequence comes from Carcharhinus amblyrhynchos, assembly GCF_965287045.1. NCBI lineage: Eukaryota > Metazoa > Chordata > Chondrichthyes > Carcharhiniformes > Carcharhinidae > Carcharhinus > Carcharhinus amblyrhynchos. Next base: position 13,921,240 of record NC_137358.1, on the reverse strand, counting down.
ATATAATCCAGTATTACGAAAACAATACTGGAAGCCATGGATCCCATTACATATTGCTGGACAGGTTACGGCTTCTGATTTGTCTGCTCAATCAGCAGCTCAGACACTCTGATCTGGGGTGCTATTTTTAAGGCCGCCTAAGTGCAGAGTGAACCAGTTCACCCAGGTGCACTCCTGGGCATGACCTTCCTAGCCCCTGTCCGTTGCACTCACCTGAGCACTCCTGGGCGTACTGCTTGCCAGATGCATGCCTTCAGAGAGTAGTTGTGCTTCAGTGAATCCTGACAGCACTCCATTAAGGACTAATTTTTTTTATAATATTGTTCCTAATGTTGAATGTTGGGAAACATGGCCTGACACTAATGATGGGCAGGGGACAACTGTGTCGTACTTTCATGTCATCATGAAACGTGACGCTGGACTTCAATTTTTTTTGCTCCTTTTGCCAAACCCACCCGATGTGAACAGGAGTGAAAATCCCAGCCAGTGGGGATACAAAATGGGGTTGGGGGTATGGCTGTGAATGGACTCTGCAGGTACAGGTTAGACTTGTGGGTGGGGAATCTGTGAAGGGACTAGGTGCAGATTGGGGGAGACGCTGTGAGTGCATTGATTGGAAGGTTGGGGATATGAATAAGCATGTCCTTGATACTGGATTATAGATAGGAAGAAGTAGTTGTGTTATTTCAGACAGCTAATCCCCAGTGACCCTATTACTAAATGAGTTCACAAAAAGATAATCCCACTGCTTTCTGCAATTTAAATAATCTTTACACCTAACTGGTTTGGCCTCAACTTGAATGATGGCATTAGTGAAGTGTGGGAAAGATTTATGAAAATAGCTTCAGGGGTGAGCCTTCAGTTATGTGGACAGATTGGAAAAACTGGGTTCTCTTTGGAGAAAAGGTTGAAAGGACATTTGGCAGAGGTGTTCAAGATCATGATTCTGGACAGGGTAGGTGGGGGAGAAACTTCCCATTGGTGGAAGGGTTAAAGGCACAGATTTAGGGTGATTGACAAATTAATCAGAGGTGACATGAGGAAAAGCCATTTTATGTAGAGAGTGGTTAGGATCTTGTATGCAGAGTCTGAGAGTCTGGTGGAGACAGGTTCAGTCATGGTTTTGAAACTAGAATTGGATAACTATCTGCGGAGAAAATATTTGGCAAAGATATGGGGAAATGGTGGATTTGTGGAACTAGATGAGTTCTTGTGGAGAGCTGACACAAATATAACATTGCCTTCTTTGTGCTGTATTCATTCTATTAACAAGTCTGTCATTCCCTTATTTTCATTTGCAATGTTACTCCAGCCATTGCCCTACCATCTTCCAGCATAATTGTAGAAATTTACTAGTATTGATATCCTTCAAGTTTTTTTCAATTTTCTCTTTGCAGCTCTTACTAACTTTTTATCTTTGCTTTTTTTTTTGTCTATCCCTGTTCCCTGGATTTGCAATTTTCTTTGCATGTCGTAATGCTCGTTCCATCAGTTTTATGCTATCACTCAGCCTTTTTGTCAACTATGTCTGCTTTATTTGGTAAATAGAGCTCTTTTTTCTGGGGGATATATATTGATGCTGTATTGAGTTGAATTATTTTAGAACACATTGCACTATTTACCTGTAATTTGACTTAGTTAACAAATTTGACCATTTTGCAGTTACCAGTTCAGTTCCTGTCTCATCCCATTAACCTATCCTATCAAAACTTAGAATCTTAGTAATTGTGTTAAGCTTTCTCTTTTCAAACCTAATATTTAAATTAATCCTATTGTGATCATTATTATACAGCCACTTCTGTTAGATTGTTAACTCAGTCTGGCTGAGTGCTCACTACTAAATTTGGTACAACTTGCTCCCTTGGTTCTAGAACATATTGCTGCAAAAATCTATCTTGGATGTATTTGAGATTCACTACCTTTTGAATAAATTATTTGTTCTTCCCAATCTACATAAAAATTAAAGTTTTGCCTTTAATCAACTTTGCTTTTGTTACAAGACTCTCTAATAACTGAATTAATTATTCTATTATTAATTATTGCTGTCAGAAGGCTCGTAGACAACTCTTATTACAGCTTTTAAATTTTCTTTCATTTTGCAATTCTACCCATAGAAAATTGATTGACTGTCTTTGTTTACCTATTAGAAGCAGGAGCAGGCCAGTCAGCCTTTCAAGCCTGTCATTTAATGATTTTCTACATCGCTTTCCACTGGATCCCCATATTCATTGATTTTTCTTAGTTTGAAAAACCTACCCATAGAAAATTGACTGATTGTCTTTCCTTATCCATTAGATGCAGGAGTAGGCTATTTAGCCCGAAAAGCCTGTTCTATCATTTTAATGATTTTCTACCTCAGTTTCCATTTGATCCCCATATCCTTTGATTTTCTTAGTTGAAAAATCTATCAATCTCAGTCTTGAAATATATTCATCAACTGAGTATTCACAGCACTCTGGAGTGCAGAGTTATAAAGAATCACAATCCTCTGAGTGAAGAAATTTCTCCTTGTTTTAAATGGCCTACCCAGGAGAAACTGCTTTTCACTATCTACCCAGTCAATTCCACACAGAGATTCTTCTAAAGTCTGAGCGAATACAAGCCCATTCTATTCAATCTCATCCCAAGAATCTGTATATTGATTTGTTATGGAGTCAGAGGTTTACAGCATGGAAACAGGCCCTTTGGCCCAACTTGTCCATGCTGCCTTTTTTTTTTAAACCCTGAAGCTAGTTCCAATTGCCCGCATTTGGCCCATATTTCTCTATATCCATCGTACCCATGTAACTATCTAAATGCTTTTTAAAAGACAAAATTGTACCCACCTCCACTACTACCTCTGGCAGCTTATTCCAGACACTCACCACTCTCTCTGTAGGAAAAAATTGCCTCTCTGGACACTTTTGTATCTCTCCCCTCTCACCTGAAACCTATGCCCTATAGTTTTAGTCTCCCCTACCTTTGGGAAAATATATTGACTATCTAGCTTAACTATGACCCTCATTATTTTTATAGACCTCTGTAAGATCACCTCTCAGCCTCCTATGCTTCAGACTAGTCCTAGTCTATCCAGTCTCTCCTTATAACTCAAACCATCAAGTCCCAGTAGCATCCTATAAATCTTTTCTGTACACTTTCTAGTTTAATAATATCCTTTCTATAATAGGTGATCAGCACTGCGCACAGCATTCCAAGTGTAGCCTTACCAATGTCTTGTATGACTTCAACAACACATCCCAACTCCTGCATTCAATGTTCTGACCAATGAAAACAAGCATGCCAAATGCCTTCACCACTCTGTCCACCTGTGACTCCAATTTCAAGGAGCTATGAGCACGTACCCCTAGACCTCTTTGTTCTGTAACTCTCTCTAACACCCTACCGTTAACTGAATAAGTCCTTACCCTGGTTCAGTCTACCAAAATGCATCCCTTCACATTTATCTAAACTAAATTCCATCTGCCATTCACCAGCCCACTGGCCCAATTGATCAAGATCCCATTGCAATCTGAGGTAACCTTCTTCTCTGTCCACTATGCTACCAATCTTGGTGTCATCTGCAAACCTACTAAGCATGCCTCCTATATTCTCATCCAAATTATTGTAAATGACAAATAACAGTGGACCCAGCACTGGTCCCTGAGGCACACCGCTGGTCACGGGCCTCCAGTTTGAGAAACAAACCTCTTGCATTCCTTCTAAGGTATGGACATCAGTTCCATATAGAGTATTCCAGATGTGTCCTCACCAAAGCCCTCTATACTGCAGCAGGATCTTAGTCTTACACTCCAACAATGTTTTCTCCAAGCTGTATGGCTGTGCAGCAACTCGAAAGTCCCTGTATAACCTGCATACAATCAGCCCCTTTAATTTACCACAAGTGTACGGTTGTGCAAGAAAATTTAAAGGAGCGGTACGCTTAAATTGCACATACTCAAAATAAATTGTGGGCGTGATTTTTCCCGTTGCCTCTGTCTTGAGACTAGAAATTCCCACCTGAGGTCAACAGACCTTTAAAGGGTCTATCGATCTGTCTGTCCCATCTGTGACAATTCCTGTGGCAGGCAGAACTGGAAAATTTATCCCAAGAGGAAGTGTTGCAGTCTAAATTGTAAATAGGGAGGCCCGAGCACGGAAACCTGTGGCAGATTTAGTTACACAATGGCAACCCGAAAATGATCTTTTATTCCTAATCTCTGTTTTCTGTCTGTACACCAATCCTCAATTTGTGGGTATGGATAGAGATTCTTAGGAATCAGATACATTACATCCTAAAGTGTGGGTGCAGGAACATAAAGCATGAATGTCCTACGGAATTTTACAAATGGGAATTTTGAGTACAAGAAATAAAGAATATTAATAAATTTGTATTATGTATTGGTTAAGTCACAGTTAATACATGCAGTTATAGGAAGGACGTAGAAGTCATAACGTGTATAATGCAGACTCACCAGATTGATATCCAATGTTTTTCATAATTCCTTTCTTGGCCTGTAAGCATCATAGGCTTGATAGGTGTTTATTGTCCATTCATTAGTTGCCCTGGGAATATGATTGTGGGCCTCATTCATGAATTGCTGCAGACCATGTGATAAAGCTACTCCCACAGTCCTTTTAAGGAGAGAGATCCAGGATTTTGAGTCAGCAACACTGTTCTTGTCAGATGGTGTCTGACCTGGAGGGGAAGCTAGATGTGGTGGTGTTCCCATGTGCCTGCTTGCTGCCCTTATCCTTCTAGATGGCAGAATTTGTGGGTTTTGGAGGTACTACCATAGAGTAAATTAGTTAGTATGGCACAGATGGTCATTTGGTCCATTGATTCTATGCTGGTCTCTGTAGAGCAATCTAGTCAGTCTCATTCCTTTGCTCCAGGGATCTCCAAACTACAGCCCACATCTGGATCGGAGTTTGGAGACCACTGCTTTGCTCTAACACAATAGCCTTGGAAAGTTGCCACAGTGCATTTATTCAATTACATGTGCTCCAGCCATAGTAGACTGCCTTGTCATGGATGGTATTTAGGAGGTTTTGTTTACACAAGGATTATTAAGCGGGGAGTGATTTACCATGGTTAGGGCAGATATTGTTGCACCCTTTAAGGGAAAGTGGGATAGCTGCTTGTAGCAAAGTAAGCTGCAGAGTTCTGTGGGCTTGGTTTTAGATCACTTTAGTAAAGTGGCACAGACACATTGGGGCAAATAGCCTCCTTCTGTAAACTTCAATGACTTCAAGAGAAGTTTTCTCTAGTGACATGTTCCTTTCCTTCCACTTTCTAGATTCTGCATATTCAGCACCGGGCTCTCCTGTTGCCAAGCTATGGAATTGGATGTCTGTGCTGTCTCCAGGTGTTGGCATCATTCCTTCATCTTAATGTATTTCAATGTCAAACATCCCAAAATTCTGCCATAATGAAGTGGGTGCCAATGTAGTGGAACACTCTGCTCCTTCCTTGAATTCAAAGTCAGCAATTTATCGAAACCATGATTCCTAATATTCTGTGCAGTAAACCTCGAATGGTTGTTAATATTATATAGGATTGATTATTGTGTCTTAGTGTCAGTAAAGGCGCTTTGTCACAGTTGTTCTCCAGTCTCACAATTCTAGATCTGTTACACTCTTCTGTTGGTCCCTAAGATGTAATTTGATAAAATGTTTTTCTCCGTAATTAAGGAGCTGAGTGTACAGACCAGAAAGTAACATGTTTAATCCACAGTCTGCATGGTGTTACCCGATCCGAAACAGTAGGGCTACCATAATTGGTCTGGGTGCTCTGGGCTAAAGAGACCCACAGTTAAGTCCAGGTTTATGCTCAGTGTTGCTATCCAATTGCCCTTGGAGATTATTCATGAAGAAAATGATAGGTCTGTCCCAAAAATTAATATTCTAAATTGGGGCAAGGCCAATTTTGATGATATCAGGCAGGAACTTTCAAAAGTTAATTGGGGGGAGTCTGTGGGAAGGAAAAGGGACGTCTGATAAGTGGCATGCTTTCAGAAGTGTATTAACCAGGGTTCAGGATAAACACGTTCCTTTTAGAGTTGAGGGCAAGGCTGGTTGAAGTCGGGAACCCTGGATGATTTGGGATATTGAGGCCCTGGTCAAGAAGAAGAAAGAGGCACATGACATGCATAGGCAGCTGGGATCAAATGAATCTCTTGAAGAGTATAGGGGGTGTAGGAGTAGAGTTAAGAGAGAAATCAGGAGGGCAAAAAGGGACACAAAATTGTTTTGGCAGATAAGGCAAAGGAGAATCCAAAAGGCTACAAATACATAAAGGGCAAAAGAGTAACAATGGAGAGAGTAGGGTCTCTTAAGGATCAACAAGGTAATCTATGTGCAGATCCACAAGAGATAGGTGAGATCCTAAATGAATATTTCACATCAATATTTACTGTTGAGAAAAGCATGAATGTTAGGGAACTTGGGGAATTAAATATTGATGTCTTGAGGAGTGTACATCTTATAGAGAAGGAGGTGCTGGAAGTCTTAAAGCACATCAAGGTAGATGAATCTGCAGGACCTGATGAGGTATATCCCAGGACATTGTGGGAGGCTAGGGAGGAAATTGTGAGTCCCCTAGCTGAGATATTTGAATCATCGATAGTTGCGCATGAGGTTCCTGAAGATTGGAGAGTGGCAAATGTTGTGTCTTTGTTTAAAACGGGCTGCAGGGAAAAGCCTGGGAACTACACGCCAGTGAGCCTCACATCTGTGGTGGGTGAGTTGTTGGAAGGTATTTTGAGAGACAGGATCTATAGGCATTTAGAGATGCAAGAACTGATTAGGGACATTCAGCATGGCTTTGTGAGTGGAAAATCATGTCTCACAAATTTGGTTGAGTTTTTTGAAGGGGTAACCAAGAAGTTAGATGAGGGCAGTGCAGTTGATGTTGTCTATATGGACTTTAGCAAGGCCTTTGACAAGGTACCGCATGGTAGGTTGTTGCATAAAGTTAAATTTCACGGGATCCAGGGTGAGGTGCCTAAATGGATACAAAATTGGCTTCTTGACAAAAGCCAGAGGATGGTTGTAGAGAGTTGCTTTTCAAACTGGAAGCCTGTGACCAGCAGTGTGCCTGAGGGATCAGTGCTGGGTCCACTCTTATTTGTCATTTATATTAATGATTTGGATGAGAATATAGGAGGCATGGTTAGTAAGTTTGCAGATGACACCAAGACTGGTGGCATGGTGGACAGTGAGGAAGGTTATCTCCAATTGCAACGGGATCTTGATCAATTGGGCCAGTGGGCTGATGAATGGCAGATGGGGTTTAAGAACATAAGAAATAGGAGCAGGAGTAGGCCATCTGGCCCTTCGAGCCTGCCCCGCCATTCAATAAGATCATGGCTGATCTGTCGTGGCTCAGTTCCACTTTCCCGCCCTCTCCCCATAACCCTTAATCCCCTCTCTTATCAAAAACCCATCAACCCGCTTCTTAAAAATATTTAGCGAGGCAGCCTCCACCACTTCAACGGGCAGAGAATTCCAGAGATTCACCACCCTTTGAGTGAAGAAGTTCCTCCTCAACTCCGTTCTAAACCGCCCCCCCTTTATCTTGAGGCTGTGCCCCCTAGTCCTACTGTCTTTTTTGAGCGGGAAGAGTCTCTCCACCTCTATCCTATCCATCCCATTCATCATCTTATACGTCTCAATGAGATCTCCCCTCATTCTTCTAAACTCTAACGAGTACAAGCCTAGTTTATTCAGCCTCTCCTCATAGCTCAACCCCCTCAACTCCGGTATCAGCCTAGTAAACCTCCTCTGCACTCCCTCCAAGGCCAAAATATCCTTGCGCAGGTGCGGCGCCCAAAACTGCACACAGTACTCCAGCTGCGGCCTCACCAATGCCCTATACAGCTGCAGCAAGACCTCCCTACTTTTATATTCAATCCCCCTCGCTATGAAGGCCAGCATCCCATTCGCCTTCCTGACCACCTGCTGCACCTGCAGGCTGGGTTTTTGCGACTCATGCACAAGGACCCCGAGGTCCCTCTGCACCGTCGCCTGCTGCAGTTTTTCGCCACGTAAGTAATAGTCCTTCCTACTATTCTTCCTACCAAAGTGGACCACCTCACACTTGCCAACATTAAATTCCATTTGCCATTTCCTGGCCCATTCGCCCAGCCTATCTAGATCCTTCTGCAGACTCTCCACACCCTCCGCACAATTTGCCGTTCCACCAATCTTGGTGTCATCAGCAAATTTCGACACCCTACACTCGGTTCCCTCCTCCAGATCATCTATATAAATGGTAAATAGCTGAGGCCCCAGCACCGACCCCTGGGGCACCCCACTAGTCACCAACCGCCAATCCGAATAGCACCCATTGACCCCCACTCTCTGCCTCCTATTTGACAACCAATCCTCTATCCACGCTAACACCCTACCCCCAACTCCATGTCCTCTGACCTTCTGCAGTAACCTCTTGTGAGGTACCTTATCAAACGCCTTCTGAAAATCCAGAAAGACCACATCCACCGGCTCTCCTCTATCCACCGCCCTAGACACATCCTCATAGAACTCCAGTAAATTTGTCAGACACGACTTCCCTTTAATGAAACCGTGTTGCGTCTGCCCTATCAAGCAATTCCCTTCAAGATGCCTCGCAATTTCCTCCTTAATGACGGATTCTAACATTTTACCTACCACAGACGTTAAACTAACCGGCCTATAATTCCCCGCCTTTTGCCTGGCACCCTTCTTAAACAACGGTGTAACATTAGCCGTTTTCCAATCTTCCGGCACTTCCCCGGAATCCAGCGACGTCTGGAAAATAACCACCAAGGCATCCACTATCACCTCCGCCATTTCTTTCAGAACCCTCGGATGCATTCCATCCGGTCCTGGGGACTTGTCCACAATCAGCCCCTCCAGTCTGTCGTGCACCACCTCTCTAGTAACAGTAATGTCATTAAGACCCTCCAGTCCTACCACCTTTCCATCGCTAACACCCGGCAAATTATTCACGTCCTCCTCCGTGAAGACAGAAACAAAAAAGTTATTCAAGACCTTAGCCAAACTTAGCCAAATTTAGTTTAGACAAATGTGAGGTGATGCATTTTGGTAGATTGAACCAGGGCAGTACTTACTCAGTTAATGGTAGGACGTTGGGGAGAGTTACAGAACAAAGAGATCCAGGGGTACATGTTCAAAGCTCCTTGAAAGTGAAGTCACAGGTGGACAGAGTGGTGAAGAAGGCATTCGGCATGCTTGATTTCATCGGTCAGAACACTGAATACAGGAGTTGAGACGTCTTGTTGAAGTTTTACAAGACATTGGTAAGGCCACACTTGGAATACTCTGTGCAATTCTGGTCACCCTGTTATAGAAAGGATATTATTAAACTAGAAAGAGTGCAGAAAAGATTTACCAGGATGCTACTGGGACTTGATGGAATGAGTTATAAGGAGAGGCTGAATAGACTGGGACTTTTTTCTCTGGAGCGTAGGAGGCTGAGGGATGACCTGATAGGGGTCTATAAAATAATGAGGGGCATAGACAAGGTAGATTGTCAATATCTTTTCCCAAAGATAGGGAGTTTAAAAGTAGAGGGTATAGGTTTAAGGTGAGAGATACAAAAGTGTCCAGAAGGGCAGTTTTTTCACACAGAGGGTGGTGAGTATCTGGAACAAGCTGCCAGAGGTAGTAGTAGAGGCGGGTATAATTTTATCTTTTAAAAAGCATTCAGATAGTTACATGGATACGATGGGTATAGAGGGATATGGGCCAAATACGAATAATTGGGATTAGTTTACGGGTTTTAAAAAAAGGCAGCAAGGACAAGTTGGGCCGAAGGGCCTGTTTTCATGCTGTAAACCTCTATGACCGCCTTCTCAACTTTGCCCTCGCCTGAGGTGTGATGAACCTCAAGTTAAATCACCAGCTCTATCCCTCCTAGGGGACAGCAGCTGATGGTTATCAGAGACTATGGTGACTTTACCTCTTCAAGGAAAGTGTTGCATGTGGCATGGGAGAACGGGATCTGCAATTCTCCTTGTGCCCAGATCTGTGCAATGAACACTTAGCAGGTCAAGTTGAGGGTAATGATTAGTTAATTAGCCAGAGATAGTCTGTAATGTCAGTTGTTCCATTATAGTACAGGTTAGTTTCTGGCAATGGCAAGAATATACTGGTCTGCTGACCATCTGGTTTATTTTTCAGGGAAAGCTCTGTCCATGGTGTACTGGTGGCTCGGAACAGCTTGGTACCAGTTAACAACTGCAGCTTCCCTGCTTGATGTCTACACTCTGTCCAGGTGAATGCTGCTGGGAGCAAGATCTTTGATACGCTGGGTGGAATTCGCCCCAAAAAATTCTAAGTGTCAAATAGGCGTAAAACAGGAGTAAACCCTGCTGGTTTCTTTCAGCAGGAGTTTAAAAAGAACCTCCTAAACTCTGTGCACTGCAGAGTGCACCAGTGTGAATCATGTTAAAATTCAGTGAGCAGGACCTATTCCCCTGGAGAGGCTGACAGCAAAGTGCTGAGCGGGCCACTGCGCATGCACCAGTCTGTCAGCACCAAGATCGGCACATGTACCGAGGCTCCTGTCTGCTGGCCTCCCAATTGCTGGCCAGCTCAACCGCTGGCCGTGTGACTCCCCCACGGCCTGATCGCTGGTCTCCCAGGCATGTCTGGGCCAGCCTCAACCCTCACTGCTCCCCCAGGAGCCCCAGTCTCTCTCTGAGAGGGATGGCATGGTGGCACAATGGTTAGCACTGCAGCCTCACAGCGTCAGGGACCCGGGCTCAATTCCTGGTTTGGGTTGCTGTCTGTGCGGAGTTTGCACATTCTCCCCATGTCTGAGTAGGTTTCCTCTGGGTGGTCCAGTTTCCTCCCACAGTCCAAAGATGTGTGGGTTAGGTTGATTGACTATGCTAAATTGATCCTAGCGTCAGAGAGATTAGCAGGTTAAATATATGCGGTTACAAGTATAGGGCCTGGGTGGGATTGTGATTGGTGCAGACCTGATGGACTGAATGGCCTGTTTCTGCACAGTAGGGATTCTATGATTCTGAGTACCCAATGTTCATTATAAGCCACCGCTGCCTCCATAATACACAATACATACTGTATGTAAGACAGGCCTTTCCCAAAACACACATGCATTCAGCACCAAATGCATCTTTTTGATTTGATTTATTATTGTCACATATATTGGGATAAAAAAAATTGTTTCATATGTGCTGTACAAAGAAGACATGCTGTTCATAGAAGACATATGGGAAAACGAAAGCATAAGGTGCAGGATGTAGCACAGAAGTTACAGATAGGGTAAAGAGAAAGATCAGCTTAACTATGATAGGATTCAAAAGTCTGATGACAGCAGGGAAGAAGCTGTTCTTAAGTTGGTTTGACGTGTTTTCAGATTTTTGTCTTTTTTCCGATGGAAGAAGGTGGAAGAGACTATGTCAGGTGATTGGTGAGATCCTTGATTATACTGGCTGTTTTCCTGAGGCAACGGAAGCTATAGGTGGAGTCGATGGATGGGAGGCTGGTTTGTGCGATAGACTGGGCTGTGTTCACAACTCTTTATGGTTCTTGCAGTCTTGGTCAGAACAGGAGCCATACCAAGCTATGATACATACAGATAGGATGCTTTCTTTGGTGTATCTATAAAAGTTGGTGAGAGTCATGGACATTTTCTTTAGACTTCTGAAAAACTAGAGGCATAGGTGGGTTTTCTTATCTGTAGAATCAGCATGGAGGGACCAGGACAGATGGCGACCTAGAAAGCTGTCCACCATCTCTACCTCATCATCCTTGATGTAGACAGGGGACTGTCCTCCACTTTGTTTCCTAAAGTCGATGAAGTCATTTTACTGACACTGAGGGAGAGATAATCATCACACTATTTCACAAAGTTCTCTATCTCTTTCCTGTACTCTGTCTCACCGTCATTTGAGATCCAACCCACTACAGTGGTGTCAGCAGCAAACTTGAAAATGGACTTGGAATGGAATTTAGCTACACAGTTATGAGTGTATAAGGAGTGTCGTGAAGGACTAAGGACACAGCCTTGCAGGATGCCAGTGTTGAGGAAGTGTTGTTACCTATCTTTACCAATTGCAGTCTGTGAGTGAGGAAATTGAGGATCCAGTTGCAGAAGGAGGAGCAGAACCCTAGGCCACGGAGTTTGAAGGTGTGTTTTGTTGGAATAATGGTGTTGAAGGCTGATCTGTAGTCAATAAATAGGAGTCTGATATAAATGACCTTGTTATCCAGGTGTTATCCCTCCCTGAATGCCCCATAATTATTGTATCTCATGTACACACACATAAGCACCTGGAATATCCCACAAAAACATCCTCCACTCCAACCCCCAGCAGTATGTGCAGCACTCTGCCTAATACAAAATCCAGTTTACCATTGGTTTGCACTCCGTGGAATGGCTTTGCTTGTGCTTCTATGTTGAGGATTTTAAGTGACTGTAAAACTGCACAAGGTATTGCAGATTTTTTTTGTGAAGTCATTTATTGATCTGACAATGATATTGAGTGCTGCTGTACTTCCTTCATTATTGTTTGGTTGATGTACCCTTACGTTAACAGTTTTGATGTGTTTTGTTTGCTGGGATGGTTTTTTTCCTGCCACAGAATCCCACTATATCGATCCTCCAGGTATGTCTAGTAGAATGGCCCATTAAGACAATGAACAGCTATCTGTGGACAGTGAAGAGGGTGATGGGGTTCGGAAAGTGAAATATTTAGAACATAGAACACTACAGCACAAACAGGCCCTTCGGCCCACAAGCTGCGCCGATCACATCTATACCTACCAAGGCATAGAACTATCTGTAACTCCCGTTGCCATTAGATCCCATATACTCATCCAGAAGTCTTTTAAACGACCCCAGCTAGTTCGCCTCTACCACCACCGACGGCAGCCAATTCCACTCACTCACCACCCTCTGAGTGAAAAACTTACTCCTAGCATCTCCTCTGTACTTGCTTCCCAGCACCTTAAACCTGTGTCCTCTCGTAGCAACCATTTCAGCCCTGGGAAATAGCCTCCAAGAATCCACCCTATCTATTCCTCTCAACATTTTATAAACCTATATTTGAATATTAAATTTAGTACGTGAGTCATTATAGTTATTGATGTTTTGTTAGTTTGTTATTGATGTGAAAATGCAAGGAAGTTCTTTTTGCAAGAACTGATTAATATATTTGATTTGTTCCCCTTCTAGGTGTATCCCCAGTATGAAGAGGTGGTTACTGTTGGGTCTGCTGGTTCTGCCAGGTTTACTAGGTAAGTACTTGCTCCATTTAGACTCACCTGCGGACATTGACCAGAATATTGCTATCTTTATTACATCCAAAAAGTCTTGATAGAACTGAATTAGAACATAAAAACATAAGAAATAGGAGCAGGAGTAGGCCAACTAGCCCTTCGAGCCTGCCCCGCCATTCAATAAGATCATGGCTGATCTGTCGTGGCTCAGTTCCACATTCCCGCCCTCTCCCCATAACCCTTAATCCCCTCTCTCATCAAAAACCCGTCAACCCGTGTCTTAAAAATATTTAGCGAGGCAGCCTCCACCACTTCAACGGGCAGAGAATTCCAGAGATTCACCACCCTTTGAGTGAAGAAGTTCCTCCTCAACTCTGTTCTAAACCGCCCCCCCTTTATCTTGAGGCTGTGCCCCCTAGTCCTACTATCCTTTCTGAGTGGGAAGAGTCTCTCCACCTCTATCCTATCCATCCCATTCATCATCTTATACGTCTCAATGATGAGACGTATAATAATGAATTTTTTTGTCTCCACAGGCATTTAAGTCCAGCAAGGGGCATGCATGCAGCAGGTTGTAGTGGGCTGCTCTTGGACGTTGCTTCGGGAGTTGCCTATTGCTTCATGTCGTTAGTGTGCTTAAACTGGACCATCTCGAGGGCAACATGACAGCTCAGAGACTATCTCTGTTGCTGTGCGGACACATAGATTTGGGCCTGTGTCTGTGGGAGTTTGCACGTTCTCCCCGTGGTTGCGTGGGTTTCCTCCGGGTGCTCCAGTTTCCTCCCACATCCCAAAGATGTGCTTTTAGGCTGATTGATTGGGTACTAAATTGTCCCTAAATTGGACCTCCCTGATCCTCGCACATTAGGCCTAGACTAAAATCATGAATAGGTCACTGGGACAGTGGGACGGCGGCGTGGGCTCGTTGGGCTGAAGGGCCTGTTTCCCGTGCTGTGTTGTTCTTTGTTCTTTGCTCAATGAGATCTCCCCTCATTCTTCTAAACTCTAACGAGTCCAAGCCTAATCTATTCAGCCTCTCCTCATAGCTCAACCCTCTCAACTCCGGCATCAGCCTAGTAAACCTCCTCTGCACTCCCTCCAAGGCTAAAATATCCTTGCGTAAGTACGGCGCCCAAAACTGCACACAGTACTCCAGCTGCGGCCTCACCAATGCCCTATACAGCCGCAGCAAGACCTCCCTACTTTTATATTCAATCCCCCTCGCTATGAAGGCCAGCATCCCATTCGCCTTCCTGACCACCTGCTGCACCTGCAGGCTGGGTTTTTGCGACTCATGCACAAGGACCCCGAGGTCCCTCTGCACTGTCGCCTGCTGCAGTTTTTCTCCACGTAAGTAATAATCCTTCCTACCATTATTCCTACCAAAGTGGACCACCTCGCACTTGCCAACATTAAATTCCATTTGCCATTTCCTGGCCCATTCGCCCAGCCTATCTAGATCCTTCTGTAGACTCTCCCCACCCTCCGCACAATTTGCCGTTCCACCAATTTTGGTGTCATCAGCAAATTTCGACACCCTACACTCGGTTCCCTCTTCCTATATAAATGGTAAAAAGCTGAGGCCCCAGCACCGACCCCTGGGGCACTCCACTAGTCACCATCCGCCAATCCGAATAGCACCCATTGACCCCCACACTCTGCCTCCTATTTGACAACCAGTCCTCTATCCACGCTAACACCCTACCCCCAACTCCATGCCACCTGACCTTCTGTAATAACCTCTTGTGAGGTACCTTGTCAAACACCTTCTGAAAATCCAGAAAGACCATATCCACCGGCTCTCCTCTATCCACCGCCCTAGACACATCCTCATAGAACTCCAGTAAATTTGTCAGACACGACTTCCCTTTAAGGAAACCGTGCTGCGTCTGCTCTATCAAGCAGTTCCCCTCAAGATGCCTCGCTATTTCCTCCTTGATGACGGATTCTAACATTTTACCTACAACAGATGTTAAACTAACAGGCCTATAATTCCCCGCCTTCTGCCTGGCACCCTTCTTAAACAACGGCGTAACATTAGCCGTTTTCCAATCTTCCGGCACTTCCCCGGAATCCAGCGACGTCTGGAAAATAACCACCAAGGCATCCACTATCACCTCCGCCATTTCTTTCAGGACCCTCGGATGCATTCCATCCGGTCCTGGGGACTTGTCCACAATCAGCCCCTTCAGTCTGTCGAGCACCACCTCTCTAGTAACAGTAATGTCATCGAGACCCTCCAGTCCTACCACCTTTCCATCTCTAACATCCGGCAAATTATTCACGTCCTCCTCCGTGAAGACCAAAACAAAAAAGTTATTCAAGACCTCCGCCATATCCCCATCCCCTACCACTAAGTCCCCCTTCTCATCCTCTAAGAGACCAACGTTCACCAATTCCATGAAAAGCTGACATAACCTTGGTATAAATCAGGTAGAGATGGGGACCGAGGTATACAGTGAATAGCGGCGCACATGAGCTATATAGAAACAAGGTGATGGGGCACTGGGTTATATAGTGGGTGTGGCATAGGAAAATGGGGCTCTTCTCTCTGCAAAACAGAAGGCTGTGTGATGTCCTGACAGTGGCCTTTAAGATTAGGAAATTTTTTGAATGTGGAATGTGTAAAGGGTGAATGCAAAGATACTGGCCGCAACTTTTCTGGCGGGTTGGGTGGGAGATGTGCGTCGTCAGCCTTGTTCAGGGATTTATGCATGAGCCAGGAATGCATGTGCATCTCCCAGAGGCTGAGAACAGTCGCAGGCCATACCACGCTGGAAAACAGCGGGCAGGCAGTTAAATAATTTGAGTCTTTTTTAAAATACGTTTTAAATGTATTTTAAATGTTATTTGTCAGGAACTTATTGGTCCCAATTGTATCTCCCACCCCACCAGGAGTACTTCATTCCGGTGAGGTTTAGAGTAGCTCCCCTTGTTCAGGGAACTAGCAGAAAACCCCTTGCAATGAAGGGGGGAGGAGGGGTGCAGTCGGGGCCCCTCGGGGTTTGGGTTGTGGGTGCAGGTGGTGGTGCCCCTGGGCATGAGTACCCTGGCAGTGCTGGCCTGTGCGCCCCCTCGCACTGCCCAAGGGACAATGCACACATGCTCAGGGGGCAGAACCTATTGTGGATGAGGTGAACTTGTGGGATAGGGATGATCTAGTGGGGTACGGGGTCCCTTTGCCACTCTATTGGGATTGGTCTGGGATGGAGGGAAGGCAGTGAATGGGGCGGGCTGGGGGGTAGGGGTGAAATCGCCACTGCTGGGGTGGGGGCAGTGGGCTAAACATCGGGGTGCTCCAAGGCGGGAGTCAGAGCTGGGCTGGGTGTTGTGGAGGCTGCGATTCGGCCATGGGGAGGGCTGGAGAGACAGCACTGTGGGGATCTTAGGCTTGGCTGTGATCGAGCTGACCAGCAAACGGGGAGACTGACAGATCGGGGTCACTGCGCAAGCATGGAGTTCCAGAACTGTCAAACAGCGAATAGGCTGTTTTTAGGAGAAGATGGATGAATCATGGGGATGAAATAATAGAATGACATGCTGATCAGTTAGGTGAAGGTGAGTGGAAGAAGGCTTGTGTGGGTAACATACGCTGAACCCATTGGACCCAGTAGAACATATAGCTAAATAAAATACTATATCACTCTTATAGATGATAGAAAGATTGGCGCTGGGGTCCATAAAGGCTAAGGACTGTAGCACTGTGCTATGAAGAGGGTAGGAGGTGGCCAGTGGAGCATGTCAGAGCCTAGCTTGGCACTGGGGAATATAGAGGGTAGGATGTGATGCTGGGGTACATTGAGGCTGGAGTGGGACCTTGAGGTATGTGTGTGGATGGAGACAGTGTTCTTGGGTTTGTGGAGGCTAGAGGGGGAAACACCAGGATAAAAAGAGGCTGGAGGGCAGGGCACTGGGGTAAGAGATTAGTATGTGAGTTCTGGGATACAAAGGATGGGGGTGGGGCACTGATCTACATATATAGCATGGGGTGTGATACTGATGAGGTGGAGAGGTTAGAGGGTGACACTGGGTGCATAGAGGGTAGGGCTCGAAATGTGTTACACTGAAGGTAGGCAATGAAACACTGGACTACATAAAGGATAGAATGTGGATGCTGGAGTAAGTACATAAAGGATAGAGGAAGCAAGCATTGAGGTACATAAAGTTAGGGGGTAGAGTAGTGTGGTATGCATATTAGAAGGTGGAGAATGAGATACTGGATTAAATAGAGGGCAGGTTGTAGGGCTCAGCTACATCCCTGAGCTGAGAAGAACTGGTTCACTTAATATACTTAATATTCTGATACTTAATATTCAAGGCAGTGATGTAGTAATCTTATTTGTTTTGTTCACTAAGTCAGAGTTTTCGTCCTTCCGCAGGTGTTTGGCTCTTAATATCACACAGAACCTCACGGGCTCGAGCTGAGATGCCTGCAAAAATGGAAAGAGAAGCTGCAAAATGGTCAGCTTGGCCAGAGAAGTTGCCTGCTCCTTCCTTGGATCTCTCTCTACAGGTGAGGATGAGTGTGCACACTCACTGGGCACTTGGCTAAAACGTAACTCTTCCTGGGGTGTCTCTGCCTCCCCCAACCTGTATATCTATCCATGCAGGTCGTAAAGTTGATGTTGGTGCAGCAGTTTGGCTGCAAGTTCAAATGTTTCAACCTAGATTCTACACATCCCTGAAGATAGACTCGTCCCAACTCGGGTACACGGGCAGTGGGAGATCCCAACAACTTGCGATCTGGGAAAGCCTTAGAACCAGTGACTATCCCAAAGAGATCTGCACTTAAGAAACTCATTTCTGACGATAAGGAGATGAGCAGCACTAAAGGTAGCCTCAATTACACGAGTATAGAAAAACAACAAAGACCACCCACTCACAACTTCCCACTGTCATCCACCATGTGCCTCCTATAGACTTTTATTACTACTCCAGATTGTCCTAGATCCTTACCGCTACTGTGGATATAGTTGCTATGTAATCCAAATAAACTTAATTTCAAGCCACCATTCAGTGCAACATAAGACATCTATTATTCAGTGTTATGCACAAATGTAGCAGCTTTAGCGTCACTGTTCTAATACTAGCCCTGAAAGTGGACAAGACATTCGATTGGACTAAGTAGCATTCTTTCTTGTTGCATATAAGACAAATGGACTTGATAGCACTTTCTGAAGTTACATCTACTTACATTAAGTCTAGAGAACATAAGCAGACCATTCAGTCCAACTAGTTTCTTCTGGTGTTTAGGTTGCACAAATGCTTCCCTGTCTTCATTTAACCTAATAAGCATTTCTTTCCTTATTCCCTGAAGTGCTTAAAATTGTGAGGATACTAGAAACCATTTAACTATTTTAAAACACTCTTTTTACCCCTCGCCCTTCTCTCCACTAAGGAATTAGAATTCTATACTCTAAGCTCATCTTTTTCCACCTCAGCCCCTCCATATCCTCATTTCCTTCCCTGCCCCCATGTTGCCAACAGCACTACAGAGACCATGAAGGGTGTCCCTCATCTCTAAATTCTTTGTATTCTGAATAGAACCTTTGATAGCTATATGATCCACAGTGTAGCAGCTGGAGGAGCTGAACTTAATTCCAATATACCTGATAACATCTTACATTATGTAACTAATTCCACTACCTCATTGCCAGTGTTTTCCTTAAGAATCAGACTGTTTGGCTGATTGGGAAATGTTTGGTTGATACTTAGCCTACATGTTGAGCAGATTATACTCTGTGCAGGCCATCTTCAAGCTAATTCCTGATCAGGTACAGCTTCACACATTAGGAGAAATCCTGATACTTAAATCATTGACCTGTGTAACAAACTTCTTGCTTTTGGTCAGCATATACACTGACCTGGAGTGACCAGCCTATACTCATCTTCAGGAAGGTTGCGCAGAATAAAAGTGAAGCGCCCACTCATCACCTCTACCTGTTTAAGATGTTATTGGTTAAAATTGGTGCAGCTATTCCAGGTCCTTGGCATTTAAATCCAATAGTGTATGTACCTATATCAACTGCTCACCAAGGAGGAGGAAGGCTATTCTTGGGCAACCAAAAGCCAGGGATCTATGGCTTGGAACTGGCTTGTTTCTATGACTTAGAATGGAGATCAAGGCCTCCTATCCTTAAGGTCTACCTCCATTGTGACATGGAAAGCTTTCTTTTCTGAGGAGCTGTATGTACACATATTGAGTACTGTGATCATCAGTGAATATTTCCTAATTTCTAACCTTGACAGGTAACATAATTGATGAAGCCTGCTTCACCATTCAGTATTATCATGGCTGACCCGCTCAATGCCATACTCCCCATGCCGCATGGTGCCTTTAGAGTATAGAAATCTATCTATTTCCCTCTTAAATTCTTTCTTTCTTCTCCTCTACTGCCTCAATGGTAGAGAAATCCACCGGTTCACCACCCTCTGAGTGGAGATGATTCTCCTCATCTCAGTCCTAAAAGGCCGACCTGGTATCCTGAGACTGTGACCCCTTGTCCTGGACCTCTGCCCCCCAGCCAGAGAAAATGCTGGCTGGAATTCTCCAGTCTTGCACACCCTGCTGCTGATGCCAGCAGGAATGGAGAATTTGGCACTTAGCCAAACTTCTGTGCACAGCAGTGGGACTGGAGAATACCAGCTGTTTGCGAGGTCAGTGAATTCCAGCCATGATCCCTGCATCAGTCTGTTCAGTGATGCCAGAATTTTATACATTTTAATGGGATTCCCTCTCATTCTTCTAAATTCCAGTGGATATGGGCTCACTCAACCCAATCTCTCCTTCATATAACAATCCTGCCATCCCAGGAATCAGTCTGGTAAGCCTTCACTGTAATCCCTCCATGACCAGTATATCCTTCCTTAAGTAAGGAGACCAAAACTGCATTCAATACTCTGTGGTCTTACTAAAGCCCTGTACAGCTGTAGTAGCTCATCCTTGGTCCTTGTACTCAAGTCCTCCTGCAATGAAGGCCAAAATGGCATTTGCCTTCCTAACTGCTTGCTGTACATGCATGCTTTTAATGATTGGTATACAAGGACACATGGGTAGCTCCCTTTGTACATCAATATTTCCCAATCTATCATCATTTAAATAATATCCTTAGAACACTTTACGAGTTGCAGTAAACTTTACTTAATGCACCTCTTTCTCCCATGCTCCAAATTCCCACATGAACCTAATTTATAACAGACTCAGTCTTGGTCCCAATTGCATGCAATCATTTGTCTCTTCATGCACTCCTCACCCTGCACTTCTAGTTTGATTCAGTATATCTGTGTGTTTACAAACAATGCTTGAATTTTCGACCCAGCTGAGAGGCTTCAAGAAGCAAGAAAGCCCTGAAGTTGCTTTTGGGAAAATTGCTGAGGGTGGAACTGTACTCTAAAGGAGAGCTAGTTGTTTCTTTAAAAAAGAAGGAAATGTAAGAGACATTGACCTGGAAGCTGTAGACACCCAGTCTATTTTGTTTAACCAGAGGACCCTGTTCTGAATGTTTAGAAAGGAAAAGAGAGAGTTCTGTAGGACTGGATAGGACCAGTTAGCTCTGCAAAGTGAGGAGAAGCTCAGTTATACAGTAAATGCTATATTTTAAGTTTATTAGTGTCATACGTAGACTTACATTAACACTGCAACAAAGTTACGGTAAAAATCCCCTAGTCGCCAAACTCCATTGCCTGTTCGGGTACACTGAGGGTGAATTTAGCACGGCCAGTGCACCTAACCAGCAAGTCTTAAGGACTGTGGGAGAAAACTGGAGCTGCAGAGGAAACCCACGCGCACACACGGAGAATGTGCAGACTCGACACAGACAATGACCCAAGCCAGGAATCGAAACCAAGTTCCTGGGGCTGTGAGACAGCAGTGTAAATCACTGTGCTACCGTGCTGCTTAATGGGTCATGGCATGAGACCCATCAACAATGCCTATGCTTGGACCGGGTCAAATTGGTAGGGATATACCACAGGCCTGAGCTGTGAGCTGTGCAGTCCACTGAACAAAAGAAAATGATCATATTTAAAATCCTCAGAGTGAAAGCCACAGTAAAAAGGGTTAAACTAAGCAAAACCTATTAGATTGAGTTTAAGGTAGAGGCTCATATTATTTAGAATCATTATCTCATTGACTCAGTAGACCTTCATTATTGCTTGTCTTTGTTTTATTCAAGTTTGTGGTATTTCAATTTAACCTTGAAGTCCTGCCGTGTATTTCCTTACCCTTGGTTTCTCCACGCGTTATATTTTTTTAAATGATTATGGTCTATCAAGCCAGATCCTAATAAGATCCTGGCTTGGTTAATATTCTCATAACTGGAATCATATTACTTTATTGTGTCCTGGTTTTGACTTTTGGAAGTCTGGTTACTTTGTAAAAAAGACAATTAAAAACATTGAATTTGTATTTGTACTTGATCTTGTATTTGTAAGTTAGCAGATTGAAGAAAGAGGAAATATTAATTTAAACATAATGTAAAATTAAAGTGTTAGATCATGCTGACATCCAGCATGAAACTCTTTAAAAATATTTGTTTGCTTTGCAGACTCGTGTGCAGAGAATGGAACACCAGTTGGCACAGCTGGCTTCAGACTTTCGGGCCCAGTTACAGCAAGATACCGAAACCAGTAAGCAAGTCCAGCCGGCAGCAGAAAGGGATATCCCGGTCGTACCTACACTTACACGAGATGATGTGACCAAACTTCTCCAAGAGTTTTTCCATCAACAGCAAGGGGTGGTTAGCAACGAACTGCCAGATGATTCAATCTTGAGGATTCAGGTGAGTTTTAATTCTTCACCAACACATCTTCTGTATTATGGCCCTGGTGTTTTCTAACATTAGTATGATGTATTTAGTGTCTGCTGGTCCAACAAATGCTTCTCACTGCACCTTAAATTTAGTAAACGTTGACACATAATCAGTCCATAGACTACAGTCACAGCAAAGTGATGTGGGCACTTAATAATGTGTATGTGTGTGGTCATGTTCAAAACATGGGAGCAAGTAAAATTTTTAACCAATTAATTGTGCATGGTGCCTGGTAGAGACACATTTGTAAATATTCTGAAAAGACCATAATTTATACAAAAGGGGAGATTTTACGTAATATTTTGTCTTTCTCTAGAGTGATATAGCCACTGTCCGGCAACAACAAGATGCCCGAATGGATGAGTTCCTTCAAAAACTTAACGGCAAAACAGAGGTGGGTTTTGTTATAGAGTTAGGTATTGATCTGAGGCAGAGGATACCTACAACGAGGAAACTGAATCCTTTATTAAAACTGTAGATTGGGTCCAGTAATGTCATCAGGACATTACTGAACCCAATTGGAACTTGGGTGAAACATTGCTAACAGGTCTTTGGCTGCAGTTTCCTGCCTAGACATTAGCAAGGCTTTCATTCTAACCAGCTATCGAGTGGGACTCTGCAACAATGTATTTAAGGGCGGCTATGTTGTTTGATCAGATTCCAAGTCCTTGCCCTTGCTGCATTTTCCTTATGCAGCCACAAGTCCCTGCACCCTTTTTATTAATATTGAGGCCAATATTTTGGTGAGTAAATGGCCAATCTATGGAATAGGCTCCCTCAGGAAATGCTAGAAGCAGATTGTACTTAAATAAGTCAACACTGATTAGAATTTGCATCTGTTAGAATGTTGTGAAAGTGTGCAACGTGATATGCAGTGAAAGCAGAATGCTTTGAGTCTGAGGACATGAACTGGACCTCATTGTTCCTATTGTTTGTTAAGCGACAATGATAGGTATTTGGGGCTTCAGAACAGCCGCACAATGAAGGGGAAGAAGTGAAGATAAAGGGCAACAAAAATGCAATAACAAATGGGTGGCACAGTGGCTAGCACTGCTGCCTCACAGTGCCAGGGACCCAGGTTCGATTCCCAGCTTGAGTCAATGTCTGTGTGGAGTTTGCACATTCTCCCTGTGTCTGTGGGTTTCCTCCGGATGTTCTGGTTTCCTCCCACAGTCCAACATGTGCAGGTTAGGTGGACTGGCTATGCTAAATTGTCCCTTAGTATCAGGGGGACTAGCTAGGGTAAATGCATGGGATTATGAGGATAGGGCTTGGGTGGGATTGTGGTCAGTGCAGACTCAATGGGCCGAGTGGTCTCCTTCTGTACTGTAGGATTCTATGATTCTAATTTATGAAATGTTTTGGCCTCAATACAGCACTGAGCTTTAAGCTAGCTCTATCGTTCACACCTGTATTATTCTGGTCTTGGGCTAGACCTGGGTGAAGATCTGTCCAGTTCTGAGCTTAGGCTTGGGGCTGTGACCTAGCACTGTCATCTTTTGCCAAACCCTAAAACTGATAGGTGTGGGCTGCTGGTGCTTCATGTATAGTATTACTGAAAACACAGTAAAAACATCAACAATGATGTTCACATCATCAATACTTAAAGAAAGGGGAGAAGGTCTTTGGAGTTTGCTTTTAAAGTTTCTGGATACTCAACTTGAAAATCAGACTGTCTTCTCTAAGATTGTACAGTTGGCAAACCAGCAGGGTATGTGAAGCCTGGGCAGCTGCAACTGTGAATTCACACAAACAATTTAAATTGAACCCCATTTTTTTATTTTCCCCTGTTTTCCAGGAGATGTCCAGAGAAATAAAGGAGGTCAAATCTGCTTTTGTAAGGTAAGGGAATTGAGGTCTGTGGCATAGTTTCTCTATGATGTATCTGCAAAACAGAAATGTTTCCCATTAAAATAGCCATACTGATAACTGTTACTAATTTAGAATTCAGTAATGTGCTGTTGGTTGTAGTGTTAGGAGCTGACTTAAAAATGCTACCTACAGTGTAGCAGGATGAGCAAGTAATTTTCCAAATGACTCTGTATTGGAATATCACAACTTGGTACTGTCCAGCTGGTCATTTGTATCTCCAGCCAGTTGTGCTGAATATCTCTCCTCTAACTGGAGCAATGCCAACAGAAAAATGCTTGAGTGTGGTAGCTCCATGTGCAAGTCTTTTTAGTGGCTGATGCATGAAGCAGTTTATTGTCCTTCACTGAACAAGTCACTTGATGCATTCTTTCACCTGTGCGGAATTGAAGAGTCAGTTCACATGAATACACCTTGTTTCCTTCCCTCTTCATCTCCTGAGGACATTGAATCTTGCCAAGTTTCACAGGCATCAGCAGTTAAGAGTTTTAATGTATGACGCTGGTGTCCAATATCACTAGGAATCATTGGCTACTTTTTCCCCTTCCCTACCTCAGGCACACAGAAGAAATGTGCTACCACTAACCAGAGTGGGATAAGCTAGCTGGGTAGAGAATCGGAATTGCGCCTACGTCCTCTGGTCCTGGACGGCTCAATTATACCAGCTGGTGATAATCCACTCAGCAGTGCAGTTTTTCTTTGGATATGTTTTAAAAATCAATTTAAAGAAGAATAATAACACTACCATGCCTCTGTCAGGCTCTTACCTATTGGGTGGAGTTTTACAAGACTTTTGCTAAGTGTCTAGCATGAAAACAGGAGAGTTGCTGATCTGTTTTTTGGGGGAGTTTTCACTCCCAATTTTATGCATTTAGTCTTTGAAAATGTGTGGTAGACCATTTCTAGCCACTAGAGGCAAGGGGTGGGGCTTAATTTGTCAGACAGGCTGTAGCTCAGATCGGAACCACAAACTGCACATGCGCAGGAAAATCAGGGCAAAAAGACCAGCTCTGCTGACAGAACCCCTACTGGGCAGATATAGCCTTCCCCCCCATGGACTTCAGACACCCCCCACCCCAAGGAGTCAGGTCCATGCTGAGAGTCTGAGGTTGGACTCTGATCAACAGCAACCCCCACCAATGCCTCCTCCCCCAAAACGCAATATGGCTGCCATGAAACGCCCCCTCTGAGCAGCATGAGCAGTTTGAACATGGAGACGTAACCTCCTCGCTCACCCTCACTGATCAAATGCCTGAATCTGACTTTTGTAGAGAAGGTGTTTTCCTGACCGATCGGCTACAGTGAACGAGGTGGTTAAGGCAGATGAGGTCTGTGTCTCTCTCATTGTGAGTGAAACTCGCTAATGATATTGTGATGAATGCAAATTGATGTTTTGCCCATTTTGGGCAGGCCCCCAATCATGTCGATTTTTCTTGGTAAAATGGGAATGCGTGTGAAAACGGGCACCATTCCCATTAGTCGCATCACCCTATTTTAGTACGTTTTCCTGCCGCAAAACGGGCACGATGAGGTTGTAAAATTCCACCCATTGTGTTCACTGATAGTTTGTTCTCTTTGTTCTCAGTACCATGACTGATGAGCAGAAAACACTCCTGTCAGCACTAAACCAACTGGAAGAGCAGCTCGGCCAAACCCAGCTTGAGTTGATGGATGTGCGCACTGCGCAAAGAAACATGGCAGCAAATGTGGAAACACTGAGCAGCAGGATTGAAAGTGTGAAGGACAACGTGAGTCATCCAGAGAGCCACTGCTATTACTATTATTATTATTACAGGAGCAGAACAAAACCATGATTAGAGTCCATTCCCGATTAGAGATAGCAGCCTCATCGAAACAGTTAAAGTGTGCAGTGTTACAGGAATCTGAGAGTTTAAGAATGGGCTAAACATGGGGGGTTTTTCCACCCCTGTTTTCGATGGCTGAGAAGACTAGAGAGGATAGAGAATCCAAAGGGACACCAAAAACAGCTTCTAAAGCAGAGGGATTTCCTATTGAGATTTTCCCAGCCCCCCACCAAGATATGACGAGGTTCCTGCTATAAAAGGTTGGGAAGCCCCTTAACATATAGTAGCGTCCACTTAGCTGGCCTCCCTGCTGTATCGGCCTCCCTGCTGTATCAACCCCCAGTAGGGATTTCCCCACAGCCTCACATTGGTAGGGTTTATACAGGTTTTGACAAATAGAGAACTGGCAAACAGAACCCACCAGGAGGGTTCTGCTTTTTTATTTCAGATGGGCATCCCATATGAACCATGGGAGACTATGGTTGCTGGTGTGGTGGACTCTACCATTTCTTTTTCTAAATACGGTGGGAAAACTTAGCAAGGCAGCTGGCAGGATGGCCTCCACATTTTCTGCTCAAGACAACACTTTGAAAACAATTGAAAAATTTCACCCACGGTCTAACTGAAATAAGAGGGCAAGCAACAGTAAGAACTTGTTTTGGAACATAAAAGGTGTTATATAAATACATTCCACTGTGCTTTTCAGGGAATTTCTCAAACAAAATTTGAGACCAATCCACATGAGATATTAGGGCAATGACCAAAAGCTTAGTCAAACAAATAGGTGTGCTTTAAGGAGCATCTTAAAGGAGCAGAGAGAGGCAGAGAGGTTTGGGAAGGAAATTCCACAGCTTAGGATTTTGGCATTTGAAGGCACAGCTGCCAATGTTGTAGCGATTAAATACGGCAATGTGCAAGAGGGCAAAGTTGGAATAGCACATTTTTTTTTTGTTTATGGGACATGGGTGAATCTGGCCAGGTCAGCATTTATTACCCATCTCTAGTTGCCCTTGAGAAGATGGTGGTGAGCTGCCTTCTTGAACTACTGCAGTGCGTGAGGTATAGGTACAGTGCTGTTAAGTGGGGAATTTAGGATTTTGACCCAGCAACGGTGAAAGGACAATGATATATCTCGAAGTCAGGAAGATGAGTGACTTGGAGGGGAACCTCCAGAAGGTGGTGTTCGCACTTATCTGATGTTCTTGCCCTTCTAGATGGTGGTGGTCGTGTGTTTGGAAGATGCTGACTAAGGAACCTTGTGAGTTCTTGCAGTGCATCTTATAAATGGTACACATGCCAATGTTCGTCGGTGGTGGAGGGAGTGAGTATTTGTGGAACTGTTGGCAATCAAGCAGGCTGCTTTATCCCGGATAGTGTCAAGGTTGAGTGATGTTGGAGCTGCACTCATCCAGGCAAATGGAGAGGATTCCATCACACTCCTGACTTGTGTCTGATGATGGACAGATTGCTGGAGGAGGTTACAGAGATGGTGGTGGGGGGGGGCAGGGGAGAGGCCATGAAGGGATTTGAAAACAAGAATGAGAATTTAAAATTAAGGTATTGTGATTGTTTCAACAGAGTTGGGAGATTCTCTGACTACAGTAAAAGAAAAATTGATGATTAATGAGATAGAAAAGATGTGCAGGTTAGGTGGATTGGCCATGCTAAATTACCCCCTAGTGTCAGAGTAAATATATGGATTACAGGGATAGGGCCTGGGTGGGTGGTTGTTGGTGAAGTCTCGATGGGCCAAATGACCTCTTTCTGCGCTAGGGATTCTGTGAAAAGTTTGAAAGGGAGTTGGAAGATTTGGGATGATCAGTAGTTCCAACTTGGCTAACTTCACTATATTAAGATGTGCGATTCCATAATCCAGATCTCACTGATATACTCCAGTGATACTTGAGTTGGGATAATGGTCATGTCACCCTTCCAATCAACCCTCAATTTCTCTTATATCCCTCCTAGAGTATCAGGCCAAGTATGCTGCATAAATGAACCCTAAAAGGTAAAAGAGTATGGTTAAAAATATTAAAATGTTTGTACAGGTACCATAGTCTGTGGAATTTGCTTCATTTACAAAGAAAACATTGGACTCTTCATAACTTGTTTTGTTTTACATTTAGGTGGATGCAGAAGTGCTCAAATCGGTCCACAGACTGCTCTTTGGTTCATCACCGGACAGCACAGCTGTTTCTTCAGAGCAAGCACTGATATCACAGTTTGTAAATCGAAAGGACCTGGAGGCTCTTCTTCATGACCTGGAGAGAAAGATACTGGCCAATCTTTCACAGAATTATGGCCAAACAGCAGAGCAGAACGCAGCCACTATCAGAGCCACACTAGCTACAGCCGGAATTACAGAGGTAAAGTAGAAAGCATTTCTAGGTGAGCAAAACTGCGTTTATGAATCTTGGGCAGCGCACTAACAGCAACCTGGAACTCTTGTCCGTTCTGTCTTGTGCAATGGAGTGAGCAGTGCAGTACAGTGGGCAGATTAATACGTGGAAACTGTCTGCAGTAATATATCTAAGTGATAGTTTCAACCCAGTGTATTTTAAACATTTATTTGAGTTTTAATTCTTCCTTGTCACACTCTAGTGAAAAGTATTTGGCAGCTCCCCACAGTTCCTATCCGTTTTCTAGTCAGCTTTATTGATCACAAATAGTGAGGTCAGAGGATCATAAAGAGGAAGTGTTGCTTGCTAGCAGCCTGTTCCTCAGTTTACGTGGGGAAGGGCTGTGTGTTATACCAACTTCACATTTAAACCACAGTAATACTGCATTTCCCCTTTGTGTTAACAGGAAGTTGAGAATATTGTGCAACGAGCCTTGAAGCTGTACAGTGCTGATCAGATAGGAATGGTGGATTATGCCCTGGAGTCTGCTGGTAAATATCAGATGTAATCTGTACCCAAATGCTTCAAATTCAGAGTCTGCAGGTTAAACTGTCTTCTGAGTTTAGTGTAGTGCACCAGAATGTATGTGTTTTCTCTTTGACTACCTTGTAGAAAGGATCAAATTGCTGATTTTCCTTCCAATCAGGGTGTGAGGACAGTGTATTTGAAAGTACTAAAACACCACTTGTATCAAACCTACATGATGCAGATCCCATGAAAGTTGCCCAGGTTCACATATTTAAATAATTTATCTCTCTTAGGCCAAGAGCCAGCAGCAGATTTAAGGAACTGCTGCTGTGCCTAGAAGTGCCATTAACCAGTGCAACAGTGCAAGTTACTAGCTATCAATGTTGCAATTCACTACCTTGCATAAGTTGCCTGAGCCATGGAGAAAGAAGAGAGGACGTGCTCCATTTACCAAGAGAATTCTGTACATAACATTGAGGGAGGTATAAAAAGGGGGCCCTCTATCATCAAGTCACATTAATGCATCCTTTGAAGACAGTTGTACATCTGAATAAAGATATGCAGTAAATGACTTTCTTGTTGAAAGTTAGATAGTCATTGGTGCAGATGTAATAAATGTACCTGGTTCAAAGTGTAATGGTATGGACTGGCTGAACACATACTCTTGCATCAACCATCAATATGTTTATGCTTAATTAAAATTTAGGATTTTTTCTTGTACAACTGCAAAGCAACCCTAATTCATGGATGCCAAATCTTCCATCTTCCCAAGAAATATTCTAGGAATGTAGCTCACTGCCTGATAATGTTTCTTCCAGTTACATGACTAGCATGGGCTTACTGATAACATGCTTAAGGAGGCAGGTTGCATATTACATTGCAATGTCACAGCATCTCCTCAATCTGTGAGTGCCTGCAATGAATAGACATCCTTCACTGGATCAGAAAGTGAGCAAAGATGAGGTTCATCCACACATCTCAGGATTCCCCCTTGATGCTTCAGATCATTGCACAGAAATTATTGCTGGCGATTCATATTTAAGTTTGGAAGAGGGAACATGCAGTTGAAACTAACAGCATGACTAGAACAGCAAGTGCAGATGCTGATTAAAACAGCAAGAGTTGGGTGGAGAGCTAGTTCAAAGCCACCCTCAACTCTAGAGTTCTTAGATTGATGCTTACCAGGGCCTGCATATAGTAGAAAGTTGCTGAGCAGAATTTTCTCATTATCTAACTCAATTGCCCACTGGCAATTCCTGGGCAGTTGTGAGTGGCATTATCACCTAGCAGTGTCTGGGTATTGTTGGGCATGACCCTCTCCCTCCTCAGCTGTACTTAGCTATGCGCCTGTGGTGGGGACCATTCGGCAGGTTCCCATTTTACAAGCCCCATGTGATGTCATACTGTTGGGTGTGGGGAGAATCCCCATCTAGGGGCAGGACATAGTGGGGAGACCCATTAAGTATATGATAATGGGGTTTCTGACGTTTCATGGAGGGAACCCGATTATGTCATTGGTGGGGACAACTGAGCAGGAAATTCTGCCAATGCGAAAGCTGCAGGGATCCTCTCAATTCTCCTCCTCCCCTGCCATTCCTATCTGCCAAAAACGGGGGCAGATTCAGATTGGATAGAGGAATCCAGCAACAATTCTTTGTGCAGTGGCGTTAGATTATTTGACAGAACTAGTCCATCTGCAGAAGAATCTCCTTTAATAGAAGTGCAGTTGTAGGTACTCTTGGAAAATATTAATTGATTTTAGACATTGTGCTGATCCACGAGTCTGTCATGACTGGATGTCTGGCTGGGGAAATGAACTGGGTAGCAATAATGCCTACCATGGATATACATCACAAGGGCAGCATAGGAGTAGGTACAAATGAGGGATATATTTCTCAAAATAACAGGGAAAAAAATGGCAGCAAAACTGGAGTCAATGGGAATTGGAGGAAAAAAACCCTTACTGGTTGGAGTCATAGCCGACACAAGAAAGATGTGGTTGTTGGCAGTCAATCACCTTGGCTCCAGGACATCACTGCAGGAGTTCCTCGGGGTAGTGACCGAGGCCCACCCACTTTCAGCTGTTTCATCAATGACCGACTTCCATCATAAGATCAGAAGTGGGATGTTTACTGATGACTGCACAATGTTCAGCACTATTTATGACTGCTCAGATACTGAAGCAGTTCATATCCAAATGCAGCAAGACCTGGGCAATAGCCAAGCTTGGGCTGACAACTGGCAAGAAACATTCACGTCACACAAATGCCAGGCACTGAACATCTCCAACAACAGAGAAACTAACCATCGCTTCATGACATTCAATGGCTGAATCCCCACTAATCAACATTTTGGAGGTTACCATTGACCAGAAGCTGAACTGGAATAGCCATATTAATAATGTGGCTGCAAGAGCAGGTCAGAGGCTAGGAACCCTGCACCAAATAACTCACCTCCTGACCCTCCAAAGCCTGTCCACCGTATAGAAAGCACAAGTCAGGAGTGTAATGGAATATAATCTCTCCTTGCCTGGATGAGTGCAGCTCCAACCACATTCAAGAAGCTCGACACCATCCAGGACAAAACTTGATTGTTACCCCTTCCACAAACATTCAATTCCTTCACCACCAACAAAAAGTGGCAGCAGTGTGTACCATCTACAGGGTGGACTACAGGAACTCACCAAGGTTCCTTAGATAGCACCTTCCAAGCCAAGTCCACTACCATTTAGAAGGACAACAGAAGCAGACACCTGGGAAGACCACCACCTGGATGTTCCCTTCACCTTCCTGATTTGGAAATATATTGCCCATTTCTTCACTGTAGCTGAGTCAAAATCCTGATATTCCCTCCCTAATAGCATTTGTAGTTGTATGTGCACCTCAGGGACTACAGCATTTCAAGAACACAGCTCTCTGTGCTCTCCTCAAGGGTAACTATGGATAGGCAATAAATGCTTTTTTAAAAAATGTATTTATTAGTCACAAGTAAGGCTTACATTCACACTGCAATCAAATTACTGTGAAATTTCCCTAGTCGCCACTCCAGCGCTGTTCAGGTCAGTGCACCCAACCAGCATGCATTTCAGATAGTGGGAGGAAATCGGAGCAGCCGGAGGAAACCCACGCAGACACAGGGGAGAACGTGCAAACTCCTCACATAGTGACCCAAGCTGGGAATCAAACCTGGGTCCCTGGCACTGTGAGGTGGCAGTGCTAACCACTGTGCCTAGCCAGCAATTTTTTTTTTCTCTTTTCCCCATTCCGTAAATGAATTTTAAAAATTCACTTTGAATATATATCTTGTATTTCTCCTCGCTGTAGAAAACAGAGTATCCCAAGAAAAGGAGAAAGGAACTTAAAACAATCTCAAATCGCTAGAGAAAAAGTACTAGGAGAACTAATGGGCTAAAGAGTGCAGCAGGGATCTGTGCTTTGCCATCAACCATTGTCAATGTTGCAAAGAGAAACAAGTGAGAAATGTACAAACAGTCTGCAAAAGGATATCAATAGGTTAATTGGGCAAAAGTTTTCGCAGATGGAGCACAATGTGGGAAAATCTGAACTTGTCCTATTTGGCAGGAAGATTAGAAAAGCAGAATATAATTTAAATGGAGAAAGATTGCAGAATGCTGCAATTCAGGTGGATCTGAATATCCTTGTATATACATAACAAAATGTTAGCATGGAAGTAATTAGGAAAGCAAATGAAATGTTGGCCTTTATTGCAAAGGGTATGGAATAGAAAAGTGGCAAAGCTTTGCTACAGCCATGCAGGGTACTGATGAGGCCGTACCTAGGGCGGTGTGCACAGTTTTGATCCCCTCGCTTAAGGAATATTTGAAGCAGTTCAGAGATGGTCTACTAGGCTGATCCCTGGGATGAAAGAGTTGTCTTATAATGAAAAGTTGTGCAGGTTGGGCCTATATTTGTTGGAGCTTAGAAGAATGCATTAATAGATCTAAATCTAGAGGGCACAGTTTAAAAATAAGGGATCTCCCATGTAAGATAGAAATGATGAGGAACTTTTCCTCTCGGGACATCATTAATTTCTGGACTTCTCTTTCCCCAGAGAGCAGTGGAGGCTGGATGACTGAATATATTCAAGATTGAATCAGACAAATTTTTGATCTCCCAGGGAGCTAAGGCTAACAAGGACAAGCAGGAACATGGCGGTCATAGAATATCATAGAATCCCTACAGTGCAGGAGGCCATTCAGCTCATCAAGTGTGCACTAGCCACAATCTCATCCAGGCCCTATTGCCATAACCTCACATATTTACCCTGCTAATCCCCCTGACACTAGGGTCAATTTAGCATGGCCAATCCATCTATCAGTGGATCAGTAGCTCTAATCTTATTGAATGGTGGAGTAGGCTCAAGTAGCCAAATGGCTTATGCCTGCTCCTATTTCTTATGTTCTTACATTGGGCCAATGGATTTAACTGTGTTTAGCAAGGGGAATTATTTGCAGTCATCATGGGTAAAGAGGCAGAGTTCCATTGCGCACAACAAAACTTCATAATTTATGGAGCTCACTTTTGAAGGTTTTTTTTAAGTTTATTTTTACTGCAGTGAAGTTACTGTGAATATCCCCTAGTTGTCACACTCTGGCACCTATTCGGATACACTGAGGGAGAATTTAGCATGGCTAATGCACCTAACCAGCATGCCTTTCAGACAGATTATGGCTGTCAAGTCAGATAAATAAACAATAAATATCTGATCCCAAAGGACAATAATTCAGTTCAAAATTTACACGTTAATGTTCTTGTTCAGGGAATACAATAGTGCCAATTTTACTGACACTAGTATGTTTACAATGGGCTCCATTTCTTCTAGGTTTCTGCCAAAGTTATGGAGTGTGATTGCGAGAATTCCTGCCAAATTATTGCTCCTTAAGTATTGTGACTGGATTTAAAGTCAGAGCCAGCAAGCCAAAACTAGACAAAAATACTTTAGATAAGGTATTCAAACAGGCCATCCTCTATCTGCTCAAGTGGATGCAGATCATGTGGCAGTCCTAAATGGGTAGGAAGTTCTTCCATTTTCTTGGCCAACATTGCTTCCTCAAACAACTCCATTTGAAACATTGGTCATTCATTCAAGATAAGCACATTTACATCATGTGCTTAACTGGGCTCTGTGATCATGTAATTAAGCACAATAGAACTTTGCTGTGCACAAATTAGCTTAGCATTTGATGTTTTCCACAAAACTGTGACTGCATTATGAAAAGTCACTATATTTGAGTTCTTTCTTTGCATCCAGTTGCCATTGAATACCTTCTTTAGTACCTGTACCAGAGTTTTGCTCATGCATAAACTCTGTTAATGTTTCTTGAGGACTTATTGGTGAACTTTGTACCTTTGCATTTTTGTACTTTATATTTTTGTTTCCTTTGTTAGGTGCCAGTGTAATCAGCACCCGCTGCTCAGAGACATTTGAGACCAAGACCGCTCTACTTAGCCTGTTTGGAGTCCCTCTATGGTACTATTCCCAGTCACCTAGAGCTGTCATTCAGGTACACATTCTTCAAACTGTTGCCCCTTTTTCTATCTTGAAAGCATTGACTCGTGCTGGATACACACACACATTCTAGCAATGTCTCAGGTAATGACTAGGAGCAAAATTCCTGCCTGTTTTTTTTCTCCCTTTCATGCTCAGCTGCATAGGCATAGTCCTCAACTGTTGGCAGCCAAGTTTCCCTCAACTTCATATTTGAATCATTCATTCAGTTTTCCACCTTTGCCACAATATCAAATTCAAAAGAATCATTCCATGTGAGTGTGACATAAACTATTTCTTCTTGATACTTCTGTAGCCTTTGACGACTGACATCCATCTCCATAACATTGCCCAACTCCACCCATAACATTGCCCAACTCCACCCCTGCTTCAACCCATCTGCTGCTTAAACATTCAATCATTCCTTTGTTACCTCTAGTCTTGACTGTTCCAGTAACTCCTGGCCAGTCTCCCATGTAATACCCTATGAAAAATCGAAATTACCAAAGCTCTGCTGCCTGTAATCAAATTGACATTAAGTCCTGTTCACCCATCACGTCTGTGCTTGCTAGCCTACACTGGCCTTTGGTTAAGAAACATTCCATTTTGAAATTCTCATTCTCATTTTCCAATTAGTCCACAACTTTGCTACTTCGCACTTCTAATACCACCTCCAGCTGCACAGCCCTCTGAGGTAGCAGCATTCTAATTCTGGGCCAATTTTAATCCTTTCACCATTGATGAATGCCTTCAGCTGCCTATGTCCTAAGCTCTGGAATTTCCTCCCCAAGCCTCACTGCATCTCTACGCCCTTTAAGGCACTGCTTAAAATTTACCATTTTGATACAGCTTTTGATAATTTACCCGGTAAAGCCTGGGAACAAATTTTGCTTTATAACACTCTTGTGAAGCACCTTGGGAGATTTTATGTTGCAGGTACTATTTTAGTACAAGTAGTTATTTGTCATAGAGAGAGAGAAACATCAGCAAATTTGCATACCTCCCATAATTGCTCCTTCCCCAGTTTGAGGAAATCAAAGTATTTTACACAGAGAAAAATTAAACTAACCTTCAATGGAAAAACTGCTGGAAGTGGCTATGCTTTAATAATTATCTTTGCCCTGTTCTCTCCTACAGCCTGATGTACATCCAGGGAACTGCTGGGCATTTAAAGGCTCCCAAGGATTTGTTGTCATCCAGCTTGCTGCCAAGATCAGACCCACCTCCTTTACTCTAGAGCACATTCCAAAGTCAGTTGCTCTCCATGGATCAATCAGCAGCGCACCACGAGAGTTTTTTGTTTATGTAAGTGAAACCGAGGTCAAATGTAAGCAGATATTTATTATTGCCTGCATCCAGAATAATGCTGTTTGACTCGACTGCACAGACTAAGTAGGCAATGGATTCTTAAATGTATTTAAATATTCAGATGCTATTTAAATTCATACAAAATCACATTTTTCATTGCTAATGGTTTTAGTGTAGTCTATAATAAGTTGTTAATTAAACTCCAGTCTCGAACATACAGCAGTCCACATCTTTACCGATGATGGCATTCAGTTTCTTTTAATATTGCTGATTTCCAGCCGTGCTGAGGAATGAAGATGGAGGGGAGAAAGAGGATGGGATTCATGTAGATGTTGCAAGGAGGTTAAAAAAGGAGAGAGAGCATTGGAGTGTAAAAGCATAAAGGTCAAGTGAAGAGGTGGTTTAGCAGATATTTGAAAGAGTAGAGGAATGGGGTTGTTTGCCAGAGTGAGGATGTGGAGAAATGAGGTAGAAGTGGGGGCGAACAGATAGGTGTGTTCAGATGGAGGAAATCTATCGGGAGGGATGATTGTGAAAACAGTTGAAATGGGAGGAAGAGGAGTGAACAATGTAGAGCAAGACATATCAAATGCTGGTAAGAAGGTAAAAGGGTAGAAAGGGCATGAGAAGTGAAGAGAATATGATGGGAGTGGGCAATTAGGACATGCAGTAGAACCAAAGAGATATCACCGTGGATAAATGTCAGTAACAAATGAGGAAGATGGGTAATGTTAATTCTATTTCAAGCCAGTCAATGAAGTATGACACTAATACTTTTCTTTGTAATAACTTTATTTACAGGATGCAGCATTACATTTGTCTGCTTCCTATCTACTGTCACTATAATTCCAACCGTCTCTCTTTATAAGAGCTCTAGGTACCTAATTGAACAAGCCCTTCACTTGTGTATCTTAAAGATATAATTAACATCCCATTAACAATTGAAGAACTGCAATTGGGAAGGCAAGAGATGGACTGTGCAGCTGAAGAAGCAGACATCAGCGAATGTCTTCACAAAACTTTCCACTATATTACTGTGACTGTGTAATACTGCCGTTATTTATCCTAAAGCAAGTCTGATAAACCGTACTCCCCGTCCAACACTACAACCTAGCTATAGTATTTGGCATTTTCCCCCTCTCCTAACTATATCGTACTTCTAATGATCGAGAGAGAAATCAATAAGAGAAACAAAATTCCTTGGCATAATTTAAGAAAAATGCATAAATAAAAAAACTGAAGATTGAAATATAGTGCCGGCAATCTTATGAATAAAATTCTAAGTCCAGAACAAGTGTGAAAATGGGAGAGTTTCAGGTCTTTTTTTTTGGCAAGTCCAAATGTCGAATCTCATGCACTCAGTGCATGAAAAAAGTCCTGAAACTCATTTCTTGCCTGTAAGGGGAGTGGCAGGACCCAAACCACTGGAAGGCCAGCTGATAACAGCAGAGTACGGGGCTTAAATTGTCAGAAAGCCGGCTGAGAGCAGCAGAGATGTGTCACAGTCTCTGCTAGGTATAGCCGAAACAGCTTTGTGGCCTAAATCTGGCACCCCCACCCCAATCACTCCCCTGCAGGGCAGTGCCAGGGTGCCAAGCTGGCACTAGTTCGGTTGGCATATTGTGTCCAGCTCTAGGCCGTGGAGAGGGTGTAGAAGAGATGCATGAGAATTGTTTCCGAGATGAGGAACTTCAGTTACGAAGGCAGATTAGAGATTGTTCCTTGAAGAAAAGAATGCTGACAGCAGACTTGAGAGACATATTCAAAATCAACAGGGATCTGGATAGAGTAATAGGGATAAACTGTTCCCACTTGTGAAAGGATTGAGCATGAGAGGGCACAGATTTAAATTAGTTAGCCAAATAAGTTAAAGTGACATGAAGAATTTTTTTTATGTATCAAGTGTTGAGGGCCTGGAATGGAGTGTGATGGAGGCAGGTTCAAGGGAATGTTCAGGAGGAAATGAGACTGTTACCTAAAAAAGAATGTGCGGAGTTATGGGGGAAAGGAAATAATAGCACTAAGTGAGTAGCTCATTGGGAGAGCTGGTGCTGACACGATGGGCCAAATGGCCTCCTCCTGCATTTATTCTGTGAAGTAGGTCAGCCAAAGATCTGCCTTCGGGCAGAGCATTCATGGAATGGAAATGGAACTTTGGGGAACAGTTATCACTAAAAGAAAAATCAAAGAATCAACATCAAACTACATGCCTTATTACACGGCAACTAATGTAAACTTAACTTGGTTTTATTTCCAGCTCCCAGGCAGTACTTTTGCTCAGAAAATACAACTAGTAATGTGCTAACTTGTATAGATTATTTTGTTTCTGTTCCCTGATTCAACAGCACTGGCATCTGGTATACAGACTGACACCGGCCTATCTGCACTAAAGTGAATAAGCTACAGGTTTTATCTGGGGCTTAAATGCAGCCACAAATATATCAGAACATTTGCTCTTGAAACTATTATAACTTGTATCCTACATGTGCAGGGACACATGGCATATCCCAATAAATTTGTATGCACGTGTATTTGGTTTCTGCACTAACATGGAATTAAGTTCTTCCTGGTGCCATTTTTGGGACAAGAGTAGCAAATGGAATGTTTAACCATGAAATCATTACTGAGGGGAACTTCACCCCCAAGGTCAATGAATAATTACATGATGAAGTCTGGGGCTGGATTTTCATGATGTGGGAAATTGCATTCATAGAATGAAGGTTAATTAATTTCTATGCTAATTCCTGCTTCCACACAGGGTCTAGATGAAGAGATTCGGGAAGAAGGGCTTCCATTAGGACATTACACATACGACCAGGATGGAGACTCGATACAAACTTTTCAGGTCCAGGTAAGTTCTCAGAACAGAAAAGGGCCATTCAGCCCACTGTATTACTGACAGCTCTTTGACAGAACAATGCGATAACTCTACTCTCTCCCTATAGTCTTGCTTTGCTCCAAATATTTACCCACCTTTCTCCTAAAATATGGCTTTGCAATGTAATAACTCGTACTTTAGAACTGAAATCTGGCATGTTATAAATATTTTATGATTGGTCAGATGCATGCTTCACGTTGATGATCGATATGATTCTAGGTTTTGTTGAGGTGTTGCTTCACGCTGGCTTTAGGATTTTTGCTCCTGTCAAAGGCTTTGGAGGGATTCAAATAGTGATAATGATTCATTTTAATTTTCAAAAACAGATTAACAGAGAACATTGATTTGATTTATTATTGTCATATGTATTAGTATACAGTGAAAAGTATTGCTTCTTGCGCGTTATACAAAGCACACTGCACATAGAAAAGGAGAAACTGCAGAATGTAGTGTTACAGTCACAGCAAGGATGTAGAGAAAGATTAACTTAGGGCGAGGTAGATCCATTCAAAAGTCTGATAGCAGCAGGGAAGAAGCAGTTTTTAGTCAGTTGGACGTGTCCTCAGACTTTGTATCTTTTTCCTGATGGAAGAAGGTTAAGAGAGAACGTTTGGGGTCCTTGATTATGCTGGCTGCTTTTCCAAGGCAGCAGGAAGTGTAGACAGAGTCAGTGGATGGGAGACTGGTTTGAGTAATGGACTGGGCTTCGTTCATGATCCTTTGTAGTTTCTTGCGGCCTTGGACAGAGCAGGAGCCATACCATCCTGTAATACGACTGGAAAGAATACTTTCTATGAAGCATCTGTAATAGATGGTGAGAGTTGTAGCAGACATGCTAAATTTCTTAGTCTCCTGAGAAAGTAGACGCGTTGGTGGTCTTTCTTAACTATAGCGTCTGCATAGAGGGACCAGCACAGGTTGTTGGAGATTTGGATACCTAAAAACTTGAAGCTCTTGACCATTTCTACTTCATCCCCATTGATGTAGACAGGGGCATGCCCTCCATTATGCTTCCTGAAGTCGATGACTACCTCCTTTGTTTTGTTGACATTGAGGGGTAGATAAGGGCAATTTTCTGGCTATACCATGTTATGTAAACTTTGGTGTGAAAAGAGCAACTGTTACCTTAAGAGTTCCTCAAAAGAACTGGTAGGTCTTGACACTTTGGGCAATGTACTCTACTTGTCATCTGGAAAAGGTGAAAGAGATGATTACATATAAGCATGGGATCTTACTGCTGATTGGTCAGGCTGTTGTGTTTGTGATAGATTTGTTCATGTAAACAT
Source organism: Carcharhinus amblyrhynchos (assembly GCF_965287045.1). NCBI lineage: Eukaryota > Metazoa > Chordata > Chondrichthyes > Carcharhiniformes > Carcharhinidae > Carcharhinus > Carcharhinus amblyrhynchos. Next base: position 13,881,679 of record NC_137358.1, on the reverse strand, counting down.
TTTCACTACTGATTAGATATCTGTGCAGAATGGATTAAAATGTATTTTTTCAGTAACGATATCCAGATGTTATTGATATGAACCACTGATGGGGGGGAAGTTGCTATTTTGAAATTTGAAAATAACAATAGTGGCAATTCATAGTCAATGAATGCAGCATGAAACCTGCTGTCAGCTAACAATGCTGCATCTAGGGAAAGTCTAGTAAAGAGTCTCCTAGAAAAACAGGCCATGATTATCCTGTCAGCTGCTTTGCCATTAACATAAGCTTTCTAAGCACAAAGGTGGCAGGGGTATTTTTAAAAATTAAATTTCACTTGTAAATATTTGACATTAATTTGGTTCCACTGAGCATGGCTCAGAGAGCTAGGTGTACTGGCATGCTACATGGTTCACACACTAATAGTTACAGGGATTTTCTTTATTGGAAGAAAAAGCGGACGGACTTTCTGGACATGTTCCCCTGAAAACTGGGAAATCTTGCCTGAAGTCAGTGGACCTTTACGTGGGTTTTTGCCCCCCCCCCAGCCCCCAGCTACGATTCCCGTGGTGGGCAGGATGGGAAAATTCCCTCCACTGTGTTTTTGTTCAATCTTCATTGAATGCTTATATTCGTATCCAGTGTTAAAGGAATAGTTGCTAGAGTTTTACTTTCAATAAAGTGCAAGTTTTATCTGAAAGTTAAATTTATATTAAAAATGGTGAATCTAGCCCATGTTTGTTGTGCATGGAAAGTATAAGTCACCTTGGCTGACAAAAATATTCATATTAATTTAACAAGGCTTGATTCATTAGGGAAAATTTTCATTGTTTTGAAGAAAGTCCCTAAAACTAGTTATGAAATTTGTAATTTAGTGATGAAAATGAATTCATAAAGTTTTATCCTCTCAGGCTCTTGGACCTGTCAGATTCCTCCACCCACCCAGCCCACTCCCCACAATCTTGATTCAACCAACTGTCTGCTAGCATTCACTGAACACTGGGCAACTTGCTGACTGCATGTCTGTATAAGAAAAGTCCAGGCCTTCAGTTGAGTCCATCAAGAAAATGTAATGAAAAGTGCATGAAAGTTCTGAATCACCCTCACTCTACACCGCGTGGATTGCTTTTGACATCACCCGATATTTCTATCTATGGCTAAAATTCCCTTTGTTGCTTCCTGTATGTCTCTCAAGCACCTTGCAACATTTTTTCTAGATTAAAGTCGCAGTCTGAATGCAAGTTGTTATAGAACAGCATTCCCTCAGATTCCACGAGCAGAATCACAGGAAATGTAATAGTTTGATGTAAATTGTAAATTCAGTCTGTAGGCCACCCATCTCTTTGCCCACCTGTTGCCAGCTAACTCATCTACAAGTAGTAGTCTCATTGCCTGCTCTAATATCCTTTGCTTATTTTTACCTTTCAGAATAAGGAACTCGTAGCATTTCAAGTCATTGAGCTGAGGGTGAATAGTAACTGGGGTCATCCAGAGTACACCTGCCTGTATCGTTTCCGTGTCCATGGAGAGCCAGTGAAGTAATGTTGGGAGATGGCTACCCTGCACTGTAGGAAATGTTGGGCAGCATTTCGAGGACCTGGTCTGTCTTTATTTTTTCCCCACAACCGAATCTACAGTGTTGGAGACTGTTCTGCCGCTCAAACTTAGCTCTGCTGTGTTTTTTTAGTTGCAAATAAGGAACAAAAGCACTTTCGTTCTGGAAAGAATAACAAAGATATTTGGAACTAGAAAATATTGAAAAGAAACTTTGTCTCAATTTCAGGATTGTCTCTCCAGGTTATAACCTGAGATGTGAATAAATCGGCAAAGAATAGAAGGATGAAATCTGCTGGATGTCAGGTGTTTGGGAAATCTTCCCTTTCACAAGACACTCTTCATATGACCAACCTGTTCATCTTAGTGGCAAAGCCCAAGCACATTAAGGATCCTGGGATATATTGAGAAATTTAAAACTTTTTGTTCTGTTATTGCAAGTGATTTAGACATGCAAATTATAAGTCCATAACATCTAATTGAAAATTGAGTTCCTGTCAGCTGCGACTATAAAATATGAGAACATACTGGCAAACAAAGCGATTCACCTTTTGTGAAAGCAGCCAGGCTTTCACTCTGGTGAAAGATCATGTACAGAGGTTGCAAATGACCATGTTTGTTTGTATTCATATGGAGACGGTTATCTTGCACCTACCTGCCAGATATTCAGATACCAACTCCCATACATGTTCCAGTATCAGGATGGACCAGTGCAAGTATTGCATCTGCCAAGAATATGCTGTTGGCACTGTGTAAGCACACTTTTAAGTTATCACAGCTCTGGTCACTTGTCTAACACAGCTATTTTCTCAGGACTAAGATGATTAATTGGAGCTGAATTGTAACAGAAAAAAATATATTTCACCCATCAGAGCTCCTTAACTGGAAATATTGTGCAAGCCCAACAGTACAAGGAACTTTCCTGCCTTAGTGTGACATATGGAAGAACTATAACTGCCCTCTAAAATTCCTGACATCTTTATATGAATCCTAATTCTTAATAATGTACATTTCAAGGTCAGATGTTCATGAGCAAGCTTAAATTGTAAATTGTTAAAACTCAAAAAGTTTAAACATTTTAAAGTGATATGTTTTGAATATTTGTTCTTGGGAAGTGGGCAACGCAGACAAAACAAAGAGTTGACTATCTCTAGTTGCGTTGAATGCATTAAGAATCCACCACATCAGAACCCAAGTTACATATACTCAGAATGGCTTGAGGTGATGGGTCCTTTTCTGAACCACATTGGTGAATCAACTGCGATCTTACATTCCAGCAGCTATTTTAATCAACGTCTGATGGTATCAACACATTACCAACAACTTGCCAATAGTGAGATGGTGACCATTCAGGTTGTAAATCCAGTAATATGAGCAGTTGGCCCTTTTGTTCAATGCAATGTTCAGTAATGCTTTTGTAGGATTCTTGGTGTCAGATATGCCCACTTTCATCACCTCAGTCAACGGTTGGTGAGGCTCTGTTAAACGTGTTAACACAATGCTTGCAGCTATTTGGGAATATGATTTTGACTCTTCAGCTCCACTATTTAATGGGTTCATAGAAGTTTTTAGCCGACCAGTATTTTTAGCATTTTGGATGGTGCAAAGTCCAAAATGTTCCCTAGTCAGCCTGTATCTTTTTTGTAATTTAAGGAATTTGGGACTAGTGTTTCCTAAATTCCAGACCCAGGACAAAGAATATGATGAAAAGCACGCAAAAATTTTAACAAGGGTACACAAAAGTCTATCTGATCTATGTCCTTAAGCGCCATGATTGTATTGGCTGTAAATGAGCAGTGGTATAACTTCAAGGCAATACAGTCACATTCATCAACATATTTAGCATAAGGAGAAAATAAATCAATTATTTTATTAGTATTTCAAATTTATAACAGAAAAGTGGATATCAAGTAGTAAAAGAAGAAATTGGGCAGGATACAATTATCTTTTTAGGTTGTTGTTATTTTGAAAGCGGAATAAGGTGGAAACATTGTCTTTTTATTCTCTGTTGTAATTTAAAGGGCTATGGAAAGAACTCTCCTTGCAGTTAATTTCCAGTTGGTTGTTTGAATGTGCAATAGCCTCTGTATAGTTCTAGACGATTAATGTTGACGCTTTGGGGAAGTTAGAAAATACAGAAGGTGGAATTGGTTTTTCTTCAATCTGGATTTCTACAGATGTGGTCGAGTTCTTTCTTTTGTAACTTTGGTAGAAATTTGACATGATAGCTCAGCAAAATGAGAGTAAGTCCCATAGAAATTTGTCACAGTACCACACCTTTTAAATATGTTGTCATGGCCCAATTCATAGCTAATCTACTGTTAAACACCAGCAAAACCCTTTACTATACATAACAGACCAGAAATGATCTTTAACTGTTAAGTCTGCCAGATTGTTGTAAAATATCAGTCATGGGACAAGCTTTCCTTTCTGTGGTTGTCAACATGACAGTGTTAAGGATATAGAAATTTTTTTTGAAAAAATATTGATGCTTCAGCTCAAGTTAACCAACAGGAAGCATGGCAGAACTCAAGATAATTGTCAAAGCTCTGTATTTTAGTTGAGAATGCGATAAAGGATTGACTTCTGTGATTCACTAGTGGATATCATGGAGGGTCTGTGTTATTAACAAATGTAGAATAGGGACCAAGGGAACAAAACTGCTAAACCGTTCTCTTTAAATATCTCTCTCCAGTCCTTTTACATATATTTGTACAGAGTACAGCATTCCATGTGTTTAGTCCTAAAGTGCAATATTTACTTGCTGGTACATAAAATATTCTTATCTGATATTTATTTTTCATAATTTTAAATGTAACGTTTTGTTAATTTTCATTTTTATCTAGTTAGGTTGATTTTAAAAAAATATAATTACTGTAAAACATCCAGGAAAGGAATATTGAAAGGAACAATAAGGATATTGTTCATCAGTTAATCAGTGAATGGGATCAATCATGGGAGTAATAGGGCAGAAAACAAGTAAATTGCATCTGGTTTAATTTTACTTGGTGAATGATTGATTTGTGTCTGCACAAATCAGTGTGATGAGTCGAATTATAGGACAATAGGTGTTTAAAAGATAGCTAAAACTGAAAGTGGATGCCAACGGACAATGCCACATGCAACATTTATTGCTCCTGTAGAAGACCACTATAACTCCTACACAGTCACAATTCACATCCTGTGCAAAGATTTCATGCTCAAAACCTGTTGTGACTAAGTTACAATGCAAAATACAGTAGACTAGAAATGGTCATGTGTAAGTTTTAACTAAGTAACAGCAGCTACTTATCTTGAACCAATGCTATTTTGATTTTTTAGTTAACAATGTGCAACAGGAGAGGGCTGCAATTTTAGTTTATTCATTTTTTTACTCATTCTTCTAAGTTTTCTTTTTTTTTGGCAGAATAATGGTCACTTGCCTTTTAATATATTTATTTCCATCTTTGTGCTTTCATTTTTACCTACCAACAAATAGTTTATTCTAAAAGAATACTCGTACAACAAATTTCCATTTACCCAAACAGTTTTTGTTTGTGAGCAAAAATAGTTGCAAACTACACTGTAAGATGTATAAAATGAAGGAAAAGCTTTATTTTGTAGCAAACCTACACCTGGAAAAGTGCAGGTGCTGTGGGGAATGAAGGGGAAATGCAAGCACATTTTGCTGCTATTTGCAATAAAGTACCACCCTAAACCAACATTAGTTTTTAAGCCTACATTATTAACAAAAAAAAGCCTGAATTAACTTTTTCAAATTAAGTATTTAGAAAGCGTTGCTGATTTACTTATCAAACCAATAATGGTAAGTGAATTAAAAGATATGCTACTTGACCTAATTGTCTGAGTCTTCTCTACCTATCTACCCCCACAACATGCTTCCATTTTTCTTTTCAATTTCTGTAGAAAGTGCCCTACTCTATTGTTAACCTATCAATGGCATGTCAATATCTTTCCATAACAGTCTTAGAGATATTGGTCCACTGAGACACGTGCTGTGCTAACTCCTTGTGACCAAGTTCAGCCAGCAACACTGTTGGATAGGCACAGAACTGACAAGTTACAGTTTTAATTACTTAAAAAGCCAAACAATTCTCAAGCTTTATAAGTGAAGCGCCATCCTCAAGTCATTCCCTGCATCATTAATTACTGTACAAAAACATTTCCAAAGTTACTCATTCCATGATATACAAATCTCTTTTAAATCATCAAAATTAACCTTTTGCTGGTTATAAATGACATTTGGCTGGAACAGGTTCATACAGGGTGATGATATAATAGTTTAGGATACCATCATTCACCGTGGGAGTTGAGTTTTAATCAACAAAGATGGACTGGGTGAAAGTATCTTTGAAGTCATGTAGTGTTCCATGTGAAAGTCCCTAAATTGACTTTCACATGGTCAGAATGCCAATTAGTGCAACCAGGGGGTGGGGTTTACAAAATGGCTGATGTGGGAAACAGTGAAGTAGCCAATGCATTTGAAGATGGATGCACAATGGAGCTGTGTAGAGGAACTTTACTCTGTATCCAATGTGTATACCTGGCCAGGAAATTACAGATTCTGACAGTGAAATGACAGAGGTCCATTTCTCAGAAATTATCAAACCTCCTAATAAACAGTTAAGAAGTTCATAATTTTTAAAAGAAATAAAATGAAATTCAGATACAGATGAAAAACTGCAATGTGAGCAACTGTGAGCTGCGATTCTCACATGCAACAAGCCCCAAAATCACCTATGAAGGAAACAAAAAAGATTGAGTTTGGAGCTAGACCCGCCTCCAGCTAGATTGGAAGTGAGATTTTCTTGTTCTGTTCCTCATTTCCTTCTCCTATCAAGTTCACCTTATTCCTTGTAGTCCATTTTTGTATCATGTTAAGTTAGGGAAGTAGAGTAAGAATAGTGCTAGTCACCAAGTGATAATTTATTTTTAATAACTTGCATCATTAGCTGTGTGTCTACTTTCAGCCTCGAGACAATATTTGCACTGCTATGCTACTGCACTGCTCACAAGCACCTTTTAAGATCTAATGGCTAACGGATAAGTCACAATTGACAGATTTCCAATAAAACCAGCACAATGAAGTTGGGCTGTTGACAGCCAAGACTTCTATATAATTATTGTATTAAAATATATAATTATTATTGACAGGGTTATCAGCTGTAATAATATGTGGACATTCAATGTAGGAAAGGCTATTTTATTTCTTAGATGTGCTCTACAAAAAAAAACTTTTACTAGCAGTTAACAAAGCAAGCATCACAATATTTACCTTTTCATAGCTGAGGCATCCATGCTGTACGAGGCAACAGCTTTCAACCAGAACCTAAATGTAAACCACTCACAAGAGCCAAATATTACAGATGTCCACCACTATTCAGTATTTAATATATTACAGTCCATGGCTGTGATACAGCGATGGTTTGATGTCTGATAAAACCAAATGGCGATATTTTTACTTGAGAGATTTCAACTGAAATGCAACAAAACTTGTATTAAATTTAAGTTTATTCTGGATTAAAAGGATAATCTGCTCTTTTTACTTCACTGCTCTATGTTTTCAATAAAAAATGAATTTAACATTAATGGTTATTTTTGTTTCTTATATTATACATGATCAGTTCTACCATACTACTAGATACAAATGGAAGTATTTTCTATAGCACAAAAGGATTGTGAAATTTATTTTTGTACACTTTGCTTTTGATTTAAATCATCAATGTTTTATTATAATTTGCACAGCATAAAAATAAAGCTATGGTACATTAAAAATTATGATGTATTTATAAATATTAAAACAAAAAGCACACAAGCAATCAGTAGACTTGTCAAACTGCGTCTGTGTGTATGCCATCTTATAGCTTAATATCACACAAGTTGTTGAGATGCTCATTAGGTGGATTGAGCTCCCAAACACAAAACCAGATTTCAGCTGGGATTATTTCACTGGAGACTGAGGCTAGCTGTAACATTTCATCGGGTAGATCTCCTGCTGTGCATTGTACGGATGGACATCACAGCACCATCTAAAAGTCAAAGGGGGAAATTTGAGTGTCTTAACTCCTCAGTATAAGGTTGATGGGATTTGCACCAAATCACCTTTCTTCGTAGTTTCTGAAACTGTTGGACCTCAATTTTTTCCTACTTGCACCATTGAAACCAAGATAATGGACTCCCACAGCAAAAGGTTAGAGGTAGGAAGGATGAGTTTTATTTGGAGGGATGAATCCAAATGGCCTCTTATTTATCCAAGGTTTGTATTTAGGTACCTGGGGAGGTGGTGGCACTGGTACTGTCACTTGACTAGTAATTCAGAGACCCCAGGGTAATGCGCTGGGGACCTGGGTTCAAATCCCACCAAGGCAGATGGTGAAGTTTGAATTCAATAAAAATCTAATGACGGCCATGAAAACACATCATCGTAAAAATTAATCTGGTTCACTGATGTGCTTTAGGAAGGAAATCTGCCTACATGTGATTCCAGACCCACAATAATGCTGCTGACTCTTAAAATACCCTCTGAAATGGCATAGCAAGTTCAAAGGCAATAAGGATTGAGCCGATGTCTAGATCCCATGAATGAATAAAAAAGATCTGGCAAATTGTCTTGCAAAATAACAATTACAAGCGTCTGAGGTCAAGTATCAACCGATTCAAAAGCAGCTCCTTCCCTGCTGCCATCAGACTTCTGAATGAACCTACCTTTTATTAAACTGATCTTTCTCTACACCCGAGCTATGACTGTAACACTATATTCTGCACTCTCACCTTTCCTTCTCTATGTACGGTATGCTTTGTCTGTACAGAACACAAGAAACAATACTTTTCACTTTATCCCAGTACACGTGACAATAACTCAGATGAGTCAAATAACAGCTTTCTTTTGGAGACCAAGTGAATTCTGGAGGTATGTTGTTTGCTAACACATTAACCAAGCAGAAAAGCAAATTATTGACTAATTAAACAATTAAAATAGTCATTACTACGTACCAGAGGAGCTCTTGTCTCATCCTGTGCTATGGGCATCATGCTGCATTTATTCAGAACTCACAGGGCATCCCCGATGTGAACTGTGTTTGGGGGTGGTGAGGGACAGCAATGTTCATCTGCAGCCAGGTTGGTGTCAGACTGTCTGCCGTTGAATTCGGGGCCATGTCCTCTCAGTGACAGTCCAGCTGTGGGTGTGTGTGAGGCGGTGGATTTTGAAGAGGAGCGGGTTTAGCAGCGACCGCTGCGGACACCACCGGCCCCGGGGCAGGAACCCATCCCGCCAAATCTCAACTGTCAAATCCCAACCGCCAAAATCCAACCGCCAAATCCCATCCCATCCCGCCCTCGAATCCCCGGCACGCGGCGGAAAGGAGCGGCGGGAAAAGCTGGCCCGCGGGAAAACAGCGCGCCAGACTGCCGAGAGAGAGAGGGTGAGGCAGAGGGATGGGGAAAATGAGGAGGGGATGGGGAAAATGAGGGAGGGGGGAAATGAGGAGGGGGAAATGAGATGGGGGGAAATGAGGGGGTAGTGAGAGCGGGAGAATAATGAGGGGGGAACGAGGAAAGAAGGGGAATGTGAGGGGGGTAACGAGAGAGGGGATGGGGTAAGTGGGGTGGGAGGGGGGAGGAGGAGGAACGGGAGGGGAGGGGGATGGATGGGGGGAGGGGGACGGATGGGGGGAGTTGCATGGGGGGAGGGGAGGGGGACGAATGGGGGAGGGAGGGGTGGGGGAAGGGGAAATGAGGTGGGGTGATGGGAGAGGGGAGTGAGGGAGGAGGGCATGCAGGGGAGGGAGGCATGAGGGGGAAGGGAGAATGAGAGAAAGGGTGTGAGGGGTGAGAGAGAGAGTGGGTGTGAAAGAGGAGGGCGAGAGGGAGGGAAATGAGAGAAGGGGTGAGGAAGCAGAGGTGAGATGGGGTTAGGGAGGAAGGTAAGAGAGAGATGGGTTTGAAGGAGGTGGTTGCAAGAGAGGAGGTAAGTGATGAGGATTCAGATGAGAGAGGGGCTTAGGGAGGGAGATGAGAAAGAGGGCGGTGGGAGAGGGATGAGAGAAAGAGGGTGACAGAGAGGGATTGAGGGAGGGTGGTGTTAGCGAGGATAAGAGGGGAGAAGGGGGGATGAGGTGTGAGGGAGAGGATTAATGAAGTTGAGGTGTGAAGGAGGGGGTTGACAGAGGGAGCGGGAGGGGATGTGATGGTGAGAGATGGGGACGAGAGAATCCATAGAACCCCTACGATGCAGAAGAAGCCTTTTGACCAATCGGTTCTGCACCTGCTCATCGAAAGAGCATATTATCCAGGTTCAACCACTGTCCTATTCCTGTAGCCCACTTTTACCATGGTTAATCCACAATCTCATCCTGGGGGATGAGAGGAAAAGGGTGAGGGAGGGGGCTTAGAGAGAGGGGGCGAGGAAGGGGTATGAGAGACAGGGTGTGGGAAGTGCCTGAGAATGACGGGGTGAGAGAGAGAGTGATGAGAGAGAAGCTGATGAGGGAGGGGATGGGGGAGAGGGTGATGAGGGAGGATGATGAAGGTAAGATGGGCAAGAGAGGAGGATGAGACGGAGGGGAGTGAGAGGAGGGAGGATGAAAGGGGTGACAGAGGAGGTTGAGGGAGGGAATGAGGATGAAAGAAATGAGTGAGGGAGGGGAAATGAGAAGGGGGGAAGGGAGATGCAAGAGGGCAGGGATAAGGAGAAGAAGAATTGAGGTGGGGGGGGTGGTTAAGGGAGGCCAGGGATAGGGAGAAGAGATAAAAGGGAAGGCCAGAGGATGTAAGAGAAGGTGCAAGAGGGGAGGGGGAAAAGAACAGGGATGGAAAGTAGAGGGGAGGAGGATAGGGAGGTGGGAGAAAAAGGGATTAAGGGAAGGGCAGAGAGGTTAAAGGAAGGGGGAGAGAGGATGGGATAAGGGAGTGGGAGAGGAGAATAGGATAAAGGAGGGCGAGAGATGAGGGCCTATTGGGGGAGAAAGGGCTGGGGAGAGGAGAAGGGCGAGGTTTAGAGGAAGGGCCTAGTAGCTTCAGATGGGTGGAGGAGGGGTAGTACAGGAGAGGGAGAGAAAGTGGGGGTAAAGGAGGGAGACTAAGAAGGAGTGAGAGAAAATGGGGTTGGGGTAGTAAAGAAGAGAATAGAGAAAGTTGGGTGAAAGGGTTAAAAAGAGTGGGGTAAGGGAGGAGACGTGGGGATAGGGGAGGGAGTAAGTTCTTGTAAGGGAGGTGGATAAGGGGAGGTAATGAAGCAGGCTAATGGGGCTACGGGAGTGGGTAAGTTAAGTGGGAGGCAGGTTAGTGGAGGTAAAATGAGGATGGAAAGGTGTTAGGAAGTTACTGGGAGGTGTGCAGGATGGTGAGAGGAGAAGGTTTTGGGGTGAGGTTGCATGCAGATGAGGTTTCATGCTCAGTAATTCTCAGATGTGTGAATTGACTGAGCAAAGCTGGAGTTCACACAGGAAGGGAATTTGGACCAAAATATCTGTTCAACTCCCAGCCAATGACTTACAGCAGGCGCTAACATGGCAGGGAGCAAGCAATATATCTTGATTGTCCACTTCTTTATTGACTGGGTTGCTTTCTCTTGCAGTTATCTAATTGGTCTAGCTGATCACAATTATAACTCTTATATCCACACAAAGTTGCTTGTTTTAACAAGGTGTTAAAATGTGCCACGTTCACTCATCTTATGTACCTTTTTTGCAGCATACCAACATTTATAAATTAAAGATGAAGACATATATAAGTGCTATATCTTTTGGGTCCTGCTCGGCACCATTTCCTCATCCGTTTTTATTTTATAACTTTCCCACCCACTTCTGCAGCTGGCACATTGTGAAATCAAACACTTACAGGAGACGGTATTTCAATAGTGCTACATACAACAATTTTTTGTGATTCTTTCATTTCCTACATGACAACAGTGACAACACTTCACAAGAACTTTGTTGGCTTTAAAGTACTTTGGGACATCCTGAGGTTATGAAAATCATGATAGGATTGCAAGGACATATTCATGAATCTGTGTTTTCCCCTTTTGTGCGTTTAGTGCCACAACTGACTCTTAAGAAGTGTCCAGCATTTGTAATCATGAAAGCCATGGAAGATCAGGTAGTGGAGGAGGAAGTTGGCTTCCAGGATGAAGAGGTACAGTGATGTTAAATGTGTAATCTGAGACTGCTTTCCATAACAAATATCAAATATGGCTCTAAAAGGTGTACCCTCTCCTTACATACATGTGCAGATAACAAAAATAAGAATGCAAGAGCAAAATAATGCAAGTGCTGAAAATCAGAAAGCTATCAATGTCAGTAACCAGGGGCACATATTTAAGAGGTAGAAGGCTAAAAGAGGAGTTGAGAAACTTTTTCACGCAGAGGCTGGTGGGAGTCTGAAACTCACTGCCTGAAAGAGTGCTTGCGTCAGGAACTCTCGTAACATTTAAAAAGCATTTAGATGCTCACACACTACCATGACCCCCAGGGCTATGGGCCAAACGCTAAACAGTGGGGTTAGAACATAAGAAATAGGAGCAGGAGTAGGCCTTCGAGCCTGCCCCGCCATTCAATAAGATCATGGCTGATCTGTCGTGGCTCAATTCCACATTCCCACCCTCTCCCCATAACCCTTAGTCCCCTCGCTTATCAAAAACCCATCAACCCGCGTCTTAAAAATATTTAGCGAGGCAGCCTCCACCACCTCAACGGTGATTCACCACCCTTTGAGTGAAGAAGTTCCTCCTCAACTCCGTTCTAAACTGCCCCCCCTTTATCTTGAGGCTGTGCCCCCTAGTCCTACTGTCCTTTCTGAGCGGGAAGAGTCTCTCCACCTCTATCCTATCCATCCCATTCATCATCTTATACGTCTCAATGAGATCTCCCCTCATTCTTCTAAACTCTAATGAGTACAAGCCTAGTTTATTCAGCCTCTCCTCATAGCTCAAGCCCCTCAACTCCGGTATCAGCCTAGTAAACCTCCTCTGCACTCCCTCCAAGGCCAAAATATCCTTGCGTAAGTACGGCGACCAAAACTGCACACAGTACTCCAGCTGAGGCCTCACCAATGCCCTATACAGCCGCAGCAAGACCTCCCTACTTTTATATTCAATCCCCCTCGCTATGAAGGCCAGCATCCCATTCGCCTTCCTGACCACCTGCTGCACCTGCAGGCTGGGTTTTTGCGACTCATGCACAAGGACCCCGAGGTCCCTCTGCACCGTCGCCTGCTGCAGTAAGAAATAGTCCTTCCTACCATTATTCCTACCAAAGTGGACTACCTCGCACTTGCCAACATTAAATTCCATTTGCCATTTCCTGGCCCATTCGCCCAGCCTATCTAGATCCTTCTGCAGACTCTCCACACCCTCTGCGCAATTTGCTGTTCCCCCAATCTTGGTGTCATCAGCAAATTTCGACACCATACACTCGGTTCCCTCCTCCAGATCATCTATATAAATGGTAAATAGCTGAGGCCCCAGCACCGACCCCTGGGGCACTCCACTAGTCACCAACCGCCAATCCGAATAGCACCCACTGACCCCCACTCTCTGCCTCCTATTTGACAACCAATCCTCTATCCACGCCAACACCCTACCCCCAACTCCATGCCCCCTTACCTTCTGCAATAACCTCTTGTGAGGTACCTTGTCAAACGCCTTCTGAAAATCGAGAAAGACCAAATTAGATCTTTGCATAGATGTGATTGACCAAATGGTCTCTTTCTGTGCCGTAAATCTACAAATCTATAAAAGCAGAAAATGCTGGAAATCATTAGAGGTCTGGCAGCATCTATGGAGAGAGAAACAGAGTTAATGGCTGGAATTCTCTGGCCCTTCATGCTCCACCACTGCTGCCAGCGAGGACAGAGAATTTGACGCTTCACCAAATCTCCGTTCACTACAGCAGGACGGGAGAACACTGGCTGCAAGTGATGTCTGAGAATTGCCCCAATGTTTCAGTCAAAGAGACAGCGAGCAATTACAAAGCTATGTGGGAATGCAAACTTTGAAGAGAACACAAAGAGGCTGCAAAGAGATATAGACAGGTTAAGTGTATTACAGGGTTTTTCGGCAGAGCAAAGGGGAATATGGGACAGGGGAAATAGTATCACCCACTGTTGTAGTACCTCTGAGACTGTCAGTCAAAATACAGTGGTTTTTATTTCAAAACTCTGGGGCTTATTCCAGAGTTTTAGGAGAAGTAGGACTACAGACTTCTCATAGAACACAAACACAAGTGGGTATTTATACGTTATGAACTCCAGCAGGAATCACGATTCAACGTTCCAATTCCTGCCAGACCTCCAGTTCTTCCTTCCTGGGTCGTGATGCAGCCCCAGAGTTAATCAGGAATTACAGTCCTGCAGTCGGGACACAGGAAATCTCTTCTGCAGCAGTACCGGCATCCCTGTCTTTGAAGTTACTTGTGTGATCGTGCTGTCCCAGCAGGACTCTTCCTGTTAAAAACCGGTAACGTGATCTACCATCAGCAGCTGTCAAAAGCCGGTATCGTAAACTACCATCTGTGTAACAATATCCAACTAACACAAATAGGTAAGATTTGCAAAGTCTACAAAATTACAGCCACATTAAACTATCTGTCTTTATGAAAATGAGAGTTAAAGCATGTAACACACAAACAAATAACTCATATTAATGCCAGGAGCAGTGTAAACTTGAGAAGATCAGTCATGATGAAAGGTTATGTTTGTGACATGTTCTAGGTACAAAATCCATTAACCCTTTCCTTCAGGTAAAAATGCATTCACCTTTTCACTACTTCACCCACAGTACAATTTAGTGAGTAAATGGCATATTGTTGTACAGTATGGTATATTGTGTGTAGAGAGAGTCTGAGAGAAGTCAGCCTGAAGATAATACCTAGTTAGGGCTATACCTGGGAGGTATGTATATAGTTGTGTGTAAATAGTGACATAGTAGTATTGCCAATGACCTAGGGTAATGCTAGAGTTCAAATCTGAACAAGGCAGATGGTGAAATTTGAATTGAATAAAAACTAACTGTAGTTAAAACCCTGAAGACGACCATGAAACAATGGTCATAAAATCCAACTGGTTCAATAATGTGCTTTAGGGAAGAAAATATACCATCCTGACCTGGTCTGGCCTGCATATGACTCTAGACTCACAGCAATGTGGTTGATTCTTAAATGCCATTTGCAATGACCTAGCAAGCCGCAAGCCACTCAGCTCAAAGGCAATTGGGCAATAAATGCTAAAGCAAATCTAAAACACGTATTTGGGTGAAATTGTGAAACCAGGGGAAATGAAGGTTCCATTTTTGAAACGTCATTGTCCAGCAACATCATGGCAGAGACCACACCTGGAATACTGTGTGCAGTTTTGATCTTGTTACAAAACCCAAACTTACCTGACTGCTGAGCTCAGAGGCTGAGAACCCAAACCCGGTATGATTTAGAGAGTCACAATATGGTATATTGTGTGTAGAGAGTTTGGACTGAGAGTGCATGTGCAGGCCAGGAGCGAGTTGCGCTCGTGCGGTTCTGCATCTTTACGTTCCTCGGGTCCTGTGCACAACGCGAAAAGAAGGGTGTGATAAACCCAGGTCAGCTGGGCAGCTGTGGATGCCATCCAAATCTAATATTTAAAGAGGGTTCAGGAGAAGCCCTGAAAATCCACAAAGACAGCAAAATGCTGTTGACTCCATGTTGTAGGTTGCTGGGGCAAAGGTATCCCTTTACAGCCCTACTGTTCTGCTCAGCACAGCTGAAGAGCTGAAATTGTGTTTGAGCTGATGTCTGAATGTACTTGGGAATGCAGAGGAATGATTTCTCATAAGGAGAGATTGAAATCTTGCTAGGTGGGCTGTTGTTAAGCCATCCAAATCAGAGTGCCTTTTGGAGAGCATTCCAAGGCAAGACCTTCAAAAGTGAAAATTGGAAACCCTTGTGAGAGAGACAAAGTTTCAGTGAGATTGGTTGACTCATATTGATGACTGATGTCTAGGTGGGTTGCTGAGAAATCTGTGAACTCTGTCTTGGTTACATCTTCCATTTACTAAGTAGTGTCTAACCACAGTTGGCTCGTTAATTCACAGGTACCTCATATTTACCCTGGATGTTAAGTGTGTAGGCCAGATATTGTAACTTGTTTTATCCTTCTGATCTTATATAGTAAGTTTATTTTTTGTTTGTTGAAAACTCATGGAATCTTTTGGCTTTCTTCACTGAGCATGCGTCTTAACACTTTGCTTACTTTAAACAAAATGTTACTGGTCCCTAACCAGTGCTCATTAACAACTTTGAGGATCTGGCCAAGGATTATAACAGTTTCCATCTTTAACGAAGAATACTTGCCTTGAGGCAGAGCAGTGGACATTCGTTAGATTGCTGCATTGGATGAGAGGCTGAGTAAATTGAGTCTACACTCTATGGAGTTTAGAAATATAAGAGTTGATCTCATTGAAACGTACATATTCTGAAGGGACTTGATAGGGTCGACATAAATGATGTTTCTGCTGGCTGGGGAATCTAGAGCACAGGGGAGTCTTAGGATAAGGGGTGGTTATTTGTAAGCGAGATGAGCAATTTCTTCAATCAAAGGCTTGTGAATCTTTGGAATTCTTTATCTCAAAAGATTGTGGATGCTTGAGAGCTGAGTATTTTTAAAGCTGAAATAAACAGATCTTTGGTGTCTCAGTAATCAAAGGAAGCGAGTGGGAAAGTAGAGTTGAGGCCAAAGATCAACAATGACCATATTTAGTGACAGAACAGTTTTAAGGGACTGTAGGGTCTAGTCCTGCTCTTATTTCTGATCTTCAGATGTCTGGTGGAAGTTAGAGATATAATGTGTTTTACACAAGTGAAAGGAGAGAGAGAGAAATTAAAATAAACAGAGAGAAGGTCTCTAATAGGGTGGAAAGCAGAAGAAATCACATGACAAAGGGGTGATAGGAGATCGCAACATAACAAGTGAAGAAACAAAAAGAAGGTCTCTAAGGGAGATGTGAATGTCAGAATGAGTAACAGACTTAAACAATTCCTTTGTGCTGTGTCCTACACGATGAAATAACTGTTGTGTGATATCAGTAACCTCAACCCATACTTCCCCATTCACCAACAATCCCACATTCCTCTTTCCTTTACCACTGATTACTATATCATCCCCTGCCTGAAAAAATAAATTTAATAAACCACCAGAAAACGCACATTTTAATCCAATTTTATAAATTCAGTCATAAAACCATGGCTACAAAAATAAACTAATTACCCTTATGCACTTTCTTATTGCCTTTGCTTCTGCTCAATGATGATGCTTCTCTGGTGGCTGCAGCACGTATGGTGGGAGGTCACTGTCCTTTAGTTGAGATTGCAGATGGCCTTGGAGCGCAATCTGAAGCAACTCAAAATGGATCACTAAGATAAAAGTAAACTACAATGGAAGTTGGAATTTGAAACAAAAACAGAAATGCTGGAAAATCTCAGCTAATCTAATAGCATCTGTACAGAAAACATAGAGCTAATGTCTCGAGTCTGGTTTTGCAGGTTAGATTAGCTATGCTAAATTACCCTTTGGTGTTCCAAGGTGAGTAAGTTAGATGGATTAGCCGTGGGAAATGTGTAGGGTTACAAGGGTAGGGCAGGAGACAGGGCCTGGGTCAATTCTGCCAGAGAAGTGGTACAGACTTGATGGGCCAAATGGCCTCTTCTGTACTGTACGGATCCTATGAGGATGTGTAAATGCACAGGTTATCACTTGCCACAGTTTAATTAAACATACTTCTTGAAACAATATTTGTTATGAAAATAAAAGGCAATATAACAGTATAATGATCCTTAATCCCTGCACATCAGAATTTTATCTCGTAATTTATTAAAATACCAACTAAGTTTGTTTTGATGAAAAATACAAACTCTCAGTGATTCTGTTTTTTTCCTTTAGGAGTCATTCTTTCAGGACATTGACCTCCTACAGAAACATGGCATTGTAAGTAAAATACTTTGGGATGATCTCAGTTTGAATCTCAGATGTATTCTCCTTTTTCTCTAATTAGTGGCTTAGGGTCATCATTGAATCAGTTAATGAACATCCTCCTGACCTTATGATAGAGGGAAAGTCATTGATGAAGCAGCCAGTGGTGGGTGGGTCTAGGACAGTATCCTGATGAACTCAGCAATGATGTCCTGGGGATGAGATTGACCTTCAACAACCAGAATCATGTTGCTCTGTGCTAGTTATGACTCCAACCAGTGGAGAGTTTTCACCTGATTTCCATTGACTTCTGTTTTGCCAGGGCTCCTTAATGCCACACTCTGTCAAATGCTGGCTTGATATCAAGGACAGCCACTCACTTCATGCATTCAGTTCTTTTGTCCATGTTTGGGCCAAAGCTGTAACATCATGAGGTCTGGATCTGCATGCCGCTGGGTGGGACCGAAGCTGAGCATTGATGAGCAAGCTATTGCTGAGTGAGTGCTGCTTATTAGCACTGTCAGTTACACTCCCTATCACTTTGCTGCTGATTGAAAGTAAACTAATGGGCAGTAATTGGCTGGATAGGATTTATCCATCTCACATTGCTGGGTAGATACCCATTCTGTAGTTGATCTGGAGCAGCTTGGCTGGGGGCATGGCTAGTTCTGGAGCTCAAGTCTTCAGTATTATTGTCAGAATACTGCATTTTCCAGTGCCTTCAGCCGTTTCTTATATCACATAGTGACTCCTTATATTTAGCAGACCAGGCAGCACCTGTGGAGGGAGAAACAGAGTTAATGTTTTAAGTTGATGACTAGTTCTGACAAAAAGTCATTGTACTGAAATGTAAACTCTATCTCCAAAGATTAGGCTGACTTGCTGATTTTTCCAGTATTTTCCGATTTTATTCAGTAAACAATAACTTGCGTTTAATGTAGAAAAACTTCAAGCCATTTACAGAAGCAAAAAATAGAAGAGGAGCCAGAGAATTTAATTTGATTTGATTTATTATTGTCATATGTATTAACAGTGAAAAGTATTGTTTCTTGCGCGATACACAGACAAAACATACTGTTCATGGAGAAGGAAACGAGAGACTGCGTAATGTAGTGTTATGGTCATAGCTAGGGTGTAAAGATCAACTTAATGCAGGGTTAGTCCATTCAAAAATTAACAGCAGCAGGAAAGAAGCTGTTCTTGAGTTGGTTGGTACGTGACCTCAGACTTTTGTATCTTTTTCCCAAGGAAGAAGGTGGAAGAGAGAATGTCTGGAGTGCGTGGCGTCCTTAATTATGCTGGCTGTTTTGCCGAGGCAGCAGAAAAAGTAGACAGAATCAATAGATGGGAGGCTGGTTTGCGTGATGGATTGGGCTACATTCACAACATTTTGTAGTTTCTTGCAGTCTTGGGCATAGCAGGAGCCATACCAAGCTATGATACAAGCAGAAAAATTGCTTTCTGTGATGCATCTGTAAAAGTTGGTGAGAGCCATAGCAGACATGCTAAATTTCCTGAGTCGTCTGAGAAAATAGAGGCGTTGGTGGACTTTCGTAACTATAGTGTCAGCACGAAGGGTCCAGGACAGGTTGCTGGTGATCTGAACACCAAAAAACTTTAAGCTCTCGACCCTTTCTACTTCATCCCTATTGACGCAGACATGGGCATGTTCTCCTTCGCGCTTCCTGAAGTCGATGATAATCTCCTTCATTTTGTTGACATTGAAGGAGAGACTATTGTTGCTGCACCAGTTCACCAGATTCTCTATCTCATTCCTGTATTCTGTCTTGTCATTGTTCGAGATCCGACAGTGGTGTCGTCAGCAAACTTGAAAATCGAATTGGGGGCGAATTTGACCACACAATCATAGGTGTATAAGGAGTATAGTAGGAGCTGAGAACACAGCCGGTGGGGCACCAGTGTTAAGGATGATTGTGGAGGAGGTGTTGTTGTCTGTCCTTACTGATTATGGTCAGTGAGTTAGGAAGTTCAGGATCCAGATGCAGAGGGAGGTGCTGAGGCCCAGGCCATAGAGTTTGGAGATGAGTGGAAATAATAGTGTTGAAGGTTGAGCTGTAGTCAATAAATAAAAGTCTGACATAGGTGTCCTTGTTATCTAGGTGTTCGGGGTTGAGTGCAGGGTCAGGGAAATGGCATCTGCTTGGCAGTAGGCAAACTATATTGGATCCAGGTAGTCTGGGAAGCTGGAATTGATTTGTGCCATGACTGACCTTTCGAAGCACTTCATAATGATGGATGTCAGAGCCACTGGCCAACAGTCATTAAGGCACGCTGCTTGGTTTTTCTTAGATACTGGAATGATGGTTGGACCAGGATGAGACTGGGATGAGAAGGAGTAATTAGGATGGTGATGTGAGAGGTACAGGTTTTGAATGGGTTTTATGAAGGGTGAATGGGGTTCACCCTGGAGCTCATTGGACTAGTTAAATCTGGAGGCAACAAATGCAGTAGATGGGCTGAGGTAGCATTGAAGGTGGAAGTACATAGGCACTGGAGTGAATTTAGGGTTAGACACTCAGCTTGGGCTGAATAGCCTGCTGAAGCTGGAGGCAGCCTCTTTCAGCTTGAGATAATAGCCAGGAAGGAAAATGGAATCAGGGGTAAAAATGATAGATTTTGGCTGGGATTTTCCTCTCCCATTCGCATCAGACAGGTTCGCGACAGCAGTGGAAAATATTACAAGAAAGTCAAAGTCAGCAGGTTTGGAGTTCTGTTCTTTTCATTTAATCTCACGTGATCTGAGCTTGAATGTCTTTTGACAAAATAATGTTCTGTTTTCTTCAGTAATAATTCAGAACCCTGATGGTGCTTTTCCTACAGAACGTGGCTGATATTAAGAAGATGAAAACTGTTGGAATCTGCACAGTGAAGGGAATTCAGATGACGACACGAAGGGCACTCTGCAACATCAAGGGTCTTTCTGAGGCCAAAGTGGACAAAATCAAGGAAGCAGCCAACAAGCTCATAGTAAGGATACCATCAGCGGTATAAACAAATCCTGACTGTACAAACCCTGTCACAGTCCCAGTTTAGATATAAATAAACCTCAGAATGAGGCCAATGAAGAGGCACTCCATGAGCTTCATCAAAACTAAGATGCTAGTCTCAGGCACTGGAGGTTCCTCTAAAGTTTTGGCCAGGTTTTCACTTTCATCCGAGGTGAACAGGCAATCAGTGCTTTGACAGCTGCTTGTCCCTCGCACTAAGGTCATGAGATACAAAATTGAACTACTCCTATTCCCGATGGATGGAAGGGGGGGTTTCTCTGAATGTGAATTGGATCTCGGGAAGGGTGGCCGGGTGTTGAGGGGGGTGCAGGGTTGCCTGCAGCAAGGCTTCTTTACTCTATCTCAGTGTGGGAGAGACATGACACAGCCATTCTCACACACCAAAGGAACAAAATGTTGGGTGTATGCGTGGGTTCACTGAACTTGGTGACATGAAATGACAGGGTGGAAGCTCTGTGAGTGAACGGAGTGATTTATTATTTATTACTATATATAGAGTGGTGACCTCCCTTGTGCCTACCTTCACCCATACCAACTAGATACCTATTACTTCTTAATCTTCTTCACTCTCCCACTACATCTCAGTGCTTCCCCAGTCTCCGCAGCTGAAGTTGAGGAGGCCTGCTGACTTCCCTAGCTGACAAGGAAATGCCCTGTGGCCTAGAATGACTTTGGCAGGCATCCCCTGGGGGACCTGGACCATGAGGGCCCCAGCCTGCTTTCGGGCAACATTGTTGTTTCTGTGCTGCCTCATTGGTGTGTGGGGCTGGAAGAGTGTTGCTCACAAGAAGCAGCAGACAAAGATGGGCTGGAGACCCCTTGGGTCTCCTGGGTGGAAAGCACCATGCTGTGCACCACTCGATCCTCATCCCTTCGTGTGACCCATGGTCCCCCATGGTATAGGGAGGCAGCTGGAGTGAGGTCCAGAAACCCCACCATCCTCTGGCGCCGACATCAATAGATTAGAATCCAGAGTTAAAACCATGGCCAGAACTCTACCACCTCACCCGCCATGGAATCAGAGAGGGCAAGGGTCTGACAGTGGATATCTCCGTTGACCTTGGGTGGGAATTTCCGGTCTTGCCTGAGTGAGTCAGTAAAATCCTGCCCCATTAGTCCCACGGTGGAATAAAATTTACACAGCATGGAACATCAAACTACTCCCCAATTTTGGAGACTGATTTGGTTCGATTTATTATTGTCACATGTACTGGGATACAGTGAAAAGTATTGTTTCTTTTGTGTTATACAGTCAAAACATACCATTCATAGAATACATAGGGGAGAACAAAAGAAGAGGGTGCAGGATATAGTGTTACAGCCATAGCTAGCATGGGGAGAAAGACCAGTTTGATGTGCGCATGAACTCTGGAAGTTCTTTGTTGGATAGAATATCAGAGGATGTACAGGTGGAAAAATTTCCTTTGGAATAATCCTGCATATTAATCCTTTCCTGTTATAGTCCTATTATAGGCACAAATAAGCCCCATCATACTAAAGCCACCGTTCTGTTGCTGATATAAGTAAAGCCCAATGCTACTAAAGTAAAAACAAAAAATGCTGAAATACTCAGCACATCAACAGTATCTGTGAAGAGAGAAACAGACTTAATATTTCAGGTTGATAAGTTCCATGATTTTCACTAAGTAATGATGAAGCAAAGGCTGTAGATGGCCAAATAAAGATGGTGTATGACTTGGAAGGGAAACCTGGTAGTGCTGGTGTTCCGATGCACCTGCTACCCTTGTCCTTCTGGATGGGTTTGGGAGTTTCTATTAAAGACTTGGAGACTGTTGTAGTGGTGTACACTGCAGCTAAGATGTGCCATAGCAAAGGGAATGAATGCTTAAGGTGTGATTAATGAGGTGCCGTTCAGTGCTGGACGATGTCAAGTCTCAAACTTTGGAACTACATCCACTCAGGCAAATAGGGTGTATTTCTTCATACTCCTGACTTATGCCTGTTAAGTGGTGGAAAGGCTGTGGGGAGTCAGGCATTGAGCCATTCACTGCAGGATACACAGCCTCTACTCTGCTCCTGTAGCAACAGTATTGTGGCTGGTCCAGTTTCTGGTCAATGGTGACTCTGAGAATGTTGATGATGCAGAATTTGATGATGGTAATGCATTGAGTTTCATGGGGGAGTGATTAGACGATCTTACTAAAGACGTTCATTGCCTGAAAGTTGTGCAGCATGTATGTTACTTGCCACTTATCAGGCCAAGTTTGCTGCCCATGGACACAGACTTGCTTATGAAAGTGAACATTGTGCAGGAGCTGTGCAGCGAACATCCCACTTCTCTCTTGAGGCCATTGATGAAGCAGCTGAAGATGGTTGGGCCCAAGATATTGTTTTGAGAAACTCCTGCAGGGCTGAGATAATTGACTGCAGGACTGTCATTAACCCTATGATAGTCCTGTTATTGGTAAAACATTAGAAATAGGAGGCAGAATAAGCCATTTGGCTCTCAAGCATGCTCCACCATGCAACAAGATCATGACTGATGTAAATGTGGCCTTAACTCTACTTTCCTGCCTATTCCCCATAACACTTGATTCCCTTGTCAATCAAAAATCTGTGTAACTCAGCGATGAGTATAGCGAATGAACCAACTTCTACTGGTCTCTGGCGTAGTGAATTCCAAAAACTAGTGAACTGTGAGAGAGAAAACAATAGTCCTCATTTCCAACTTAAACGGAAGACCCCTTGTTTTCAAACTGTTCCCTTTCCAATTTGCCCTTTGCATGCTATCCTTGGCACAGACTAGTATTTGTAAATATCATTGTTTTATTTGCAAAGAAAATTGTTGCTTTTGTGCTGCAGGAGCCAGGATTTCTCACCGCATTTGAGTACAGTGAGAAGAGAAAAACAGTGTTTCACATCACCACTGGCAGCCAAGAATTAGAGTGAGAACCTTACTTATCTAAGAAAATTACATGAAGTGCCACCAAAAAGGGATTTGCTGCAACAAAACCTTTTTCCAAAATCAAACAAAAAAGTCATTCTACATCATTTTGTGTATTTTTTGCTAACATCAAGTGTCAGGTCAAGCCTAAGATCAGGTGCAATGCCTTTTCTTGTCAGCTTGGATCTTGAATGTCACTCTTGCGGGAACCGTAAATAGGATTCAATTTGAAATTGAAATGGTTTTTGGAGCAAGTAAAGAGATAGATTAAAGGCTGTCCCTGTCCACTCAGCGCATTGGCTTTGTAACTTTAAGAATGGAGTAATTATTTAAATTTTGCTTAAACAGCAATGTTGATGGCAAAGTATAAATTGTCTGAGAGGCATTAAATTAAAGTTAAAAGAGATACACACATCAAACAGGGAACAGTGAGGTGGTCACTGAGCTACATCTAAATTATTATTTGTGATAAAAATGCATGTTATAGTTATGGAAATGCCTTGGTCTCTCTGTTCCATTTCTTGCAGGATCTAACTATTCCATTTGCTGCATGAACTATCTCTAATACATCTAATTCAGACACTGGACTGCAGTTAGTTCAGAAAGTATGGTTGCACTCCTCTGGCCTGCAGATCATGCTGGTGCCGGGCAGGGCTTTGGGGAGGGGCCATAGCACATTTAGCACTAGAGAGAAACACCTTTGGGATTCCCCCAGCTTGAGCCTTTGTGTAATCTGGTCATGCCCAGCAAGGGTCGACCTGAAGCTGGATTCTCCAGGCTCCTGCAATTCACTCACTCTTGAGTGCGTTGGGAGCCTGGTGCAAATCACTACTGGCCTTCATTGAAGCCCTCGAATAGCTAGAGACATAGCTGGGCAGTGCCCTGGCATTGTCTGATACCCTAGGTTGGCATTGCAAGGGTGCTTGGGCGCCGCACCTGCGCAAGGATATTTTGGCCCTGGAGGGAGTGCAGAGGAGGTTTACTAGGCTGATACCGGAGTTGAGGGGATTGAGCTATGAGGAGAGGCTGAATAAACTAGGCTTGTACTCGTTAGAGTTTAGAAGAATGAGGGGAGATCTCATTGAGACGTATAAGATGATGAATGGGATGGATAGGATAGAGGTGGAGAGACTCTTCCCGCTCAAAAAAGACAGTAGGACTAGGGGGCACAGCCTCAAGATAAAGGGGAGGCGGTTTAGAACGGAGTTGAGGAGGAACTTCTTCACTCAAAGGGTGGTGAATCTCTGGAATTCTCTGCCCGTTGAAGTGGTGGAGGCTGCCTCGCTAAATATTTTTAAGAAGCGGGTTGATGGGTTCTTGATAAGAGAGGGGATTAAGGGTTATGGGGAGAAAGCGGGAAAGTGGAACTGAGCCACAACAGATCAGCCATGATCTTATTGAATGGCGGGGCAGGCTCGAAGGGCTAGATGGCCTACTCCTGCTCCTATTTCTTATGTTCTTATGTAGTGCCGGGCTGGCACTGCCTGGGTGGCAATAACAAGGGTGGGGCCTTAGGTAACCCCATAGCAGGGTTTTGTTCACTTGGGAGGGGGGAGCTATAACCCCAGTGAGGGTAAGGATTGATGGAGGCATAGGGTCTATAAAGGACCATGGGTGTGGGTAAGTTATCATGGGGATATAAGGGGCCATGGGGAGGTGGGAAAGGGGCATGGGGATTGTATGAGGGCTAGAAGAATTTTTTTTAAAATTCCTTTTCTTACAAGCCCAGGGGCACAGTGACTGGTCTTTCACTCTTCACACTCAATGGCCCCTGTTACTGCTCCGCATTGTTTCTGAGGTGGTCTACCCTACTCCAATTAACACCCAACACCCCAGAACATCTGGCCAGGTTGCAACTACTGATGCGCTATGACTTACATGTTTTGATACTAATTGTTTTCTGGCCTCCAAGTAAGGGCAACGCCAGTATGAAGACAATAGCTTTGGGTGTTCACGTTAAGTGACAGGGCCTCTTCACCAGTGGTGTTGCTCTCTTTGTTTTTCCTAGAGCTTCCTTGACTGGTAACCAGGTGTTTGAAGTAAGATCAGAAGAGAAAGATTGTTATCAGACAATGCATAAATTCTGTACTAAATGTAATCAAAATAGTTTTGAAGTAAATCTACCTGCCACTTCCTTTAGTTAATGGAACAGAAATCGTTCATGTGGTAAATGCAATAGTGTTTCTTTTAGCAAAGGCAGTAAAGATGTTTCCCTGCAATAAATAGAATAGAGATAGTCCCCACTGTAAGTACAACAGAGTTCCTGTGGTAAGTATAAGAGTTATTGCAGTAATATAATAGATTGTTCCTGAAGTAAATGCAATAGTTTTCCTTTAGCAAAAGTAGTAACAATAATTCCACAGTAAATGCAACAAAGGGAAGTGGATTGGGAGGGAAGCAAGAGTCCATAGCCACAGCATCAGCAGCTTGCTCATCAAGCCAGATAGCTGGATTGGAAGTTGAGAAGGAGCAGGAACATATCTTCATCCTCAATGTTCTTTGTGACATCTGACGCTGCAAGCCCCCCGCCCCCCCGCAGCTGGTGCACATGATAGTGAGAGCCTGCTGGGCTCAGGGGATGCAGGTGCCCTTTTCCTCTCTGATTCTGCTCTGCTTCTTTCTATGTGTGCCTGCAAGAGAGAGGAGAGATTGTGTTGCACAATGGATGATGTGCATACAATAGCTGAATTGTTGGAGATATACAGAGGCAGTCAGAGGTGGGTGTGTGATTGGCACATTAGTAGGTGTGAAAGTGAGGTGGAGTACTGAGTGCCAAGGGCTGGTGCTGGATGACTAATGTGTAATGTAATGTATTTAGTAGCTGGTTTTGTGATCTGTTTGACATATACTACCTGTAATAATAATGTTGCTAATGCTTCCTGCTGTCTGGCAATGTTGAGAAGAGAGCAACACGAAAGTCTCAGGAACTTGCACAGAAATCTTTAAGATGATTCTGATAAACAAATTTTGCCATAATTGTAATCCCAGTGCCCAAAGAACAGGACAGATGAATTTCACCTCCTCTATTGCATTTATTAAAGAAAGGATCTTTTCTATTTACTGCAGGAATGATTAATTGTATTTACTGCAGACCTACTGCCTGTAGTTTTTTACTAAGGGAAGACTATTGCATTTATTGCAGGAACAATATTACAACAATAACTCATAAATTTACTGCAGAAACTTGCATTTACTGTAGGTACTATATATACTGTGGGAAATATCTCTTCTGCCTTTATTAGACAAACCTTTTACTGCACTAACTATTCCATTTACTGCAGAAACCATCAATTAGATTTACTGCAGAATTGACCTTGATTACATTCACTACAAGAAAATCTCCTCATTTTCTGCATGAACTCTCGATTTTTCATTTGCTGCAGAAACAGCCTGTTGCGTTATTTTAAAAGCTGTGACAGATTGAAAATACATGATGTTCAGCTGCCAAACCTGCTTAATTCAATCGCAGGTGGTGGCTTGCTCTAACTACTGGGTTGCATTGTACTTCCCTTTACGGTGTTAGTGCTGTATCTCAGAAAAATATATATTCAATTTTATAAGTACCAGAGTATGCCTGATAATAGTTTGGCCTGGTTGCGACTTGTGTAGCCAATATTGGACATTCTCAGGATGAAAAAGACAATGGCCGGGATTCTCCCAAAAAAAACTAAGTGCTCAACAGGCGGGAAGACGGAAAAATTTCCTGCCCAGTTTGTGGGTGTACTTTGTTTCATGAATTTCCGGCACTCTGTGCATCACAGAGTGCCTCAGAGAGATACACACCAGAAACTGGAGTGCGGGGCCTCATCCTGCTGGAGAGGCTGGCAGCACAGCGCCTCTGGCCTCCCGGGCCTAGAAAGTACCGTCATGGGCTTACTAATCATGTAGAAATTGAGATTTCCATATGGTAATTAGCCCCGTGCGGATTTCTGGGGAAAACAAAGGCCTAGGAGACTTGCGACCGGCTGTATGCTGGTCGCGAGTCCCGCCAGAGGCTCCCCGCTGGTGTCTCCCAGTCTGCTGTGTTGCTCGAGCAGCAAATTGGGAGAATACCGACAGGGGACACTGTGCAGAAAGGAGAAGGCATCCATCTCACTTTGCAAATTGCTCAGCTAAATGACACTGAGGATGATCATATTAAAGGTCACGATACAGATTGTCCTGCCTATGTAACACCAGGGAGGATGCTGGGCAGTAGAAATGGCAAGCTGGGCGGGGGAAAGATTCAAAAACCTGGACAATATTCTGTAAACACCTTTAAAATATTTTGGGTTAGATTTAAGAAAACACATTTGAAATGAATAATCCACGATTTGAAACCATATCATTTTGAGTGAGGTATGTGCATGTTGAACTGGATGGATGGTTGCTGTAACAATATAATGTTGATATAATATCAACACTCATGACAACAGCATGATTTATATGCTATATTTTGAGTGAAACTAGAAAACAAAGTATACCGTCTTAACATTTACTTTGTTTCTTTGCAGTAAACTGCTGGGTGGTGGAATTGAAAGCATGGCAATCACTGAGGCATTTGGTGGTGAGTGAGTTCAACAAAGGCAGAAAGGCCCTGGTGTTAATGGAAAGAATGAGGTGGAGGCAGCAAATGGTGCAAACAGGAGTGAATGCATTTCAAAAGGCTTGGTTTTAAAGCACTTTGAGTCCTTCAGGATGTGGAAGGCACTAAACGTGAAATTTTTCTTTCATCTTTGCAGTTAATTTCTGTTTTTATTTGCAGAATTTCGAACTGGGAAGACGCAGCTGTCGCACACTTTCTGCGGTAAATTCCCGTATACAGAACATTAAAATCCCTATGCCAGCACTTCAGAAGTTGAGAATATAAATGCTGGGTGTGACATTAGATCATCTATGCCATTGTTGTTATTCGCATAAAATAGTGCAAATTAAGGATTTAAAAGTCCATTGTAATGTTGCAGTGTTAAGAATCAATCTACAGTTTGTATTTAGAAGACAAATTCTTTCAGAGGCAATATAATTGTTATAGTTTAGAATGCGAGTAGGTGAAAGATACAACTGAAACCAATCTTTTTATAAGCATTTATTTATATATTTTGCAGATTACAAGCAAGCACTTGCTAACCCAACCCCAGTATCAATGTCATTTATTAATGGGCACAAGCGAAAATCCAGTTAGTGCTCATCACCTGCCGACAGTAAAACGCAATTTACATAGTTACCAATGATCAGCCTTTGTACAACAGGAAAGACTGAGCATTGTACCCTAGACTCACTGTAGATTTATACTTGCACTAAGTGGAATCATCTAAGGAGTATTATGGTAGTGGTTTCCTGAGTTAAAAAATACAAATGTAACAGCAGTGCCCTTTTTACAGTGGAACTTTTCAATTGAGATGACCCTGTGAAAGAGAGCACCAAAATGAGGCAAGCTGATGAAAGTCTAGTGACCCCTGACCAGAACTGTACCAATTGATTTATCTCTTTCATTATAGTAACAGCTCAGCTTCCTGGACCGAGTGGATACAGTGGAGGAAAAGTAATCTTCATTGACACAGAGAACACCTTGTATCCTTTCCTTTGTTAGGTGGTTCCCTCCCACAGTCCAAAGATTTGCAAGTTAGGTGATTGGCCATGCTAAATTGACCATAGTGTCAGGGGATAAGCAGGATTAGGGCCTAAGTGGGATTGTGGTTGGTGCAGACTTGATGGGCTAAATGGCCTCCTTCTGCACGTAGGGATTCTATGATTCTATTCCCATTCCACAACTTCTTCTGTTATGAATTCAGATCCTGTGTACATGGAGTCTGCAGCTCCTCATCTCCTTTCTCCTACCCCTGTTCTTATTTGGGTCTGAGCTCCAACAATGAAGTGCCTTGGGATGTTTTTGTAGGCTCGAAACACAATAGGCTGGTATGCATGTACAGCAAATAATTAGAAAAGTTAGTAGAATGTTATCATTTATTGCCAGGGGATTAAATTAAAAAGTAGGGAGGTTATGCTTCTGTTATAAAGTGCAGTAGAACGACTACATCTGGAGTACTGTGTATTGCAGTGGTTCCCAACCTTTTTTGTATCATGGCACATCTTTATACTATAAAAACTTATGCAGCACACCTTCTATTTTCTCCAAGTGAACTTCCCTCTTGCAGTTGTGCCTCTAAAATCTCCTGAAAACATATCAAGGCACCATTTAATACAATTTTTATTAGTTTAAGAAGTTTACACTCAAAGCCTTATCACAGATTGCATGCCAAATACAATACTGAAGTCTGTTTTTCCTTTTCTTAACCTCTGAAACCTGTTTCTCACCTCTGAAATCTTCCCTTACTTTGTTTTCTTCACTTCTCTCTGTCTTCCCTCTTGTTTTTTTCAGCTTCTCCCTGCCTCTCTCGCTTCTGGGATTTTGTGCCCTTTTTGTGTTTTTGTGCAGGTGCATGGGACCTTTGTCTTCAGCTCCATGATTGGCAGCTCCAAATTTGTTTTTGTATAAAGGTGTGCCGTGATCTCATGAATATGCGTCAACCAGGAAAGGGCTGCATGCACGCTAGTTGAAATGTTTTATGTTGGTAACCCAAAATTTTGCAGCACACTTGTAGGGCCTTCACGCATACCTCTGTGCCACGACACACTGGTTGGGAACCTACCATGTACAGTGATGGTCACCTTATTTAAGGAATGATGTAAATGTATTGAAAACAGTTCAGAGAAGGTATGCCAGATAAATATCTAGACTGGGTGAGTTGTCTTATGAGGAAAGGTTGGAGAGGTTAGGTCTGTATCTGCTGGAGATTAGAGAAGTAAAAAGCGACTTGATTGAAACATCAATACCTGAGAGGTATTAACAGGGTGAATGTGGAGAGGATGTTTCCTCTTGTGGGAGAATCTAAGAACTGGGGGCCACTAATTTAAAGTAATGGGTCACCCGTTTAAAACAGGTGAAGAAATGTTTTTCTCTGAGGGTTGTGAGTCTTTGGAACTCCATCTGAAAAGGTGGTGGAAGCCGAATCTTTGAATATTTTTAAGACAGAGGTGGATAGATTCTTGCAAGGGAGTTACTGGGGGTAGGTGGGTTGCAGATTTGAGGTTACTATCAGATCAGCCATGATCTTATTAAGTGCAGAGCAGGATCGAAGGCTCAAATGGCCTACTGGTCCTGGTTTGTATATTCTTCCATAATGTAAATGTAGTAAGGAGAGCACAGTGGTTAGCACTGCTGCCTCACAGCTTCAGGGACCCGGATTCAGTTCCTGGCTTGAGTCACTGTCTGTGTGGAGTCTGCATGTTCTTCCCATGTTTGCATGGGTTTCCTCTGGGTGCTCTGGTTTCCTTCCACAGTTTGATACGCTGGTTAGGTGCATTGGCCACGCTAAATTCTCCTGTGTGTACCCGAACAGGCGCCGGACTGTGGCCACTAGGGGATTTCACAGTAACTTCATTGCAGTGTTAATGTAAGCCTACTTGTGACACTAATAAATATACTTTATTAGCTGTAATTTCAGTTTTTGCCTGCAGATTGCAAAAATCTAGGGTGCAATTCTCCCAAAAGTGCTGAATTGGCGGGAAAACTGTTCTAAATCCTGACTGTTTTGTCAGTTCAGCTTCTTACCTGAATCTCCGCATTCTGTGCACTGCAGAGGTCCCAGTCGTGAATATCATTAAAAACCTAGGGGGATAGGCCCTATTCACGCTGGAGTTTGACATGGGCATTTTGCCCCTTGGGCAGTGCCAGGGAGTATAGGCTAGCATTGCCAGGGTGCCCATGCCCAGGGGCACCACCCCCCCACTGCTTGACCCCCTGGAGGGTCCCAATTGCCACCCCTTCATTCAGGCGGATTCTCCCACTAGTTCCCCGAATGTGGGGAGCTAGTCTGAACCCTGCCGGAATGAAGTACCCCGGCAGAGTGGGAAATTCAATCAGGACCTGAAAGTTCTTGATAATGAACTGATAAAATATTTAAAATACATTTTAAAAAGATTTAAATTAATTATCTGGCTTCCCACTGGTTTCCAGCATGATCTGAGCGACGACTGTTCTCCGGCTCTGGAAGATGCGCTTGCGTTCCCGGCGCACGCGCAAATCCCATTTCAAGGCCAGCGATGCCCATTTCCACCTCGACCCGCCAGTGAAGTTGTGGGTTGCGATGGGAGAATTTCACAGAGAGATTTTCACTATCAGAATATTCCTTTCAAATTGAAAGATGTACTTATATTAACATAATTGTTGAATGTTGCATTTCTAATCTAATAAGTACTATTAGTGCATTGTGCTGCATTACTTGTATGTTTTCTAATTTCCCACGTAAAGCACTTTGAAGGTTCTCAAAGAACTGTATGAAAGGCTTCTGCTGATTAATGAGTGCAACCTTGTGAGGTAGCTTTCTAGGTCCCACACCAGCTGCGCATCTGGCTTTTCTTCCACACTCTGTCTTATTGCTGTTTGGCAGCCGTCCCCGTCACTGGTTCCTCCTCAGTCCTGTTCTCTGCTTCACCCAGTCCTAATCAATTCCCAGGATAGTTTGGTGTCTTTTGGAGGTACTCCTCGAATTATTTGATCACTGTATCTCCTGCCACCGACTGGGAAGGCTGCAGCAACGGTTGTGCATGCTCATTCAGCCTACACTGCCGCTGAAGGCACATGCAAAATTGCTCCCGATGCCTTTCCTGTCAGATCCAAAATTCTGCTGCTTTCAATTCTGTTCAGTATTGTGGTCTCACTGCATTGGAACCTGCAATGCAAGCATTTCCTATGGGAGCTCCAATGTTAAAATTCAATATTTTAAGTGTGTGTATGTTGCCAGTTTCACCACCAATGGATGCCTTGATGATTATTTTCCAAACATCGCTGGATTCCAGGGAAGTGCCGGAAGATTGGAAAATGGCTAACGTTACGCCGTTGTTTAAGAAGGGTGGCAGGCGAAAGGCAGGGAATTATAGGCCGGTTAGTTTAACGTCTGTTGTAGGTAAAATGTTAGAATCCGTGATCAAGGAGAAAATAGCGAGGCATCTTGAGGAGAATTGTTTGATAGAACAGATGCAGCACGGCTTCGTTAAGGGGAAGTCGTGTCTGACGAATTTATTGGAGTTCTATGAGGATGTGTTTAGGGCGGTGGATAGAGGAGAGCTGGTGGATGTGGTGTTTCTTGATTTTCAGAAGGCGTTTGATAAGGTGCCGCACAAGAGGTTATTACAGAAGGTTAGGGGGCATGGAGTTGGGGGTAGGGTCTTAGCGTGGATAGAGGATTGGCTGTCAAATAGGAGGCAGAGAGTGGGGGTCAGTGGGTGCTATTCGGATTGGCGGTTGGTGACTAGTGGAGTGCCCCAGGGGTCGGTGCTGGGGCCTCAGCTATTTACCATTTATATAGATGATCTGGAGGAGGGAACCGAGTGTATGGTGTCGAAATTTGCTGATGACACCAAGATTGGTGGAACGGCAAATTGTGCGGAGGGTGTGGAGAGTCTGCAAAAGGATCTAGATAGGCTGGGCGAATGGGCCAGGAACTGGCAAATGGAATTTAATGTTGGCAAATGTGAAGTTGTCCACTTTGGTAGGAATAATGGTAGGAAGGACTATTACTTACGTGGCAAAAAACTGCAGCATGCAACGGTGCAGAGGGACCTCGGGGTCCTTGTGCATGAGTCGCAAAAACCCAGCCTGCAGGTGCAGCAGATGGTCAGGAAGGCAAATGGGATGCTGGCCTTCATCGCGAGGGGGATTGAATATAAAAGTAGGGAGGTCTTGCTGCAACTGTACAGGGCACTGGTGAGGCTGCAGCTGGAGTACTGTGTGCAGTTTTGGTCGCCGCACTTACGCAAGGATATTTTGGCCTTGGAGGGAGTGCAGAGGAGGTTTACTAGGCTGATACTGGAGTTGAGGGGGTTGAACTATGAGGAGAGGCTGAATAAACTAGGCTTGTACGCGTTAGAGTTTAGAAGAATGAGGGGAGATCTCATTGAGACATATAAGATGATGAATGGGATGGATAGGATAGAGGTGGAGAGACTCTTCCCGCTCAGAAAGGACAGTAGGACTAGAGGGCACAGCCTCAAGATAAAGAGGGGGGCAGTTTAGAACGGAGTTGAGGAGGAACTTCTTCACTCAAAGGGTGGTGAATCTCTGGAATTCTCTGCCCGTTGAGGTGGTGGAGGCTGCCTCGCTAAATATATTTAAGACGCGGGTTGATAGGTTTTTGATAGGCAAGGGGATTAAGGGTTATGGGGAGTGGGCGGGAAAGTGGAACTGAGCCATGACAGATCAGCCATGATCTTATTGAATGGCGGGGCAGGCTCGAAGGGCTAGATGGCCTACTCCTGCTCCTATTTCTTACGTTCTTATTATCATGTAAATTCCACTGTCACATTTCACTATAGCTGTGTAGCTTTCTAGAAACGCAATTTACCAGCATCTATTTATTATATCTCCCAATCTGTGATGGAACTATAATCTCAATGAGTGCTGCTTCCTTAAGCTAAATCCAGTACATTAAGGCTTTGTGCAGGAAGTTTCTATACAGCCTGGGTAGTTTGTTTAGTAGATAATGCGACCCTTAGTCCTAAGGTCTTAATTTCAAATCACACATTTAGGAATGATTTATTCCTTAAATATTGTAGTCAAATTACTTTTAAAGGTGGGTGGGGGGGGTGTATCACGTGATGAAAGCATGGGAATGGCTGCATTTTTGCAAGTCTGGCACTACTCATCTTTTAATCCTTTTATTCGTCCTGATGCACAACTTGTAATTATCAAACCCTGGAGGGTATACTCCACGCTATGTTCCTTGAAGATCCTGGTTAAGTTTGGGTGGTGGGGAGCTGGGTAAAGTCAAGAAAATCCTCATTTGATCAACATGGTCGGAAACAGCCAAGGTGGAGTCTTGTTCATTGTGGCAGTTTAGCGGACTCACACTCTGGTGAAGTTGCAGACATCGAGATGATGTGTGCCATTGTGAGTAAAATTGTAATGATGTCTTGGCAGCCTGGCACAAATCATTGGTGTCCACATTGATGAACTGCAAGAGATCTGAAAGAAAATGGGTGAAGGGGAGAAAAGACTCCCTATCAATCAAGTGGGCAGTTTCTTTGGTGGATGTTCACCTAGGGGATCGAAGCTCATTCCTTGAAAATCCTGCTACGTGATATATTGGACATTGTGGTTAAATCTGGGAGATGGGCCTGGAGAACAAGTGTCTGTGTGTTCAATCGCCTGATGTGGGGGGAGGCTGAGGATAAATTCCCAGCTAATTTGAGAACTGGCAACAATGCTTTCGTAATCTTAATTTGAAGGCTGAGCGTTTCATGTTCAAAGAGCCGTACTATGTTCAGTCTTCAAGATCTGAGGTTGGTTTTAAGCCCCTCGCGCTGGTCTTATGTTGTTTTGACCTCAATGTTCTTGGAGCAGGGCTGGAGATGGCTGGGCATTGCCCCCTGCTGCGGCCTAGGACTCTCTCTACGGGGGATTCTGGGTGATGACACAATGGATGTTGCTCCACAATACTGCCAAGGCTTTGGCCTTTTCAAGCTCTGTGGATGACTATATTATCCTGAAACTCATCATTAATTCTGATCTACTTCCCTTATAATTATAATCCTGGTTTTGTGATGTTATCTTTTATCCTGACAAGGGTTTTTAATATATGAGCACTGACGGGTTATGTCATCTGTTATTTTGTTAATCTTTGAAAGCCAGGGATATCCATCTATTTATAATTCAGTTCATTAACAGGTATGCTCTAATGGTGGAACGAGGGAGACTTAGTTTAAAATGTGTTACCATTGACATTCAGTCTTGGACTTTCCATATGGCATTGGGGGAGCCTGCTTCTGGCCCTGGGTCAAATCTAAACTCCTGGAGTTTAGTATTTGTAAGATAAAGATATTTTATTTACGTGTTTTGATAATGGATCTCCTTTGCGCTACTTGGGGGGGGCATGTTGGGTTGGTTGTTAGGCATCAGTGTTGTGCAATTATTTATTTTTTGTATTGTAATCCTGGCATTTATAATAGAGGTTTATATTATGTGGTATCCTTTAATTATGGATATTATGAGTAGCGTCACAGCAGGGTGGTGGGCAACTGATTTGATGTAGAGGTGGTCTAGTAGGAGTCCTCATAGTGGGTGAGTAACCAGAACTAATGGTGTCGTGTTTTTCTTTTGTTTTGGTAGTTTGGGATCAAAGAATCCTTGTTGGCTTTCTGTGAATGTACAGACAGATCATGTATCCTGGAAAAGAATGGGTTTTATCATCGTTGGCACCTCTGGTATAGCTAAAGTTGGTGAAATGTATGCTGGTGCACACATGAGCGTGGTCAGGGAACCCTTCGTTATCCAGCCCTTTTTTTTTGGGTTGGTTGTCTATATTTCCCTTGGCTGCATGAGTTGTGACAGTGGCTACTTGGTTGTTTGTCTGTTGTAATGTAGGATGAGCACATCGTCCTGTTGGGAGGAGGAGGTTCTTGTCATCCCTTGAGATATCTTGACTGTGGATGTCTGGGTGACACCTCCGCCTGTTCCTAGGTTTCCTTGATGGGGGGAAAATGGGTGGAATCCTCTTGCTGTTGGGGCCTGAATAGCATCTCGTGTGACTGGGGATAAGGAGTGTTTGTTTTGTTTGAAGCCCAGGGGTAGCGTGAGCACTCCTGGCCTGTTAGCCCTCCTTTTAGTTATGTCGTTGTTTATCTTGGCTGCGAAGGTTAAGGTAGTAGCTACTGATTATCCGTTCTCGGACCCCGGGGAGAATACACTAGATGAAGGAATAGGCTGTCCTCCCCTGAGATGTCCCTTTTTTGGGTACCTATGGACAAGTCTCCTTGAGCTTTAGATTCCCCTAGGCGAGTGGTATCCTGCTGTTTGCGGGTCCTGAATGTGAATCGCATTATCTGGGCTCTGCATTATCTGAGTTTCTCCTGTGAGGTTATGTGGCTATGCTGCTAATATCCTGCATGTAAGAGTGTACACCATCAAATCAGGTCTTGTGTCTATGGTTTTATCATGGTGTTCTCCTCTCACCGAGATTTCTTTTCGTGATCTCGGTTAGTGATGTAGGCTCCAATTTATGACATTTGATCCTGCAGAATTTCCCTTACCTTGTCAAGAGGGGGAGGACTGCATCTTTCTTGCAACATCCCGTCTGTAGATGTCTTGATCATTCTTCTTCAGGTTAGTTGGTGGGATTTCCTTGATAGGGAAATGGATTAAATTTTCTACTGATGACAGGCTTAAGCAGCACCTCCAGTGTGGCTGAAGATAAATGAGGCTTATTTTGTGGTGAGCCTAAGCATGGTGCGAGAATCCTTGGCTTATTGGCTCCTTTTTTATCTATGTCAATATCCCTTACTTTCTTTGGTTGTGAATGCAAGGGTAGCAGCTAGTTTGAAAATTTGTACTTAGAACCTATGGAAAATATAACATAGGTTTAGGAGTCCTGTTGTTTGTGGGGTCCAAAGGTAAGTTTAGATACTTGAACTCTGTTTTATCTGCACTCTTCCCCTGAGACTGTGTAGCTCTGCTCCTGTTATCCTGTTTGCGATAATGTACAACGCAATGCTGCGTCATGGATTTGGGATTGTACCTTGATGTCCCCCTGTTTTGATGGTTTCCCTTCATTGTTTGGAGGTTTTGGGTGCTGTTTTAGGCTCCAATTTGTTGCATTTGACCCCATAAGGGCTCGCTTATACTATGTAGCTTGGCCCTTGTTATCCTGTGGGAGAGGGTGTGCACCACTGTGCCATCTGTTCATGCTTTTACCCTGATAACCCCAACTCTGGGTACTCTCATTATCAGTATGAAGGGAGGTGCCAATCACAATATTTACAACAAATTCTGGTTGATAATTGATATTCAATACCAATTCTAATGATAATTGCCAGTCTTTTCTGTATGTATAAATGGAAAAATGATTATGTTATGCTGTGCCAGTCTTTGAGGGTTTGTTGGGCTATTTATAAAAATGGAGAAAAACTTCAATAAAATTATTTTTAACTACTTTTAAATTGATTTTTACCAGTACATGTCTTTAGTCTAAACATTACCGTCAATTCTCCACACTGGAGGCAGAGATTCTCATTTACTGAAATCTCCTGATAACCTACCTTCATTAACTGAATCAGCAGAAGTGTATTTTATAGAGGGAACAGTTGATAAATGAACAGTGGACTAAATATAAGAAACTAAAACTGATTAAGGACTGCATAGATCTAACCCTAAAAATGGATAATTTGAACTTTATTGTTAGCCTATGTCAAATCAACTTTTGTTTTAATGCATGCAGCTGGTGACACAGAGTCAACAACTGCGAAAGTACAGGAAGTTCTCCCCACAGTGCTGCAACACTGTTAAACACGGCTAAAAGTTCCAAACCCTGGCAGAAGAATAGAGGAAGTCTTATGGAGCAGCAGGTGATGTCTCAGCCTCTGAGCCAGAAGTTCCAGGTTCAAGTCCCACTTCAGGATTGATGGCCAAGGAAGGTGCATTTATAATGTAAATCAAAGAAAATTGGAGCCGCTACCATCACTCTTCATGGCTCAGGGCTACACCACGTATGTAAAAGTTCATGTTGACATAGTAACTTGGACTTGGACAGGTTTTGAGTGGGTGCGTTGGTGACAGTGGGTGCAGACCAGTTTGGAGCGTACAGTCTGATCACTGGTTTGGCTGAGGTGGATTCAGGACCAACTCCTTGCCATACCCACAGTGGAAGTTGTGATGCAGTGGGCTTGGACTTGCCTTCAGGCAGAGAACTAAGGAAGAGAAGTGGAGAGCTGAAGAACTGGGGATAGCCCTGCCACTGTAACCACCTTTACAACTGAGGAGGAGGAGACCTTGGAGATCGACATGATTATGGAGCCCACAGGGGTAGATGGTGGAGAGATTGGGTTCTTTTTCATGCATTAGAATGAAATATTACACTGCTACTTGGCAGATAGCAATTACTCATTGCTGTCACCACTGACTGAAATATCATCATCTGCACAATGAAGAAGTTATACTCTTCCCCAAATCGATTCTGCTTCACTTTTTTATCTCTTCTAGGTCCTTCAAAGTTAATGGAGCAGTTGGAATGCAGGGAGACTGAAGAGTCCTCTGAGGAAAGTGCACATACTAAGAGAGCACCATCACATGACTCCTGTACATACTCCACTAGCACAGAAACACACAACCTAATGGGGGATTGTTATATACTTAAGCGGATGTATGATTGCTTTATGAGCTGGTCACATGATTTGATGGTGATGTAATTGGGGGTGTAAAGCAGATTCCTGCTTTAATTCAATTTTCTATGTATACAGAAAACAGCTCCTACAATAAATCTGTTGTTATTTTGAATCCATGCATGCAAACCTCATCTTTTTTAAATCTGCAACCCTTAACATATTTATGTCATTACAAAAAGAAAATTGACAGTGAGTCGGGATTTTGTTTCGTTGAGAACATCAAGAAAAGATTCTAAATTAAAGAAATATTGTGGATCCTCACACTTCAAGTATTTGAAGGCTGGAGGCAATAAACAACAGGATTAAAGATTGAAGTACCAATGAAGGAAGACCAAGCAAGAAGAAAAAGTATTGCATTTGTTACTGGGAAAAAAATGGGCGAACTCTAAGAGTGCATGTGTTGCATCGTGTAGTGGCAGAATAGAAGGAAACTCACATGCAGATGAAAATGGGTGGATGCTCTGTGTGTGATTCTAAAAATGTTTTTTCCAATTTGAGAAGGGTGAGATTCAAAGCACAACCTGACATAATTAAAAAGAGGGGTGCTTTGCTATAGAGCTGGGACTGTTTGAAGAAAAAAAACATCAAGTCAATGGTCTCCAGGGTAAAAAGGGGAGCACTGGGAAGATGAAACAAAATATACACTGAGCAGTCTTGAATTGCTAGTGCCTGCAAGAGAAATGGTGGGTCAATTAGGTGTCTTGGGACCTCACAATGAAGAAAATGAATCATGAAGTTCCTATGCAGGGTGTTTTCAGTACTTTGTACAAGTGAATAAAATAACTAACGATTTGCTCATACCAGCTTTTCTCAGTACAATAGGAAGTAAGACCTTCAATTTGCTCCAGAGCTTGGTTCATCCAGCAAAGCCAGGAACCAAAACTTACAATGACTTGACAAGATCATTAAAGAGCATTATTCTCCAAAGCCACCGATCATCACGGAGTGATTCAGGTTCCAATGAAGGAATCAAGTGGTAGGCGTAAATATTACTCAGTTTGTGGCAACCTTAAAAAAGTCGGCAGAACATGACAAGTTTGATGAATCATTAGAAGTTACTTTTAGAGACTATCCGTTGTGGTCTCCAAAATGAGGCTATCGAAAGGAGATTGCTTACTGAATATGCTTTGTCTTTAAAGACAACAGTAGAAATCACATTGTCGATGGAATTGGCTGCTAAATGACTTCACAGTTTGGCACTGGAATGAAGGTTCACAAGTTGGGAGCTGCCCATAGGAAATCAAAATGGCAACAAGCATGTCATGGATGTGCCAAGATGGGTCAGTCAGTGAGTGAATGCTGGAGCAAGGATATACTGTGGGGAGAACTTCCTGTACTTTCGCAGTTGTTGACTCAGTGTCACCAGCTGCGTGCATTAAAACAAAAGTTGATTTGACATAGGCTAACAATAAAGTTCAAATTATCCATTTTTAGGGGTAGGTCTATGCAGTCCTTAATCAGTTTTAGTTTCTTATATCTAGTCCACTGTTCATTTATCAACTGTTCCCTCTGCAAAATACACTTCTGCTGATTCAGTTAATACAACAACTGAGGCAAAATGGGTCACATTGCAAAAGCTTGATAGGTTAGACCAGCTTTCCCTGAGAAAAATTTCGAAGAAGGATCTGGATACTTTTAAAAAGAAGAACAAGTTGCATTCTTCAAAAAGAATTTACAAGATAGAAGAAAAAATTACAGTTGTGAAGAGAACGTCCAGAAATAAGATGAAGAAATCTGACTAAGCATCTTATTCATATAGAGCAAATCACATAAATTCTGGGTGATTCGGAAGTTAAGTGGATAACCTATTAGACTGGGAGTTCATACTGATGCTTCTGCATCTTTAATTCCTGAGACTTCATATCAACAAAAGCTGAAGCATCTTTCTTTAAAACCAGCTGATGTGATATTCAACTGTTCCTCTTCACTGGACTCTGTAATCAGAATATCATCTGGGTAACGTTATACATCAGAGAGACCATTTAAATTTGATCCATCAAACTTTGGAATAACTAAGTGTGGATGTTATTCCAAAAGGCAATCTTTTATAACAAAAAAAACTTTTATGATTAACAATGGTAAGCGATGTGTGAGATTCAGTGGCACGTTCATCTGTAACTATGTTTGTGAAAGATCAATCTTGCTGAATTTCTGCCCACCTGATAACCCAGCAAACAAATCTTCAGTTAAGAGAAGCAGATATTGATCAGCACACCGCACTCAATTTATGGTTGTTTTAAAATCACCACAAATATGAACTGAACCATCTGGTTTTATGACAGGTATGATGAGGGTGGCCCAGTCACTCATTGTAACCACCTCTAACACACCAGTTTTAACAAATCATGCTAATTCAACCTTGGGACAAATTGCATACGGCACCACTGTTGCTTTGAGATTATTTTAGGTTCACTATTAGGCTTTACCTTGAGTTTAACTTGAACTCCCTTCATTAAGCCAAGTGCTTCTTCGAATACACTCTTGCATTTATCCAGAAGGTGTCAAACTTCTTCAGTGTTTTTGGAGCTGTACTCATCCAGGCAAGTGGAGAGTGTTCCATCACACTCCTGACTTGTGCCTTGTAGATGATGGACATCTCTTTCCCTGCCACATTTAAAGTTCATGCATATGCACCCCAAGTCCCTGTGTTCATATATGCTCTTTCAAACTGTGACATAAAGTCTAATAAATGCCGTAAGTTGTATTTCTTAGAGCACTGTGCCGTCTTCTGGGCATTTCAAGCACTTTAACATAGTGTAATGGGAGTCGTAATAGACGGAGAACTTAGTCAATATGCGTTCTTGGTGTGGCTGACAATTCTCACCTTGTCTAATCATTCTTTCACATTTTTCTGTATGACTAGCCATGAGTATTTTCTTGGATTGGCAATGATTGTCAGTAATTGTACAGTGCCTATAGGGCACTGTGACTAACAGAGCTTTCCTCCTCTGTCTAACTTTGTCCAGTAACGTATCCATATCTGCATCCAAGAACTTGAGCACTCTCTGTTCTCTTGCAGATGTAGCAGATATAATGTGTAATGGCACCCTGCTCCCAGTTCATTTGTCTGACTGCCAGTTGTTTTAAACTGCTGAAGCCTCAATAATCCTGCCGCAGCATATTAGTTCTTGGCAAGCCCTGAATCAGTGATATCTCTTGACACTTGAAACTCACCTCTCATATTTAAATTAGGTTGACTATAAAAATTAAAGCATCTATATTGGACTGCTGTATAGTATATTCTGTCCAGGATTTCATCCAAGTAGATAATCTAGCTATTGTGATTGTATAATATGCAACAGAGTCCCTAGCCGCGATTCTCCCATTTGGGAGACTGTTGCTTTGGCCAATTTGCAAGGTTCACAGGAGTGTTCAAGCCCTGCTTGCGTCTCCCAGTGCCAAATTTCCGGTGGTGCCTGCTCCACACTGGAAATCAGAGAGGAGGAGCAAAGACATTTTCATGGCCATTTTAATATCATTTAAATGCTATTAGTGGGCCCAGTATTGAAGTCTCCAGGCCCACTAGCATCTCCCACCCCACTTTTGGGAAGCTACCGGCCCAATGCTCTTGGACTGAATGGGGGGGAAGGGGGGGCAATCAGGGCTCCCCAAAGAGTAGGGCGCAATGGGGTGCCCCTGGGGCATTGGTATCCTGGTAGTACCAGGCTGTGTCCCTGGCATTGCCCAGGGGGCAAAGTGCCAGTGCCAAGGGAGTGGGGCATATGAGGGTGGGGCCTGATGAGGGCGGGGTCTAAGGATGATCAGTGGAATGAGGGCCCCACAGCCACTCTGTATGGGGATCATGGGGGGAAGCAGGGAGGCCAATGATCGGGGCGGGCTAGGGAAAGCGTGCCGGGGGGATCGGGACTGTGGAGGTGGGGTGATTATTGTCTGGGGTGTGGATTGGTGGTGGGGTGGGGGAGGCGAGTGCAGGAGACCATGGCGGGCTGGTCCCAGGAATGCGTGGGGACAAGTGAATGTGGGGGTGGATGGGTAAGGGTTGTGGGCAAAGGGCTGGGCAGCAGTCAGAAGGCCATCAGTGCAGGGCCACTGTGTATGTGCTGTTCTCGGCACTGACAGATCAATGCATGCGCAGTAGCCCACTCTGCACTGATTTCAGCCTCTCTGGCAGAGATACTCCCCCCTGCCCCTGAAATTTAATAATATTCACCCTGGTGGCCTCTGCAGTGCAGAGTGTGGGAGATTCTTCTTTGAACTCCCTCTGAAAAAAACAGTGTGAATTGCTCCAGTTTTCATGTGAATTCAACACTTAGAACTTTGGAGTATTCCGCTCCCTGTGTCATTGTCAGTGTGTGTCTATGAAGAATTAAAATTAAAACCTCCATGTTGTCTTGTGTGTCTGTTTTTATAATATCAATGTGTGCCTGTATATTACCATTTAAATGATTAAATCCTATCAAACCTATGAAGTGGGGATGTGTCACAGTGTGATAGCATCTTGACATCCAGCTTGATATCTCAAAACCCTTAACCTCCTGTAGCCGGCCGGATAGATTGCGAGGGATTGCTGATCGCTTTCAAGTGGATCCAGATGCAGTACTAGATAATGTGCTGTATGCACGTGCTTATACCAGTAAGAACACATTTATCTATTTCTGTTGCAGTGTGAAGTGTGGAATGATATTGAACTGAGTAATATTGTTTTAAGATACAAGAAAGCTTTACTTGATGTCCCATGTCAATGTACTTTTTAGTAGGTTGCATCATTGGGACAGATGTGCGGGAGATGGAGGAACTGGGAGAGTGGATTGCTCACAAGGTGTATTTTGTGAGAAAATTCAACCTTTCCTTAATCTAAATTGCTACCTGTTTTCTTTTTCTTCCTTCCCTAATTTCATAAATCCCTTTCTCTCAGAAGTCTTAAGTATCTAATTGTCCTTACATTTGAGTCATGTCTATTATTGTTACTACACCAAATGCTCACGGAGCTATTTCCACAACTCACAAACATTACTAATCACACTCCTTGCATTTATACACATGAAGTACAAATCCTGTCCTGTTTTGAACTCTAATTGTCTTCTTCATTTGTCAGTTGGTGGGGACTAGATCAGAAACTCCAAGGTATGTTATGAAGTTAGCCTAGACCCCAACATATTTTGATTTTGGCATTAATGTG
This sequence comes from Carcharhinus amblyrhynchos, assembly GCF_965287045.1. Classification (NCBI taxonomy): domain Eukaryota; kingdom Metazoa; phylum Chordata; class Chondrichthyes; order Carcharhiniformes; family Carcharhinidae; genus Carcharhinus; species Carcharhinus amblyrhynchos. Next base: position 13,837,943 of record NC_137358.1, on the reverse strand, counting down.
AACATAAGGTGTTTCACTCCAGGTATGATTCTATTGACCCACTCGGGAGCATTTATTAAAACAAACTTTATTTAACAACACAGTTACAATATAACAAAAAGAATGAGCATAACTTCTGCCAATTAAAATATTTAAACATGACAAGGTATAATTCTTAGCTACAAAGTGTTGGCACTGCTGCCTCACAGTGCCAGGGACCTGGGTCTGGCCTTGGGTGACTGTCTGTGTGAAGTCTGCATGTTCTCGCTATGATTGAGCACCTCCATGTGCTCTGGTTGCCTCCCACATGCCGGTTAAGTTGATTGGCCATGCTAAATTGTCCCTTAGTGTCAGGGGGATTAACAGGGTAAATATGTGGGGTTACGGGGATAGAACCTGGGTGGTGTAGGTTTGATGGGCTGAATGACCTCCTTCTGCATTGCTGGGATTTTATGATCTTGAGCTTGTTCCATCATTCAATTAGAATATAGCTGACACTCATCCCTGATTCCTATTCCGTGATACCCTAATACAACAAAATGTTAGTATGTTAATCTTAAAAATTTCAATTCTCCTAGCAGTCACAGCCTTTACTGGGAGAATGTTCCAGATTTTCACTCCCCTTTGCATGGAGAAGCCACTTCTGAAAGCTTAACTCTAATTATACAATTATGCATTGAAGTTCAGATTCCTGCATCTACCTTATTTGAATCCTTTTATAACTTACAAATCTTGATTAGATCAGCCTTTGAAGTCCTCGTTGCCCCATTGGGTCATCCAAAGGGCCTTGCCTGCATAGCCCCTCGATTTTTTTTTACTTACCTCTGTATCCTCAGGATTTCCAAGCTACCTCAGTAACATTCATTTCTAGCTGGACTATCAAAGCTCTAGACTTTCATCTGTTTGAGTAGACAGCATCTAAGGACTCTACCCAACATCCTTAACTAGATGGTAAATTCAGAGCTAACCAAGTAGAAAACCTGGTAAAATTGCTGAGCCAGCCTCATTGCAGGCAAGTACAGGTTTGGGACTCCCATTTTGTCCCAAAGTTAGGTTGCTGAAGCCCGCAGTAAAATCCTGCGTTTGCGAATTCTGTGTCTCTCTCAATAGGTGCTGCCAGACCTGCTAAGTATTTCCAGCGTTTTCTGTTTCCATCCCATTCCAGATTCCTGGTGAAGTCACATCCTGACAATTGGGAAATATTCCCTTTCTCCCTTCTCTTTGTCTCCTAACTCCCAATCAATTAACTTTACTGTGATGTCACATTCTGTGCAATGTTGGTGTCAGGAGCGGGTGCTTGTCAAGCGAAGACCTTTTATAAAGTTCGCTAGATTTCATTGTTGACATGGCATGTTCTAAAGACAAAATCACCCACATGGCATTAAATGCTCATACAGATCTGGATCTAGCTCATTAGATGAGTTTTACATGTTATCACATGGCTAAAGTATAGAGTGGGAACAAAGTGCAAAAAGCTCTGCACACCTTTCACAGGCTGCTCCATCCAAGGCTTTCTTCTCACTGATTTGCCTTCATCTTTTAGTTTACATCAGCTGAGGATTTGTTATAGAATAATTGATGGTGTTTGAAAATCTTTAAAGGGAATCCTTTTAGTGATGACAATTCACCTGTAGATGCTGTGTTTGTTTAGGTATTAGTTGCTTGCTCAAATGTTGAACTGCTAAGATAATTGCACAGCTCTGGATTAAAGACGAGAATCTTTAGAGGTTTATTGACTCTAAATAAACCTCTATTTAGAGTTTTATGCTACATTTGAGTTTCACATCACCTGAACTTATAACCTGAATACCCAAGTCTACGTTATTTTATGTGAAAAAGAGCAGCATTTCAAATACTAACTCCTAGGAATACAGCTGTAAATATCCATCCATTCTAAAACTACTTTCACCACTGCTCTCTGCTTTCTGTCTCTTAGCCAATTTCATATCAATGCTGCCACTGTCTCTTTAATCTCAGGGGGTTCAGTTTTGCTAATACTTTCTGAAATCGAAATATAAAAGGTCTGATCCTCAGATTTTGGGATGCCCTTTAAAAATGGCATGATGATCTAAGATTAAGTTTTAAGGCTTCCATCTCCATTGCTCTTCCCCTTCTCTCTCCTGGCACATGTATGAACTCCCATTATGTGCTCACTTATACACCCTGCCCCCTTCAGGCCCCACCCCCTTTAGTCCCCATCCCCTACAGGCCTCCCCCTCCCCCCCAACTTCAGCCCCACCCCATGGCGATGCCAGAGCACTGTCCAGCCATGACCCTGACCAACTGGGGTCTACAGTGGCCTCATAGTCCGCCAATATGGTTATCATGCCTGGTCTCCATTATTTCCTTGATGAGTTCAGTGGGCTTTATCAGACTTGGTTTGTCTTTAAGGATTTCATATTGACTCATTTACTATCCCATATTTTTCCAAGCAACAATATTTTGTCTTTGATTAATGTGTCTGACCACAGATGTTAGGATGACTCCCTGAAATTATCCAGTTTAACACTCTTCCTCCATTTTTTTTGAACAGGCGTGTAATATACCCACATTTGCAAACACAACTTTTAAAAATGGCAGCCCACAGCTCCTGTTTTCATTTTGTTGAGATGGGGAGTAGTGAGGAGCTGGATTGAAAATCAGGTCTGCAGCTCCCTGAACGAGTGTGGAGGCTGCCAGGTGCAGAGATGGGCTGGGTAGATGGCCTTCTCGGTGCACCAACACTTTGTTGGAATCAATTCATAATGTGTACAGAACGAAAAAGCAGGCCTCTAGCTGCTCACACATTCCCCATGCCCCATCCATGTCAACTTATGCTACCTCACACCACCCCTACCCAATTCCCATAGCCTCTTATACTCCCTATGCCAACACATGCTCCTCTATCCACCTCCCATGTTCCCTTATACCATCCAAAGTGAACGCACATCTCCCATGGCTATTCATAGCTCCTATTCCAAGTTAGTGACAACCCATGCTTCCCACCTACTATCTTTTGCCCTGACCTCCTCCATGCCAGCTCACCAAGTATCCACCATGGACAAACCTCAGACGCCATGTTGACATCAAATAAAGTTGCGTGTCTGTTGATGACATCAGTACTATTAAAAAAAACTCTTATGAAAACAAACATTTCTATTCTATAAACTCTTGACAATCAAACTGCATACTTTGCAGGCACCCCACTACAATAATGTTAGTTTGTAAAATCAGTCATTGCAGCTCAAATCCTATAATGATAACTCTCAGTTTTATATCAACAGATGGAATGAAATTCAAGAACTGATTTTTTTTTCAAAACTCTAGACTTTTTTAAAATTTAAAGCCCAGTAAAGTTAAATCCATTGACAGTTCTTTGACAGCTTAATACTCCTATGACAACTTTGATTATCCTTTGATAGATTGTCAGTTTTTTGACAGCTTTAACAGTTCCGTTGAGTTTATGCACCTTTTATCCACAATCATTGTTTGGGAACAGGACTTCAGATTCCTGGGCTCATCTGCCATCTCCATCACAGAGGAGAGCCTCTGTTGTGTTGAAAATATGGACTCTCCAGTCCTCTTGCACCATTCACATATCGAAGGAGGATTGGAAAATTGTGATCACAGTCTCCATCCTTTACACCCTAACTTTCCCCAGGAAGCATTTCATACAGACCGGATGATTTTTTTATTTTGAGCACTTACAAACATTTAAATACTTCCTCTTTATCGAATTCTATCCTACATTCTAAGCCCTTCTGCTTTACTTTGACATTGGCAGTATCCTCTCACTTAGTGAAGATAGATGCAAGGTACAAATTTAATACCTCAACCACAAGATGATTTTTTTAATAGCTAATCAGCCCCACCCTTAACTATTCTTTTATTTTTTACATGTTAACAAAATACTTTAGTATTTAGGATTATCCATTAATCTTTTTCTTGTATGCTTTCATTACCTCACATTTTTCTTCAGCTCTGTTCTGCGCTTTCTGTATTCTGTTTGATTATCTATTATAAGTGCAATATTTATCACATTCCATTTTAAGCCCTGTATCTTTAGTCCTTCAGGGAGCTCTAGCTTTGAATGTTTTCCATTCCTAGACAATTGATTTAGTTTGATTTGTTATTGTCATATGTATTAGTATACAGTGAAAAATATTGTTTCTTGCATGCTATACTGACAAAGCATACCCTTCATAGAGAAGGAAACAAGAGAGTGCAGAATGTAGTGTTACAGTCATAGCTAGGGTGTAGAGAAAGATCAACTTAGTGTGAGGTAGGTCCATTCAAAAGTCTGATGGCATCAGGGAGGAAGCTGTTCTTGAGTCGATTGGTACGTGACCTCAGACTTTTGTATCTTTTTCCCACTGGAAGAAGGTGAAAGGGAGATTGTCCGGGCCAGCATAATTAAGGACCCCACCCCAATGAGTGAGGTCCTTAATTATACTGGCTGCTTTTCTGAGGCAGCAGAAAGTGTACACAGAGTCAATGGATGGGAGGCTGATTTACATGATGGACTGGACTTCATTCACGATCCTTTGTAGTTTCCTGCAGTCTGGGGCAGAGCAGGAGCTATACCAAGCTATGATATAACCGGAAAGAATGCTTTCTATGGTGCATCTGTGAAAGTTGGTGAGAGCTGTGGTGGACATGCCAAATTTCCTTAGTCTTCTAATTATGGTGGGTATAGATAGAATGAATGCAAGCAGGCTAGGGGAGAAAAAAACTAGAGGACATGGGTTAAGGGTGGAGGGGGAAAAGGGAATATTTGGGGGGGCTTCTTCACACAGAGAGTGGTGGGAGTGTGGAATGAGCTGCCAGATGAAGTGGTGAATGTGGGCTCACTTTTAACATTTAAGAAAAACTTGGACAGGTACATAGATGAGAGGGGTGTGGGGGGATATGGTCCAGGTGCAGGTCAGTGGGACTAGGCAGAAAAATGGTTTGGTACAGCCAAGAAGGGCCAAAAGGCCTGTTTCTGTACTGTAATGTTCTATGGTCCTGAGAAAGTAGAGGCATTCAAGGGCTTTCTTAACTATAGTGTTGGCATGGGAGGACCAGGACAGGTTGTTGGTGATCTGGACATCTGGAATGTGTTTAGTCTCATCCCAAACTATATATTCCTTTAAGGCCTCCCATTACTCTGCAGATTTTCTCATCTTCCTCGAGGCCTGTAACTGAAGTAAAGGAGAGGGATTGAAAATGTGGTGCAACTTGGGCATTTTACAGCTTACACTGCAGATGCATCCAATTTCCAGGGGAAAACCTGTTGTACAAATTGTCTAGTTTGTTACAGTGGTAGATTTGGAAGTTGCTGAAGGAGATATTGAGCACTGAGAGCATGAGATTTATTTTCAAGTGAGGTCTGGACCATTCTGCCCTCGTGAGGAAAACTTGGATGTTCCAAACTTTGTTCAGGATGTTTTCAGACATTTTGGAACCCACTAAAATAATACCTTTCAAAAATTAAAATGAGGAGATGAAGGATATGACAGCAACATCAAAACAAATTTTAAAGCTGAATTTTCAAGTAGTCACACCCAAATGTTAACTTTGTCTTTTCATCTTGGTCAAACTGCTGTTTATTTCAAACATATTAACAACATTGTTTCTTTAATATATAATTAGTGTCAACGTATTTCACAGAGGAAGAAAGAACGATGAACATGAGCCTTTGTGAGGCTTATTAGTTTATAGACACCGTTGTGGGAAATTCTTCTAGGTGGCCTGATTAATTTAAAGACTAAATCCTTTCTTTAAACATTTCATTTCACAAAGGCAAAAAAAAGTTTATTCAGTTCAATGAAATTCTTCAATTAAACCAGTTTTTGTTAAAACAGTGAAATGTCAGAATCAAAAGCATTACAAATTAAAAATATTCAGACAAACATACAATTAAGACAAGACAGATTTCATTTAGGCCAAAATAGGAGATCTATGGTTAAATAATGAGGGGCATAGATCAGCTAGATAGTCAGTATATTTTCCCAAAGATAGGGGAGTCTAAAACTAGAGGACGTAGGTTTAAGGTGAGAAGAGAGAGATACAGAAGGGTCTAAAGGGGCATTTTTTTCACACAGAGGGTGGTGAGTGTCTGGAACAAGCTGCCAGAGGTAGTAGTAGAGGTGGGTGCAATGTTGTCTTTTAAAAGGCATTTAGACAGTTACATGGGTAAGATGGCTTTTGAGAGATATGGGCCAAATGTGGGCAATTGGGACTGGACTTTAAACAAAAGGATGGCATGGATGTTGGGCCAAAGGGCCTGTTTCCATGCTGTAAACCTCTATGACCATATGATACCTACATAGCTAATGTGCTAGCAGGCTTTCTCAAAAGAGCTCAAATTCCATGCCAAAAAGTAGAATGGTTATACTTTTTCTTATCAGGTTATACAGGCCAGTTCTCTATTAAAAGCAATTTAATTCATTCACTGTTCTGTCAATGGCCTTCAATCAATTATAGTTTGACACCTTTGAATATTGATCTGTTGTTCGTCTGTCCATTTTATTGAAGTTCTGTCCCAAAAATAGCTTTTTATGATTCAGCATTTCTGTAACCAGTTTAAACTAGCTCTAATATGAAGGAGTACAATATCAACGGTAGGACTCTTAGCAGTATTGAGGAGCAGAAGGACCTTGTGGTCCGGGTCCATAGGACTCTTAAATCAGCCTCGCAGGTGGAGGATGTGGTCAAGAAGGCGTATGGTGTACTACCTTCATTAATTGAGGGATTGAGTTTAGGAGTCGGGAGGTAATGCCGCAACTTTATAAGACCCTTGTCAGACCCCATTTGGAATAATGTGCGCAGTTCTGGTCGCCTCACTACAAGAAGGATGTGGAAGCTATTGAGAGGGTGCAGAGGAGATTTACAAGGATGTTGCCTGGATTGGATGGTATGCCTTATGAGGATAGGTTGAGGGAGCTAGATCTTTTCTCCCTGGAGAGACGAAGGTTGAGAGGTGACCTGATAGAGGTTTATAAGATGTTGAGAGGCATAGATAGGGTGGATTCTCGGAGGCTATTTCCCAGGGCTGAAATGGTCGCTACGAGAGGACACAGGTTTAAGGTGCTGGAGAGCAGGTACAGAGGAGATGTCAGGGGTAAGTTTTTCACTCAGAGGGTGGTGAGTGAGTGGAATCGGCTGCCGTCGGTGGTGGTTGAGGCAAACTCGTTGGGGTCTTTTAAGAGACTTCTGGATGAGTACATGGGATTTAATGGGATTGAGAGTTATAGATAGGCCTGATAGGTATGGATATGATTGGCGCAACTTGTGGGTCGAAGGGCCTGTTTGTGCTGTAGTGTTCTGTGTAATACCAAATGAAGGCACCTTTGCCTTTTGGAATTATCACCCAGCCTGGATATATATGGGTAATTTATTTTGTTGCATAATTTGTGCCTGACTTGTGCTGATATCTTTCATGAAGACATCTTTCATTTTATTGGCATGTTACAAATTCATTTCTTAGAGACATTATTAATATATTACTTAAATATTTTGTATTATTCTCAAACCACATGTTAAATATTAGCTGTTAATTATCCTCATATTGGGTATTTACAATTAATCAGAATTCTCAACTATAGACACTTTTAACATTATGGAGAGAAGTAGTGAGGGTTTATGTGAAGTTGTTCCAGAGGCAGCTGGGGATTTTGCCTTGAAGGTGGAGTAGGGAGGGGGACTGGGAGACAAAGAAGACATAGTCTGGGAGTGGGAGGGAATCCGTACCCACAGAAGGTTACAGAGATAAATTGGGGAAACACCTTGGAGAAACTTAGGATAAGAATTTCAATTCAATAATTTTGTGGACAGGGAGCTAATATGATGGTCACCCAGAAGGGAGCGAATGGAACTTAGTGCAAACCGTAATGGGGCTGGCCACATATTAAATTTTCTGGCGTCTGTAGAGGGAGGAGGCCAGGAAGAAGGGTGTAGAAAAAAATTAAACCTATGGTCGTGTTATTAGCAAAACAAGAGGTGTGACAGAGATAGATAAATGCTGGAGGTTCAGAGTTAAATCTGAGATCACTCATAACCGTGCTGAAGTTATGTACTGTCCAGTTCAGTGAAAAATGTAAGTAAAACCAGGTTAGAAATTGATGCTTGGTGAAAAGAGAGGAGGAAAATAGAGTAGACTATTTGCAGGACACTGCTTTGCCTACTTATAGCAGAGGCATTGACACTTCTATGGATTAACACTTTTTATAATAACAAGTGGGAATGTCAAATAAACACACTAATTATCCATTCGTTATTCTCTCCAGCTGTAATGTCAAACCTTTATTGCTATTTAGACCATTACAAAAAATGTTTCCAATACAAACAAAAAGCAATTGTATGCTCCATTATTACAAAAACTGAAGTTCACAAAACTACAATTAGAAGTAACAGGCATAGTGCAATGATGGCCAGACTTTGCTTTTATTGAACATTATTCCTGTTTCCTATAGACAGCTTGGTTTTGGACAATGCAGGTGCTCCATTCCAAAAAATAATAGAAACTTGCAATGCGGAAGAAAGCCATTCAGCCTGTTATAACTGTTCCAGCTTGCTGAAAGAGCAATCATGCTTGATTCCGTAGCATATCTGTAATCCTGTCAAGTCCTCATCTGCAAGCATCTACCAATTCACTTTTAAAATTATTTTTGAAATAATTTCCACCTCCTTTTCCGATAGCATGTTCCAGGTTCTGACAATTCTGAATGGAAAGATTTCATCTCATCTCCTCTCTAATTCTTTGCCTAGTTATTGACCCACAATCTACTGTATTTAAAAACCTCATAACATCTTGAAAATGTTTATTAGTTACTTCTTAAATCTTTCCTGTTCCAAAGAGAAGTCCTATTTCTTCCAGCCTATTGTCATAAGGGATGTTCCTCATCCCTGACAACATCCCTGTAAACCCACTCTGGATCCTTCCTATGGCCTTTACATCACTGGCACAATTCCATATCTAATCCACAGTTACATATAATACATACCAGAGAATCAAGCCATTTGGGCAATCTGGTCCACTTTTATAGTTATGCTCCACCAAGCCTAGCCCATTCTTCTTCAACCCATCAGCATTTTCTTCTATTCCTTTCTCTCCCATGTGCTTATCCAGCTCCCCATTTAAATGCACGGATGATATTTAACTCAATGGCCAGAAGTTTTAGGGTGGCGGAGGCTTATGTACCTCACTTGGATGGAAGTCTCATCTTGAAGAACTGCTGACCAACCAGATAGACAGTTTTGAAGTTGAAAACTGATGTTTCTGCAGTAACTTTCTGTGTCATTGACAGGTGAACACCAGATGGAATTACTGGATTATGTAGCAGCCAAATTTCATGAAGAAGCCGGAATTTTTAAACTCTTGGTATAAGCAGCATGCAACTTGAATTGTAATTGGTTAACTAATAAGATCTGAACTGATAATTGTTTGTAATCACATTATGTGAGAGGAGAGTTTTATAATTGAAGAAAGCTATTGGGGGTGGGCACTCAATCTGTTTGTTGATGAGGTGATGGGTCCATTCTCAACTTATTTATAATATTGAACCTGTTATCTCGTTTACCGAAGTAAATGCCGATCATCTTGCTATTTATTAAGGAAAGGGAGACCTATCATTTGATTATACAGTTCTACAGTCTAGTTGCTTACTGGGCAGGGGGCTTATTAATCCATTTCTTGCTGGGGTTTTCCCTGTGGTCCAGTCTATATGTCACTGAACTGGTAAACCACAAACCTAGAGCAATGTTCACAGGTTCCAGGTTTGAATCTCTGCATGGTACTTGGTTAAATTTGAATTTGGATGTGATATCACAGCGTAATGGCTGCAAGTTTGTTCATGACCAGCAGTCAATCCCTGTAGGGGTTCAGTGTCAAAGCTAAACAGTGATCTTGACCTCCAGGTCAGTGAGATCTGTGACCATGAGCAGCACATCATAAGCTAAAGACACTGTCTCCACTCCAGACCAATGTGAACCAGTCCTGTCAATCTCTGCCACCTGATAATAGACATGGATTGTGAGCTTTGCCCACATCTAACTGCTCATCCTCCAGAAACATGTTGTTAAAGTGCCAGTATGTAGACCTCACCCATGCATATGGTAGAACCAGCCCCACCCATACCAGGAGATGGTTTGAGCACATTAACCGCCAGAACCCAGGAGCTGTATGCCCAAGAAAAGTAAAGTCAATCCTGGGCCCGCTTGGAAAGAGTGATCAGTGTGTAGTCAGATCCAACCAGATCCCTCAATTTCTTTGTTGCCTCGCAGCCACGCTGGACCCGATTGTAGGATGTACATATTCCATAAAAATGGAGGCACAGAGATGCACATGGGATCGTGTGCTAATTGGGAAGGTTCTGTTTCAATGCTTGGTTTTCATCTTCCATGCAGTCACTCCCACCTGCCTGCCAGTGACCAAGGTGATTTTTGTTACAAGTCGCGTCTGCATGTCTGAAGATTCGGATGCAGGAATTTGAAGTGGGAATGGTTGAAAGAGATGTCTTTATTTTCCCCACAACCTTGCAGGGCTGGCATCACACACCATCTGACATCCAGCAGATATAAGGCAGCCCCCGGTATTGAATGCAGACCACCCCAACTGTGTCCTTTGCTATCTGTACAGAAACCTGGCATTGTTGGAGGTTGCTCTCTCTGAAGCCCAATAGAAATAGCACTGGGTGGAGGAGGTGGAGCTTATCCAGGGTAAAAGGGAGAATATTTCAGATGACTAATCACTATGCGGTGACCTCAAGAGGCTCCACCAAAAGAAAAAGTCCCTCCCAACGAGAGTCCCTGCACAAGGGCCAGGTGAACCACCCGCTCAACCTTCAGAAAGAAAAAAACACATTGTTCCCATAAGTTTGAGACAGCTACAAGATTTGACAGCATGGTTGTAACTCACTTTCTAGTTGTCACGTTGGAGTGAATGTACCTCTTCATCTCATGCTTTTTAGCAATTAGTAACAGAGTTGCAAGAGCAGCAGAGGCAACTATCCCGCAAAGATCTTCACATCCATCAATGAAGATCAAGTCTCCGCTGAAGAAGAGAGTGAGAGAGAAAAGGAGGGTCACCCTTTGGGTGGGCTGGATTCGGGGCTGCCAGCTCTGGTAGTGGGCTCAAAATAGGCAAATGCTAAAGCTGGGAGGTTAGAAGGCCGGTCTCCATTCACTGGGACATCAGGCCAGTTCTGTAACTGAGTGTTAGGTGCCCTAACCCTCACCATCTACCCAACCCCATGCCTTCTCCATATCCCAATGACCCTTCCATAATTGCTACGATACCCATGTAGCCTGTATACCCACTGACACAGTATCTATTCTGGGAACCACACATGAGCCCTGTAATAACAGTTGGGAGTCTTTGAAATGCTCATTAAACTCCAAATAGAACAAATTAACATTCAAAAATCTGTTCAAAACATTTAAATCTTATTTGTTCACAAAATTGCCAATTAGAAACAGCCATTTCAAATCCCCATGAAAAAGCTCTCTAATTTTAAATCCATTAATGGGACATGGAACACATGTATTCATAATGAGAGTCCATTGCATAAACAGGTGGCTAAGTGTTGAAAATGCTGGAAAATCTCAGTGGGTCTGACAGCATCTGTGGAGAGAATAGAACCAACATTCCAAGTCAGGATGATCCTCATTGACTCTATTCTCGCTCCACAGATGCTGTCAGACCTCATAGAATCCCTACGGTGCAGGAAAGGCTTGCTAACGACATGCTTATACCAGGGCCATAAAAATTCTGGAGTCAGGTACTGCCTGCCAATTTTAAATATCCCCTCTTGCTCCTTTCCTATTAGGATGGCGGCATATAATTCCAGCTGTGTGTATCCATCCATAAGGAGACCAACGAACCTTCAGCCCACTATATCCCCAATAATAAGTACCATTAATATCCAATAAACATATTTGAAGGAGAAATAAATTGCAGCATATAGGGGATCAAACCCAGGAGTGGAACTAACTGGGTTGATGTTTGAAAGAGCCACTGGCCACCTATGCTGCACTATTTTGTGGTTCTTTCATGCAGAACAAGTTGTTAAGGCTGTTAAGAAAACACATGTTGGGCCAAATTGCCTCCATGTGTGCTGTCCATAATACCAGTACGCCGCACAAACATTTCCTACTAATTGTAGAAAGGTTAGTTTCCTAACAACTTCTTGATTGTATAAGTTAAGGTTAAATGTATAAGGGGAAAGTGAGGGGTAACTCATTGGATAATTACTCATGAAGGTATAGAGTTGCTTACTGAGACCACTGGGGGTTGGAGAGTGAGGAGCTATGCAGTTAAAATGGCATACTTAAAAAACTCAGTACAGATTGACTTATGGCTAACTTCACTACCCGAATGTAGTAAGTTTAACAAACTCACTTTCTCTTTCTTCAATGAATCTTGAAAACAATCAGATAGATTTAAGTAAATGTTTTTCACTCCTGGCATGATTGCTTTGATACGAACCCCTCCCTTAATGCCAAGAATGGGTTTGGGAAGGGTATTAAAGCAATACTTAGAGTTCAACACCAACATGCCACACATGCCCTGCTGTCTGTTTTATATAAGTGGGTCATTCTGTAAGATACTTTAGTTGGGCTCCCACTTACTGGATTTCCCATGGGTTGGGTAACTTGACCGTGAAGGGGCAACTAGAGCTACTGGTTCCATAAGGTAAATGACTCTTTTGGCACTTCTTCAAGACTGAGGAGCGTGAGGTTCCACCCAAACACTGCAAGGATGGCTTCAAACTGCACCTCCCATTCACAGGCCGGCCTTATAAGTCCCAATCATGAGCCTCTCTCCTAACCAAGAAGGGGTGGCACAGTGGTTAGCACTGCTGCTCACAGCACCAGGGACCCGGGTTCAATTCCCGACTTGGATGACTGTATGGAGTTGCATGTTCTCCCTGTGTCTGCGTGGGTTTCCTCCGTGTGCCCCAGTTTCCTCTGAAAGTCCAAAGACATGCAGGTTAGGTGGATTGGCCATGCTAAATTGCCCTTTAGTGTCAAGGGGACTAGCTACAGTAAATGTATGGGGATAGGGCCTGGGTGGGATTGTGGTCTTTGCAGACTTGATGGACCAAATGGCCTCCTTCTGCACGTAAGATTCTATGCACGCCATCGCCAATCATCAGCCTCTCAAACTTTCATTTCCATTCTTACTGTTCCCAAGGACCTCCAGCCTTGGCTTCCTGCCTCCTACTTACTAACCAGGCAATCCAATTGGCTAATTGCTAGATGGGAAATGTAGATTAAACAATGTGAATGAGGTTCTGCTGTTAAGTGGGTGAAGACTAGTTTTAGACTCCCCAGAGATAGGGGAGTCTAAAAATAGAGGGCATAGGTTTAAGGTGAGAGGGGAGAGATACAAAAGTGTCCAGAGGGACAGTTTTTTCACACACAGGGTGGTGAGTGTCTGCAACAAGCTGCCAGAGACAGTAGTAGAGATGGGTATAATTTTATCTTTCAAAAAGCATTTAGACAGTTACATGGGTACGATGGGTATAGGGGGATATGGGCCAAATGCGGGCAATTGGGATTAGCTTAGGGGTTCTGAAAAAAAGGGCAGCGTGGACAAGTTGGGCCGAAGAGCCTGTTTCCGTGCTGTAAACCTCGAAGACTCTATGAAGTCTCTGTGTCCCTGGCCTTAAGAGGTTCTTCAACTGTTTTCAGCCTCTGTAAATGCTGCGGCCAGTATGTAATCTGTTAAATTCAGTTAACAACAGATGAGAAAGCCAGATACTCAATAACTTTGTGTACCTTCCTGCTGTTTTAACAGCTGTCAATGTTCAAACATCTGCAGGTTAGAGGGGCAATCTGAGTTATTTTCTTTTTTAACTATACACAAAGTAGCACCAATGCTGATGCAATTCTGTTCCATTATTTGTTCTGTTTCGCTTGTGTAAGTGAACATTTTTGTTTGCACACTGGCTTTTTAGATCATTGATTCAATAATGGCACTTTTCCGAGTGGATTTCAGCGGTCGCGGTGAGCTTGCAGAACGCCAGCAGAAACTGGCCCAGATGTTATCCCGTCTGCAGAAAATCTCTGAAGGTAATTATCAGACAGTACCATGGATTGAGAGTGCATTGTTTAGATAATGTACCGTTCTATCTAAATAGTGAGAGACCATCATGAACAGTGCATTATCTAGTAATATGTCATTTTAGACCTTGTCCATTGTTGCATTCCCTTACTTGTCGAAGATGATGGTTTCTTGCATGCATTGAGTCATGTGTTGTATGTTCTAATCTGGCTGCGGAGCCTGATTATAGACCTGCATGGTTTTCCACAGTATGGGAAATGGTGAGCTTTCTCTTGTTTGGACTGCTGATCTTTCTAGCTTGCCTTTTATTTATTTTTTCTTTATTCTTTAATAGGCTGTGTAGGACGATACCTATCCCTAGTTGCCCTTGAATTTGAATAGCTTGCATGGCCATTTCAGAGGGCACTTAAGAGTCGATGGGCACTGCTGTGGGCCTGGAGTGGTATGTAGGCCGGAACAGGCTAGAATGGCAGATTTCCTTTCCTGAAAGACTGAACCTGATGGGTTTTGACAACAATCAGTGATAGTTTCAGGCTCAGCAATGTGCTAAGTAAAAGGTTGAAATTCTCTCCAGTCTCAAGTTATTGCGATGGGTTTGCATTAAGTTTTGAAAATGTATCGGGAGCAGATTTCTCTTCCCCAAACTCGCAAATCTAATGGTTGGTGTTGCTGAAGAAGGGAATAACTTTTATTCATTCTTTTCTTGTAGAGTATAATGTGGCTGTGTTCGTCACCAATCAGATGACTGCAGACCCAGGAGCTGCCATGAGGTAGGCACAGTTTGTGTGATGCTTTGCCCACAACTGGCACAGTTTGTTTGACATTTTGCCCCACATTTGGCAATTTGTTTGATATTTTGCCGCGCATCACGATGTTACATTTCTGGATAACATGTGGAAAGCACTTCCAGGTGTGGCAGGCAGAAAATGGGGATGGGAAATGATTGTCTGAGTTTGATGCAACCACACTACGTGGTTTTCTCAGGACTTAGTGCGGAATCAACTTTGAAAAACACTCCTCTTCCTTTCCTTGACCTCTCTGTCTCTATGTGTGGTGATAAACTGTCCACCAGTATCCATTACAAGCCCACCGACTCACACACTACCTTGCCTACAGCTCTTCTCTCAGTTCCTTTTCCTGTGCTGCATTTGTTCTGATGATGCCACTTTCCAAAATAGCGCTGCCAATACCCCTTCCTTCTTCCTCAATCGTGGTTTTCCACCGACTATGGTTGACAGGACTCTCAACAGCGTCCAACCAATCCCCCGGGCCACTGCTCTCACCCTCTTTCCTGTCTCACACAACCAGGGTAGGGTCCCCCTTGTCCTCATTTTTCACCTCAGCAGCCTCTGCATTCAAAGAATTACCCTCCACGATTTCCGTCAACTCCAGCATGACGCCACTACTCAACACATCTCCTCACCCTCCCTGTCAGCATTCTGCACGGACCGTTCTCTCCGGGACACCCTGGCCCACTCCTCCATCACACCCAACACCTCACCCCCTGTCCACAGACCTTCCCATGCAATTGTAGAAGGTGCAACACCTGCCCTTTATCTCCTCCCTGCTCACCATCCCAGGTTCTAAACACCCCTTTCTGGTGAAACAATGCTTCACATGCACCTCCTTCAATCTGGCCTATTACGTTTGTTGCCCCCAGTGTGGCCTATCTATTGGAAAGACCAATCGCAGACTGAGTGACTGCTTTGCTGAACTCCTTTAGACCAGCTGCAAGTAGGATCCAGACCTTCTGGTCGCTTGCCACATCAACACACCACCCTATTCTCCTGTCCACGTGTCTTTCCTTTTGCAATGTTCTAGTGAACCCCAATGCAAACTGGAGGAACAGCACCTCATCTTCCTACTGGACACTTTACAGCCTTCTAGACTCTGAATATTAAGTTCAACAACTTCAGAGAATGAACTCTCCCCTCCACCTTCACCCCATTTCCAATTATTTTCAATTTCATCTCATTTCATTCATCCATTTTATTATCCTTTTTTCTCACCTCCACTTTTTCTTTTTCCACTTCCCATTTCAGCTCTCCTTCTTGCCCATTCCCCCCCCACCACTCCCCACCAACTCCTGCAGGGCAACTGCCACATTCCTCGGGCAGTCCTTTTACAATCTGTACCTTTGTTCTGCCATTCACGCATTCTGATCACTTAATGGACACTTTTAGCATCTTCTCAGCGTTCTGTATCCTCATTTACATTTCCTTTCTCCCATTCCACACCCATCCCCCTGAACCCTCAGTACAAATCTCTGCTGATTCTCTTTGCTCTCAGCTCTGATGAAGGGTCACCTAGACTCAAAACGTTGGCTCTATTCTCTCCCTAGAAATGCTGTCAGACCTGCTGAGATTTTCCAGCATTTTCTGTTTTTGTTTCCGATTTCAGCATCCCAGTATTTTGTTTTTATCAAGCATGTGTCTGTGTTTAGTGCACAGACTAGCTCAGATCTTGTTTCACATCTTGGTTAAGAAACAATATTTTACCTCTTGTTCTAATCGATTTTTTGTTCCTTGATGTCTTGCCAAGTTTCCAGGCAGACCCAAAGAAACCGATTGGTGGTCACATTCTGGCTCACGCATCTACTACAAGGATTAGTCTGCGGAAAGGGCGAGCTGAACTGCGCATTGCAAAAATCTATGATAGGTAGTGTGACTTCACACCAACAGCATTCAGTGCAAATGTAAAGCTTTATATCATTAGATGTATCATTTGAGAAACTTGATTGTAAGTAAGAAAAATGATTTGTTATTACTGTCATTAGTAGTATGTTAATTTTTAATACTTTAGTAAAGAATATTTTAACAGTAATTTCAAACATTGATGGATATTACAGCACATATTTGCGAGCTGTAATTATAATATATTTCCCATTAATAATGTAGCTCATTTAAAAATATACTCTTCGTAAAGAATTAATAAGGACAAAGAAATGTTGGGAACAGGCCATGCTCCAACAAGCCTTTCCAGGTTTTTGTAGATTAATCTTGCCAACAGATTTGATAGAATTTTCACTCGTTGTGTGAATACGCCCATAGTGGAATAATTATGATAGTTGCTTTAATCAGCATTTTTCTTTAACAAACGAAAAGCATGCTTTCAATGCCATTAGTGGCCATTGCAAAATCAAGATTGTCCTGAATGCAGCATGCCTAATAACTTGCCTTATAAACAGAATATCCAAAGAAGCTATCTTCCCTTGATAATGATTCCATCCCATATTCCAGGGAGCAGGTCTTTTATATAACAGAATTAGTTGACTACATGTGTCATGCCACAGGATGGGTTTACTTGCAAACATAGAGCTCTGGCAGGCTGTTGTCTCAATTACAGCTGATCCTTTTGGGACTGACTCTGTTTGTTATTTTGATCTGCTTATTGGCACCTGAATGGAACTTGTTCACGTGAGCAGCAGAATAGGTCCTGCTGAGTCCATCATGACCTCATCTAGGGGAATTCCACAGGTCATCTGATTGGCCCTAGGTACACTCTCAAAGCCTGGTTTGACATGAATGGCCCAAGCATAAAAGCCACTCGCATGCCTCCTAATGCTTGATAGGGACATTTTGGACAGTGTGGGGAAGAAATCTGGTAGATCTGAGTTCCACTCCCAGTGTTCCACCCTGAACTGTAGCCCTCACTCTGCCAGAATTGCATCTACCAAGGGATTGGAATTACAAGGCTCATGGGAGTCAAGATGAGTACAGCCCCTTGTTGTTAATTGACTTGATATTGATATTCAAAAGTATGAAGCATTTGAGAAGTTTTGTTATAGATTAATTCCACTCAGTGACAAGACCACCAAATTGGTTTATTCTGAGGAATTCAGTTTGACTTAGTAACAGCAGATTTGGACCATATGGTACCTACAAAATGTCCTTTCACGTTTATTTATCTGTTGAGCTTGGAGAAGCAAGAGTGTCCCATTCCCAATTCAACAACCAACACCCAGCCCTGCCCCACTACCACCACTGGCCTCCTATTCTCATCACTTGCCACCACATGCATGCATGTCTCCTTTCCCCTCCTGACCTCCCATTCCCTATCCTTCCACATGCCCTCACCCCACCCAGCCTTCTACTTCCCCCATTTCCCTCTGTCCAGCCTCCTTTCACAGTAAAAAGTCTGACAACACCAAGTTTTAGTCCAACCTATTTATTTGATAATATACTCACAAGCTTTCGGGGTTAGTCCCTTCGTCAGGTGAATGGACAGTGAATGGAACTCTCCATTCACCTGACGAAGGGACTAACCCCGAAAGCTTGTGAGTATATTATCAAATAAATAGGTTGGACTAAAACCTGGTGTTGTCAGACTTTTTACTGTGTTTACGCCAGTCCAACGCCGGCATACCCACATCAGCCTCCTTTCCCCAGACAGCCTCCTACCCTTACCACTGTCAGTGTTGTTGGGATTTACATTAATGTTGTTACCTTTATTGGAAGGATTGTCTGGAAGTTACTGTCATAAAATCCTCCAATTTTCCTCAGTACACTACATCCAGTAATAAAATTATAATCTATCCCAGGAATCCTAAACACCAAGGCATGGGGAAAAGTAAGCAGAGAAAAATAAATACAAAGAAAATAAAGTACAGATATAAACAATTCTCCCTCCCCACAAATTTATTATGCTTTTTTCTCCTCCTACTTCCTAGTCTAATCTTCACTTAGTAACTTCCCTAAAACAGCAGCAAGTATGCATCTGCAACTCACCACTAAGTGTGCAATCTATTGCAGCATTCTTCAGATGGAACTTGTGGTGAGGCTACATACAAAATTTAAGGACAGCTGCATGAAGCATAATCATAGAAAAGATGTTTCCACTTCCTTGGCAGACCAGAACTAGGGCCGATAAATATAGACAGTTACTGATAAATTGAGTAGGGAATTCAGGAAAATTTATCTATCCAGAGAATGGTTGGAATGTGAAACTTGTCATGGCAAGGAATAGTTGAGACCAATAGCATAGATACATTTAAGGGGAAGCGAGATAAGAATAGGACATATACTTGATAGGATAACTACAACTGATAAAAATGGCCAAGGAAGCTCAAGGCGAAGCTTCAGCAGCACTGAGGCAAGGACCTGCCTTTGGGCAGCACACACATAACATGACTGATAGGATGAGATGAAAAGGAGTTGAAGGAGGACTGTGTGGAACAAAAACTGGCATAGTCTAGTGGGCTAAATGGCCTGTTTCTGTGCTTTAAGTTATATGGAATAAAAGTTGCCTTGTTTTGGCCTTGTTTTAATTTAAAAGATTTTTCTCCCATTCTCAGCCCAGACTTACCAGAGAACGAAGCTACGTTCGCCATCACTGCAGGAGGAATTGGTGATGCAAAGGAATGAGACATCTTGAATAGAGATGAGCAGAAGTTTTAAATGTTTGTCATGAAGAGACAGGTTGTTTTAGACATGGAGAGGCTCAGAGGTTCTTGTTGATTTATAAAGTGCAGCAAATTAAAAGATTGAACATATTGTTGGGTTGTCGGGAAGGTAACTGTGACAAAACTGGGTATTCTGTGTAACAAGGTGTGTTATGATATTTTGCCAATATTTACCTCCTAGGCTTTCACAAGTTCACCACTTTGGTGAGATACTTAGTGGCTCCTAATGCCTGTGGAACTGGACCCCAGTGACAGAGAACACGAGAAAAATATCTTGTACTACTGATGTGGCCTTGCACATTGAGTTCAGCGAGGTTAAAGGAAGAAGGTTAACTGATCCAGGGCATGAAGATAGAGCTCAATTCACATACTAAAGTCCTACCTTCCATCTTGAATTTTAAAATATCTACTTTGATTTGGTAAATTTTAAAGATGCAAAGTGTAACATACTGCACTTTGCGAGGTGGAGATGTGGCTGTCAATTACAGGGCAGGCTGAGGAAACTGAGGACTATGGCATTGTCACTGGAAAGAAGTCTAGGGCTTATAATTACAGTTTCCATTCTTTACACAGTCATAGTATTTAATATATTTATTATAAATAGAACTACATACAATAGCTAAAACGCTTATGTATAAGACACAATATCTGTGTCAAATACTTCCTTTAATACTTCCCCTATCACATTTTCAGTACTGCTTTGTGTAATGCAGTGAGAAATCTATTAGCATACGTGCAGTATACATTATGCAAAGCTGCAGCTGCTACGAAACTGATCCTGCAATAGAGCTCTGCCTATCAACTTTCAGGTGGTTGTTGTACACTCCACAATGTCAGGATCCTCCTCAGTACTGCATGACATGCATTTAGGCTATTGGACATGCTGGTATGTACTTCTTAAAATAACCAATAGCAGAGAGTGAAGCAAAGGCTACACCTTATCTTAGGGTTTATGAACATCATTTTAAATTTATTCAGTCCTTTGTAATTCACTCACAGACTCCTATTCTCAGGAGCACTTACCTCCAATTCACTATATCCTAAATAGGACTTGTCCTTGCATTCATTTCAGCTTAGGCACTGGCCATACAAATAACAGATCTTAACAGAAAAGGCTGCTCTTGTATGTAATAGAACCAATTCCAGCAAGCCCTGTAAAAATGCCATGCTACTTTTGTTGTTTGTGGGATCGTTTTCTCTCGACTGGAAGAGTATGCTCCCGATTACCTTTGCGTATTACCAAGATCCATAGTCCATATACAGCATAATGCAACCTCTGGGAACCTTTTGGTTTCTTTTAAGTCAACGAAAGAAGACAACAAGGCCTGTTTGAGCTCTGAGTTTTCATTCCTGACAGCTGATGTCTCCAAAAGAGCCAGAAAGAGTATAGGTAAATTACTGTTTTCAAAATGTAGATTTGTTGAATCTCTTTTGGACAGTGCCTTCGGATGAATAGTGAATTCTTGAGTGATGAAACAGTACTCTGGATAATTTGTCAATGTGTTTGTTAGTATACGCAAAATAAAATATAAATCAGAAATAACACATCCATCTCAACTCTGGCATATTGTGTTATAATCATTATAAAACATAGTAAGCTTCTTCTGCGATGTTGAATACCAATAATTTTACATGATTGATATCCCACTATGTTCTGTTGCCTCTGACATCACGCATTCATTGTGCTTATTACATGGGGGCCTCCCCCTGTCATGTAGAGTTAATGGAATGTATTTTAGGAACAGAAAATAGTCTTTGAGCCAAATAAACCCATACCTTTGTTACCTCCATCTTCCCTCATCTAAACCTATCATTGTAACCCTCTACTCCCTTCTCCCACGTATGCTTGTCTAACTTGCCCTTAAATGTATCTATACTAGGGCTAGCACTACTGCCTCACAGCTCCAGGGACCTGGGTTTGCACGCTCTCCCCATGTCTGTGCGGGTTTCTTCTGGGTGCTCCAGTTCCTTCCCGTAGTCCAAAAGACGTGCTGCTTAGGTGCATTGGCCATGCTAAATTCTCCCTCAGTGTACCCGAATAGGTGCTGGAATGTGACGACTTGGAGATTTTCACAGTAACTTCATTGCAATGTTAATGTAAGCCTACTTGTGACATAATAAATAAACTTTAAACTTAAAAAACTTAACACCAACCAACCTATGGTAATGAATTCCATATTCTCACCACTCTTGGGCTAAAAGCGTTTCTTCTGAATTTCCTTTTGGATTTCTCAGTGACTATCTTATTGTCTCTAGTTATGCTGAGCTCCACCAGAGGAAACATTGGGTGGCATTCTCCCAACCGGCCTGTGGCAGATTTGGTGGCAGACGGGCGCAGTGAATCTGGTGGGAGCCAAAAGGTTGCAAACCTGCTGACATGTAATCACATTGCAGTTCTCTCATGGTAGGTTAATATTGGGTTGTTCTTCCTGCTAGCAGGTAGCACAAATGCAATTTACATTCATTTGCACCTCATGAGCGCTTGTCCAAACAGTATCCTATCATGACTTTCAATCTTGCATCATGCCAGCGGGAATTTATCTCAGCATCACACCTGATCACTAATGAGTGGTGTGTACAAGGTGATCCTCAGTTCGCCAGAGACTTCGGGGTGAGTGCAACAACTTTCTGCCATAGTGCTGTGCTGCTCCTGACACGCTGTACATCATTGCCAGAGCAGATCTCCATTCCCACGCCGAGCTGGTCTTCGCGACCAGCCCAATGCTGCTGCACCCATGGACCCTTATGTGCCACAAGTTGAATCAGTTTTACTGGCTTAACCCAGTATTACAGGGTTTGGGGAGTTCAGGGATCTCCTTCTCCACTGGTGCCACACACCAGTGTCTTATCTAATCAGGACTGTGCTGCAGGATTTGTGCAGCCATCATAACAATGGTCTGAAAGTTCAAACAGGGATAGGGTGCGAGGTGAGACCAGCGGATGGGGGTTTCAGCATAATGCAAACAAGGTGGGGGGAGGCAATGTGAAAGGAGGGCTGGGGGGGAAGGGCAAGGGCTCATGATGGCTTGAAGAGGAGCAAGGAGACAGATGAGAATGAAGAACAATGGAAGGGAGAGGGAAGACCAAGGGAAGGGAAGCTGGACCCTGACAAGGCTGCATAAAAAGCTTGCAAACAAGGTGGTTAAAGGGACACCACATTGTTTACTGGAAAAGTTGCACAAGGATTCCAGATGCAGTGGGTTGATGTCTAAGTCAGCTATGAACACCTTGAAGGTGATGAGCTCAAGTGGGGAGAGGGGGTTGTTGAATCAAGAAACTCTTCTTCTGGAGGCTGCGAGCAGTTTTACCCTGGGTTGCTGATGTCCTGCACGGTCTGATAAAGGCAGGTGACGTAAAGAAAGTGCTGGACTGGTATTTAAATATGGCACTGGGACCTTTGAACCCGCCACAGGTGGACAAATCAACTGCTGGCCTGTCAGGTGACTCGGAGGGGAACATACTTGTGCATAATTACTTAGGTCCCAAATGTTGAATCTAGCGTGGAATCCCGCTATTCTGGTCACCATGACAGGTGCTGCAGGAGATGCTCACCACTGCGCTTTGACTCAAAATGGGAGATTTCTGTCCATTTCTCTGTCCCCCAATTTTCTGTCTTCGCCAAATTTAGAAATGCTTGTTTTTGATTCTGAAGTCCAAAATGTTGCTAGTTTCTTATTCTTTTTCTTATTTCAAATATCACATCGCCTTCTAAACATTAAAGTGGTAAACTTAAACCAATAGCCAATAAAATCCTGCATCTCATTTTTGTGCAAATCATTAAAAGGCTGTTGCAGGTCATTTATCTGGAACCCATAGGACCTATGCATCTTGGACTAATGCCAATGACGAAGGACTGCTTGATGCCTTGCCAAGGTTTAACTAAATAAAACCTGTTCTCATCACATTACCTCTTGACATGTATTCATTGTGAGAACACACCATTAAGTCAAAACATCTTGTTCTCATCATTTAATTCTATCCCTATGCATCAACCTTTCTCAGAAGTAGAAATTAGGCAGTAGCGATGAACAAATGTTTGTTTATGAAGTGTTGCATCTGAGGAATCATGTTCTGTGCCTGGAACATAGAAGCAGGAGTAGTCCATTCAGCCCCTCAAGCTTTTTCACCATTCAGTTAGATTTTCCCTGATCCGTATCTTAGTGCCATTTATCAACTTTGATTCCATAATATCTTATCTCAATTCCAATTCTGAACCTATTTCATTGACCCTCAGCCTCAACAACCTTTGGGGAGAAAATTCCAGATTCCCACCATCCTTAAATAAAGAAATGTTTCCTAATATTATACCTGTACAGCATAATGCTCCTTTTAAGATTATGACCTTTGCTACTCCTTCACCCACCAGAATTGGACAAATCTTCTATACTCAATACTCTACAAGTTTCTACACAATCAGTCCTCATTTAACCCTTTTGGCCCCAGGATTATTTTGGTCAATCTGTGCTACATCCCTTCAAAGTTAATACATCCTTCCTGACACGTGTGCCAGAACTGAATATAACATATAATAATGGGGTCTCTCCCGCGCTCGGTACAGTTGTAACAATACTTCCACTATTTTGTGTTCCAACCATTGAGATACAGGCCAACATTACAGTAACTGTTGTAATGATTTCTTTGTACCTGTGATTTCTGTATGTGAACCCTTAAATCTCACTGCAGCTTCCAGAGCTCCTGGCTGCTTGCCAGTTAGACTTGGCTACCTGGACAATGATTTCACAGTTTGCATGTGACAACTCTCTGAAATGCATTAAGTAGCGAGGAGGATTGCATCAGACTTAAGGAGGCTGGACAGACTGTTGAAATAGGCAGTCACATGGAATTTCTACAGAGAAGGGTAAAGTGATCATTTTCAATCTCTGATGTCTTCTAACATGGACCAACATTATTGTAAACAAATGAACTGGTCCTAATTCCCAAACATTCCCATTGTAGACCTCCATCATATGGTTATAATTCCAGCATTTATTCTGCTCTTGCCTCTTCACATTGAATTTGGCAACATGGAATATAATTTGCCATTTTCAACCTGACTCCACAATCTGCACGTGATCAACCTGCTCTTAATTGCTCACAATGCGCACTTATTCTGTGGTGTTGTTGAATTATAGAATGCCTCCAGAAGGAGGCCATTTGGCCCATCTAGCCTGCACTGAAAACAATCCAGCCAAGCCATATCCCGCATATTTAATTACCTTAACCCTGCAGATTTACCCTGCTAATCCCCTGATACTAAGAGCCGATTTAGCATGGCCAATTGATATAACCTGCACATCTTTGGAGTGTGGGAGGAAACTAGAATACCCAGAGGAAACCCATGTAGACAGAGGGAAAACATGCAAATTTAACACAGTCACTCAAGGCCGGAATTGAACCAGGCTTGCTGGCACTGTAAGGCAGCAGTGCTGACCACTGTGCCATAGAGTCACCCTGGCACTGGTCACGGCTGGGATCCTTCAGTTGTGACGTCCCAGGATCCTTGGGTTCTCATCCTGGGACCTTTGGGCTCTGTCCCCTCACCCCTACCTCCCCCCCGCAAGTCATGTTTCATCAGACCAGATTCAAAACATTGGCTCTATTCTGTCTCTATAGATGCTGTCAGACCTGCTGAGGTTTTCCGGCATTTTATGTTTGGGAACTGTTGGTTTCCTATTTCATTACTTAGAGGTCGACGTGTTTATTGTTTTGGGGGAAGATGAGTGCATGGGTGGCACAGTGGAGTTAGCACTGCTGCTTCACAGCACTGGAGACTGGGTTCAACTTGGGTGATTACCCATCGAGCCTGCCTGTACTGACAACAATCCCACCCAGGCCCTATCTCATAATCTCTGCCAATCCCCCTGACACTAAAGGGCAATTGAGCATAGCCAAACCATCTAACCCACACAAATTTTGACTAGTAGGAAACCAGGGCCCTTGGGGAAAACCAATACAGTCACAGGAAGTTTTTCTGTTCTCCCTGTGTTTGCTTTGGTTTTCGCCAGGAGCTCTGGTTTCCTACCACAGTTCAAAGATATGTGGGTGAATGGATTAGCTACGCTCAATTGCGCCTTCATGTCAGTGGGATTAGCAGGGTAAATAGGTGGGGTTACAGGGAAAGAGACTAAGTGGGATTGTTCTTGGTGCAGACTCGATGGGCAGAATGCCCTCTTTCTGGGGCAGCACGGTGGCATGGTGGTTAGCACTGCTGCCTCACAGCGCGGGACCCAGGCTTGATTCCCGGTTTGTGGGGGTCACTGTCTGTGTGGAATCTGTGCATTCCCCCCATGTCTGCGTGGGTTTCCTCCGGGCACTCCAGTTTCCTCCCAGTCCGAAAGACATGCTGGTTAGATGCATTGGCCGTGATAAATAGCATACCCAAACAGGAGTGTAGTGACTAGGGAATTTTCACAGTAACTTCATTGCAGGGTAAGCCTACTTGTGACACAAATAAACCGTAGGGATTCTACGAGATGTTTAAATATCCACACAAGGGTTTGTCATTTACTAAAATAAGATGAAAAGAGTGCAGTTGTTCCACACCTGCTGAGATTGTTTTGTGTGTTTATTATTATTATGCAGTGTGGTTTCAGTGGTGGATCTGAGAGGTGAATCATCGCCAATGCTGCTCATGGAGCTGCCCAGTTCCACACTCCACACAGTCAGTTGCCCAAGGGCAGCATGGTGGCACAGTGGTTAGCACTGCTGCTTCACAGCTCCAAAGACCAGGGTTCGATTCCTGGCTTGGGTCACTGTCTGTGTGGAGTTTGCACATTCTCCCCGTGTCTGCATGGGTTGCCTCCCACAGTCCAGCAATGTGCAGGTTATGTTGATTGGCCGTGCTTAAAATTTGCTCCTTTGTGTCCTGAGGGGCGTAGGTTAAAGGGATTGCAGGTAAATGTATAGGGATATGAGGGTAGGTCCTGGGCGGGATCGTGTTCAGTGCAGACTCGATGGGCCGAATGGCCTCTTTCTGCACTGTAGGGTTTCTACGAAATCAGGCTTTGTCCCAGAGACCTCATTCACCAGCATGGCCCTCTGCTGATTGGTGCAGCCGCCCTCACCGGATGTGACGCGCTCTCGCTGTCGTCACTGTTGCTGGGCTGACTGGGTTCCGGCGGGAGAGGTGGCTGTTCCGGAGGGGGGGGAGGAGGGAGCGGCTGTTCCTGGAATTAGCAGCGGGAGGGAGGGAGCGGCTGTTCCGGGTTGGCTTCCGGCAGGAGGGAGGAGCTGTTCCGGCGGCTGGCTGTCGATCCTGTCACACGCACTGCGGCTTCTTTTGTTTTCCCCCACCCCCGACACCGCGAGAACCCACTGAAAATGAGAGGCTTCGGCGGAGACCGTGACCGCGGCAGAGACCGGGGAAGGTAGGCGGCGGCGTGACCGGGACCGGGTGGTTTTATTTTGGGGTGGGGAGCGGGAAATGATCACTTTCCAGTGGAGCCGGTTGGGGCCTTGCACCGGTTTCAGGCCTGAGGCTTCGGGGCCTAGTTGCCGCTATTGGGTAGTTGGCCGGCCGCTTGTTATGGTAGTGGGGGGGAGGGAGAGCGGGCTTGAGGAGGTTGTTGCCGGCGGTGAGGGAGCGCCGGTTGGGGCTGGGAACGGCTCATTCCGGTTGGCGCCGGTCTCTCGGAGCGGTGGGTCCCGCCTTCCGTCCTTTCGCGGTTTGATTGGTTCCAGGGCCAAGGCTGCCCTCGTGTCTGATTGGATGGTTGAGCTGTCAGTCATCGCCCTGATTGACAACCGAATGGGCCTATCCGGCAGTGGTTTGCTCATAGCCCTGCCTACATCCGGGTATTTGCACCTGCCTCTGTCCGTGATGTCACAAACCCCGCCACGCGTCAAGTGGGAGCCGGCCGTTCAGCCCATCGAGCCCAACCCTGCTGTACTTATAGTGCGATTTACACTGGCAATGGCACTGCCCAGGCCTGGCCCACCGCACTGTCAGTTACTGCACTGGTCATAAAACTCAAATGATTTGGAGATGCTGGCGTCGGACTGGGGTAAACACAGTAAGAAGTCTCAACACCAGATTAAAGTCCCAACAAGTTTATTGGGTTGCAAACGCCACTAGCTTGCGGAACTGGTTGGGTGGGAATTCTCGTCACAAACAGGGCATAATAAAGTCGCAAACTCAATTCATATGAATAATGGTTGGAATGTGAGTTTTTACAGCTAATCACGTCTTAAAGGTACAGACAGTGTGAGAGAAGAGAGCATTAAGCACAGGTTAGAAAGATGTGTATTGTTTCCAGGCAGGAAATTTGGTGAGATTTTGCAAGTCTAGGCAAGTCATGGGGGTTACAAACAGTGCGATGTAACCTAAGATCTGGTTGAGGCTGTACTCGTGCGGCTCTTGGCTATCAGTCTCTGAAACTCAAAATCAAAACTCAAATGCCAGAGAATCATAGAATCCCCACAGTGCAGAGGGGGACCATTCAGCCCATCAAGCCTTCAGTGACCACAATCCCAACCAGACTCTATCCACATGATCCCATGTATTTACCCATCTAATCCCCTGACACTGGGGTCAATTTAGAATGGCAAACCTTTGGACTGTGGGAGGAAACTAGAGCACCCACACGAAACCCACGCAGTCACGGGGGAGAATGGGCAAACTCCACACAGTTAGTCGCCCATGGCTGGAATTGAATCTGGATCCCTGGCAATGTGAGGCACAGTAAGAAGTCTGACAACACCAGGTTTAACTCCGCTGGTGTTGTCAGACTTCTTACTGTGTTTACCCCAGTCCAGTGCCGGCATCTCTGCATCGTGACTGTGAGGCACAGCAGTGCTAACCTCTGTGCCAGGATATCACATCCTGAGGTGGGCTCTCCATTATTCTGATGTGGGCACTTGCTGGTCTGCAGTTTTACCTATTTCTGATTGAGATCCAACCTCCTTTCTCACTAGCAATGGTCCACGGTTTGGTGGTGGGCCCAACCGTGGGGGCCCCTCCCTTGGGAAGAAATTCGGACAGCCCGGAGAGCGCCTGAGGAAGAAGAAGTGGGACCTGGATGAGTTGCCTAAATTTGAGAAGAATTTCTATGCAGAGCACCCTGAAGTGGTTCGATTAAGCCCGGTGGGTATTCATGTTCAGGAAGTTCGAGTATGGATCCACGATGTGAATGTTAACTGTTGCTATTCAAGCCGTTAGAGAACTGTGTCAGGGATGGCACCTCAGTGAGTGCTGTGATATGTGGCCTCTGTGTACACAGTGGGCTGAATAACCTTGTCTGTATCATCCCCTTCACATCTGTTCTCAGCGTTCCACGATGCTCCACAACCAAATTATTACTTTCAGTCAACAAACAAGGGGCTATACTGTTCCGTGGTACATTATTGAATTTTAGATGTCTGCTTTTTTTAAAAAAAAGCTTTCGGCTGCCAAGGTACTGAAATTTTAATAATGGAGTTAATTTTAAAACTTCCCATCTCAAACTTCATGAAAATAAGGACACGTGGATTTGGAAGTACTGATTAACAGGGGAGGTGGAGAGAGATAATGGGAATGTGTTTCAATTGATGGAATGTGGCCATTGATGTCCTCCCCCAGTGTTCTATTCTGGAGCATCAGCTTTTTACTATATTTATGCATGACTTTGATAAAAGAGGGAGCTGTATATTTTAAGTTTGCTGACAGCACAGAGTGTCAGGCACAGTAAATAGATGGAAGCAGAAATGATTCAGAGAGTGGGCAAAACTGGCAGCTTGAAATCGGCGTGGGAAAAATCTTGAGGCTCGTCCACTTTGGAGCTCTGATGGATCAGAGTATTTTCTAACAGGTAAGAAGCAATCAGTTGTAGGGGAACAGAGATTTGAGAGCACACCTACCGAAATCACAAACTAGAAACTAGAAGCAGGAATAGGCCATTCGGCCCTTCGAACCTGCTCCGCCATTGGTTTTGATCATGACTGATAGAATTCAATATCCCGATCCCCCTCCCCCATGTCCTTTGATCCTTTTAGCCCCAAGCACTATAGTGCTGAAAGAGGTAAGAGATGGGGAGGGGTAAGGTGACAGGGGAGTTTGAAAACAAGAAGAAGGAATGATTAAGTTTGCTGATGAGATAAAGCTAAGCAGGAAAGTAAGTTGTGAAGAGGACATAAGGAAGTTACACAGGGATATGGATAGGTTAAACAATTGGGAGAAGATCTGGCAAAGAGAATATAATGTGGGGAAATTGTGAAACTGTCCATTTTGCTAGGAAGAATAAAAAATTATCAAATATTGAGACTGTAGAGCTGTGAGATTTGGAGAGGTCTGAGCCCCCTGGTGCATGATACTCAAAACATTAGTATGCAGGTTCAGTAAGTAACTGGGAAAGCAAATAGAATGTAATTGTGAGGGGGATTGGATATAAAAGCAGGAAGGTTATACTTCAGTTATACAAGGCACTAGTGAGAATGTGTATAATATTGGTCTCCTTATTAGGAAAGATGTAAACATGTTCGAAGCAGTTCAGAGAAGGTTTACTGGCCTGATACCTGGAATAGTTGTCTTACAGGGAAAGGATGGATAGGCTAGACTTGTATATGCTGGAGTTTAGAAAAGAAAGAGGTGACTTGATTGAAACACACAGGTCTTGAGGGGCCTTAACAGGGCTGATGCGGAGGATGTTCCATCGAGTGAGAGAATCTAGAACTAGGGAATCACTTCAAAAATAAGGGCCACTTAAGACAGATGAGAATAATTTGTTTCTCTGAGGCTGGTGAGTCTTTGGAGCTTCTTTCCTCAAATGACAACAAAAGCAGAGGCCTTGAATGGTTTCGAGGAAGAATTGGATAGATTCTTGAACAGCAGGTGAAAAAAAGTTTATCAGGGTAGGTGGGAGGTTACTGTCATGCTACTGATCTGCAGAGCAGGTTCAAAGGGCCAAATAGCCCACCCCCTCTCCTAACTCATGTTTATGTATACATCAGCGAACCATGGATCGAAGGTGAATGGGACTTGATGTAAGTAGGATACAGCAAACATAATTTTGGGTGACCTTAAAACTATAGAAGGTGGGAGACTAGTCAGAAATGTGTTGGAATAGTCCAAGTCTGAAAGTAATAAAAGCATGGGTGAGTGGTTTGACAGCTGCTGAGCTGAGGCAGGCATGAAGTTGGGACTTCAAAGTGTGTAGTTTTGGTGATGGAAAGTTTAGGTACTATCTTTGGGCTGTTCACAGTTCCTAATAGTTTGCTTGACTCAGATAGTTGCTCGCAAGTCTGAGGCTCTGGAGCAGAGTTGTGACCAAAGACACTGGTTTTCAAGATATTTAATTGGAGAAAAATTCTGCCCATCCAGTTTTGAGGATGCGATATTGTCTTTTGTTCCAACGAATACCGAGTGGTGTAATTGATGTTAACAGTTGTACAGAGCTCTGGCTAGACCCTGTCTGAAATGCTGTGTTCGCTCTAGCCACTTCACTTCAGGAAGGATATATTGGCTTTGGAAGGGTGCAGTGCAGAATGATGAGAATGATAATTGTAACGCAAACAGGCCATTTCAGCCAGATGGTTCAAGGAGGTGTTTATGTCCCATGAGTCTCCAGTCTTACCATTAAAGAATGCTATTTCTTTCTCCAGAACTTCCGCGTAAATGCATCAATGTTATTCACCTTAACTTTGCACTCAAATGTACACTTTTAACACCGGGCAAAATTCCTCCCTGATTTCATATTGGATTTATTAGTATTTGTCCTTTATTTATGGACCCAATTTCTGTTTTTTTCTGTAGGAAACATCTCGCATCTGTGTCAGACACTTCATGATCTCTGCTATTCATTTCTATCCCTTTAAAGATGTGATCCCAGTCCTTGCCTGGTTTTTAATTTCCATATTAACGTAAATTGATTTCTTCACCCTATTTAGGCACTTCAGGTCCTCCTTAATCTTTCCCCAAAATGTACCACTCATGCTTCGTTTGCCAATTGCATACTTATTCTAAATGTTATTAATGCCTTCCTGTATTTGTCATGGTTCTCTTTATTAACAACATACCCTCCCTATCATTTCTGCCAGTTTCTGTGTCCACATCATATGGTGAACAACTGTGGTCCCAGTATGCATCTCTGAAACACCGTTTCTCATTTTTCTGCCAGTCTCCTAGTCTTGTTTTCTGGTTTGCGATTGGTTCAGTGTGCATTCTGCTGCCTACGCCTGCTTCCTAGTCACGAGAGTGAATTGAAGGACATTTGATGTTGAAACAGGAACTAAATGGCTAAATTATGAGGACAAATTGCATAGGCTAGGTTTTAATCCCTTAAATGCGGAAGTTTGCAGAGTGATTTAATGGAGGTGTTAAAAGATGATCAAAGAAGCTGATAGCAACTACTTCCTGGTGGAGGAAATTTAGAATAAGAGAGCTTAACTTTAAAAATGAGAATTAGGCTTCCAGACATCAGTAAGATTGATGTCGGGAAGCACACAGAGGGTTAACAGAAATCTGAAACTTTTAAGAAACTTAAGTCAGTTAAAAATGTTGATAGATTTTTCTTGTGCGTTCTTAAAGATTATGGACTCAAAGTGAGTAATAGATATTAGTTTACTTAACAACCATGAACTCACTGAACTGCAGAACAGCATGCATGGCTGAATGGCATCTTCCTGATCCTGTTTCTTCATAATGTAGGAACTGTTACTGTTATTTGTTGAGTAATTTTACAACTACTGGAGTGGATTCTAAATTCTGCAGCCAAAGAAAGAACAAAGAAAAAGAAAATTACAGCACAAGAACAGGTCTTTCGGCTCTCCAAGCCTGCACCGATTGTGCTGCCTGACTTAACTA
This sequence comes from Carcharhinus amblyrhynchos, assembly GCF_965287045.1. Lineage (NCBI taxonomy): Eukaryota > Metazoa > Chordata > Chondrichthyes > Carcharhiniformes > Carcharhinidae > Carcharhinus > Carcharhinus amblyrhynchos. The sequence goes on along the minus strand of NC_137358.1, from coordinate 13,805,759 downwards.
AAACCCGCTACCCTTCCGGGGACCGTATACCTGTATTCCCATCTCAGTCATGTATTTGTCAAGGCACCCCTTAAAAGTCATTACCGTATCTGCTTCTACTACCTCCCTCAGCAATGAGTTCCAGGCACCCACCACTCTGTTTAAAAAAAAAATCTGCCTCGTTCGTCTCCATTAAACCTTGCTCCTTGCACCTTAAACCTATGCCCCCTAGTAATTAACTCTTCCACCCTGGGAAGAAGCTTCTGACTATCCACTCTGTCCATGCCTCTTACACTCTTGTAGACTTCTATCAGGTCTCTCCTCAATCTCAGTCACTCCAGTGAGAACAAACCAAGTTTCTCCAACCTCTCTTCATAGCTGATGCCCTCCATATCAAGCAACATCCTGGTAAATCTTTTTTGTACCCTCTCCAAAGTGTCCACATCCTTCTGGTAGTATGGCGACCAGAATTGAACACTATATTCCAAGTGCGGTCTAACTAAAGTAGTATAAAGCTGCAACATGACTTACCAATTTTTAAGCTCAGTGCCCCAGCCGATAAAGGTAAGCGTGCCGTATGTCTTCTTGACTGCCTTCTTCACCTGCATTGCCACTTTCAGTGACCTCTGTACCTGTACACCCAGATCCCTTTGCCTATCAATACTCTTAAGAGTTTTGCAGTTTACTGTATATTTCCTATCTGCATTAGATCTTCCAATCTGCATTAGATCTTCCAAATGCGTCGCCTCGCATTTGTCCGGATTAAACGCCATCTGCCATCTCCGCCCAAGTCTCCAACTGATCTATATCCTGCTGTATCCTCTGATGGTCCTCATCACTATCCGCAAATCCACCAATCTTTGTGTCGTCTGCAAACTTACTAATCAGTCCAGTTACATTTTCCTCCAAATCATTTATATATGTGTATATATATATTAGAAACACTTCTGCCATACCCAGCTGTAAAAAGTGGTGGACAATTAAAAGCTCGCTGGAGGAGAATGTTGCACAAATATTCCCATCCACGGTGATGGGGGAGCCTAGCTCAGTACAGAAGATGAGACTGAAGCATTTTCAGCCAGAAGTGCCGAGTGGATGAACCACCTCGGCCTCCTCTGGATGTCTCCTGTATGATGTGGATATGCCGGTGTTGGACTGGGGTAAACACAGTAAAAAGTCTGACAACACCAGGTTTTAGTCCAACCGATTTATTTGGTGGTAAACTTACTTGGTTGGACTAAAACCTGGTGTTGCCGGGAAGGGGACAGAGAGAGAGGCGTTGGCTGAGAGCAGAGAGGGGGAACTGTCTCCTGCATCACAGTCTTCAACCCATTTGATTCACTCCACATGAGTAGCTAAAGGCACAGGATTCAGCAATGGTTATGGACTGTAGAAATAGGTCCTACAACAAACCAGAAGGGACAGGCCATATTAGATTTAGGAAGGTGCAATCAGACAAAATTTCATGTTCTCTGGATTTGGAAACCATTTCTTTACATTGAAAGATGAGAGAGGAAAACAAAGACCATTATGGAGCAATTAGCCTAACATTTGCTGGTAAATTACAAGAGGTCATACTTGGCAATAGAGTGATTGAACACATTGCAAACTTTCAGCTGATTAGAGAGAGCCATGGGTAAACAGTTACTCATGCACAATACAGTGATCACATTATTTGAAGAGGTGGTTAACGTAAAGCACAGGGCAATGTCGATGGGTTTTGTTCATGTGGACTGACGGAGGCATTTTATAAAAGTTTCTCAAAGGAGACTGTCAGCCAAAGTTGTAGCCTGTGGAATTGAAGGCAAATTATCGATCTATTCACAAAATTGGTTGAGAAGCCCGAGGCAGCAGGGATAATGGATAGACATTCTAGTTAGCAGGAGTAGTGGTGTCCTGCATGATTTCTGTTGGGGCTTCAACTTCTCACCATAGTAATTAACAGTTTCGATGATGGGATCGAAATCCAGATATCCAGATGTGTTGACACAAAGGTGAATGCCATTGTCACCTGTGAATGGCTAAAACTGTGGCAAATATGAGGTCATTTAGCTTGAACCAAAGAGACTAAAGTGGGGTAGTTTAAGTGGTGGAAAGCTGGAAACAGTGAAGGTCTAGGTATGCAAATCATCAAAATGGAAAAAAAAAATCAGGAAAGCCAATGGAATGTTGACCTTTCTGATTAGAATACAAGGGGATAGAAGTCATATTTCAATTAAGCAAAGCCATGGTTACACCACAAATGGAATGCTGTGGACACTTCTGGGCTACACCTTGGAAAATATATTTTGCCTTTAAGGATATGGTGGTTTAATAAAATGGCATCTGGTTTAAATTGCAAGGCAAGATTGCACAAACCTCAGATGTATTTCCTAGAATTTAAGAGGTTATGGGGGTGATTTGGTCAAAGTTTTCATGATATTAAAAGGGACAGACAAATTAGATGGAGGGAAAATATTTCTGATTGTGGAGTCTAGGATTGATGCAGAATCTGAAAATTGAGTAACGTTTTTGTAATAAAATTAAGAAAGAAGTTTGAAATTCCCTTCTGCAAATGACAATTGATGGAAGATGAATTGTAAATTTTAAAAATGAGACTGATAGATTTTAGGGGGATTAAGGGAAATGTGGAGTTAGGTCACAAATCAGCCATGATCTCATTGAATAGCAGAACAGACTGAAGGGACTCCTGTTCTATATTGCCAGCTGTGACAGTGCACTGCAATTTAAAATTCATCTGGCTTCCCACACAGCAGTTAAATTTTTTTTAAGTTTATTTATTATTGTCACAAGTAGGCTTATATTGACACTAATGAAATTACTGAAAATCCCCTAGTCGCCACACTCCAGCGCCCGTTTGGGTACACGGAGAAATTAGCACGGTCAGTTCACCTAACAACTTCTGCACTGTGGAAGGAAACCCATGCAGACTCTGCACAGACAGCGATCCAAGCCAGTAATCGAAACTGGATCCCTGGCACTATGAGGAAGCAGTGCTCACCACTGTGTGAAGGTGTTACCCCTGCTATGTTGCCACTGTTGATAAACCAGCAGTTTACCAAATTGTTCCACTATGTTGCTAGCAATACTTTATCTCAAAAACATGCTGTGCTTGTCACAATCTTGGGATATAACTGCAGTTATGTTGGCAAAGGTAACAGAGAGCTTACAAACAACAAATACCTGGGTATTTATCACACGGCTAATGTGAAAGTGACTGCCCTTGATGCAACATTGACTGAGTTTGCTACGATGGAGACTTAGTAAGCAGGGAGTCTGGGTGAGAGGGGAGAAACTGAACTAGACCAGCTATAAATACCATGGCCACTGAGCAAGTCAGAAGCTGGGAATTCTGTGGTGGGTAACTCACCTGACACCTCAAGAGTGCCAGAAGTATAATAGTATGCTTTCCACTTGCCTGGATAAGTGTTGCTCCTACAACACAAGGAGCAGCCCCCTTGATCAGTACCCCATACACCATCTTAGACGTTCACTCTCTCCACCACTGGCAGACAGGGGCAATAATGTGTACCATCAATAAGAGGCACTACAGCAACATTGTAAGGCACCTTCCAAACCCATGATCTCTACCATCCAGAAGATCCAGGTTAGCTGAAACATGGGAACGCCACCGCCTGCAAGCTTGATTCCCAAGTCGTGCACCATCATGACTTGGAACTACATCATTGTTCCTTCACCCTGGGAGTACCTGCACATGGACTGCATGTTGTGAGGGTGAAGTGGATGTCCTAGCCATTTTCAGTGGAAGAAAATACAACGTTGTAACAGGTCAGAACCTCGTCCTCAAATTGGGGATGTGTAGCTGACAGTGTGGCATAACACCAGAAAATATTTGATTAGTTTTGGACAAGACAGTTCAATGGGAACAAAACTGAATGCATGAAACCTGTTAGGCAAACAGGAACATCACTAATAGGTTAGAAAATAAAGAACTGAATGAGAGAAGAGTGGGCTGGATTAGAGAAAATTATTGAAAGCAGCATCGCAGGCCAGTAAAGACTGAATGCTAATAGCATTGTGATTTATTTCCCAAGTTGGAGCTATTTTCTTCAGGAGAAATCTCATGGAGTCCTGTAAAGTTGTGTTGGGCATTGTGGATATGGAGAGAATGTTTTCAATTGTGTCAATAAACACAAGATAGTTATTAAATAATAAAATAGGGGAGTAAGGACAACTTCCTTTAGTTATGGAAAGGCAGAGGATATTGCCTTTGACTTTTGAGGGTCTGTCTCTTCTACCTTTCCTTACTGAAATTGCAGAACTATTTTAATTGAAATTTCTTTTTGCCTTTTGGCAGTATGATGTGGAGGACTTCCGCCGAAAGAAAGAGATTACAACAAAGGGAACAGACTGTCCCAAACCTGTGTTCCAGTTTCACCAGGCAAATTTCCCTTGTGAGTGTCAACCATGTTTGATGAAGCTACTCTTGCATTTTTCCTACTCTCTTTTGGTGGCTGTTTCATTTTTTAATATACATCACACGTTGTACGTACGAGATACATTTCTATATGAAGTCCATTTAAAGAGTGTTTTGAAGGTATGGGGAGTAATAGGTTATTTAACTCTGCTTTCCCCATTGCGTTGGATCTTGGTACAAACAGATTGTGTAGTTAAGATTGTCAAAAGGTGTGCAACGATGGGACTAACGTGGGTGATTTGAGATCCCAGGCAAGTGCATTTAAACATCCATCGTGCACTTGTGCAGAAATTCTTTGATGTAGAAAACCTGCTGATGTTCCTGCAGAGGTTGGCCGATCTGTACAGAATTAGGGGCTTGCTGCTTATATTGGATTATATATGTTAAACTACGAAACGGGAGATGTTTGTTGTGAGTTGCATTCCTTCAAACTATCATAAGCTGTAATGTTGCATAGGCTATAATAGCTTCAGCCAGGCGATTTCTTACTCAAGTTAGAGTTGATGAACTAGTAACATGGCTGGGCGTTTTAACTACAAAAACTGAAAATTACTGACTACCGTTAGCAGCCATTCCCATGAGTTCTGATGTTGGACTTCTATCAGAACTGGGAGAAATTACAGGAGAACAGCACTTACAAAGGGACCAAATGAAGAAAGGAAGCTAAAACACATACATTCATGCAAGCATATGTTCTGATTAGTTGTGGCCTGGAAATTGGGAGAATATTAAATATTTGAAATCGTATAATAGGAGTCCAAATAAGCACTTTACAGGTCACATTACCCGTGTATATTCTTCTCCGTTTTTCTTTATTGTGTTTTTTTTAAATGTTATTCCTCTCTAATTTCTTCTAGTTCTGATAAAACTGTTCTGAGGGTTTGATTTCCAATCTCTGCAGATTGTATGATTTTTCAACACCCATTGTGAATATTTTGCTTTTCATTTTCTAGCCTACGTAATGGATGTTCTGTGTTCACTCAACTTTGTGGAACCAACGCCAATCCAGTGCCAGGGCTTTCCCGTGGCACTGAGTGGGCGTGATATGGTTGGAATTGCACAGACTGGATCTGGCAAAACTCTGGCTGTAAGTACTTTTCAGCCTTTCTCCCCTTTGTGTGAAAGATTACATTTTAATGATTCCTGGGTAAATTGCCAGTTTAAATTACAGTTGAAATTTTTATTTGAAGCTGTTCAGCTTTCACATGTACTGCTATCTAGGAGCAGGCAGCCATTTGGGTACATGGAGTCATGCAGCTCATTGAACGTTTTTAAGGCAAGGATAGATACATTTTTGAACGGTAAAGGAATTAAGGGTTATGGTGAGAATGGCAGAGCAGGCTTGAGGGGCCAGATGGCCTACTCCTGCTCCTAGTTCTTAGGTAATTGCATGGCATTTTCAGCAAGTATGTTACTGATACACCAAGAAGAAAATTTTGTTATTCTAAATCTTTGTATTTTTAGTTTATACTTCCGGTCCTTAAAGTTTATACTATATTCTTAGTCTTTCGCTGAGTTTCTGCTTCCAGAAGTTCATCAACAAGGGGCGGCATGGTGGCACAGTGGTTGGCACTGCTGCTTCACAACACAAGGGGCCCAGGTTCAATTCCCAGCTTGTGTTGCTGTCTGTGTGGAGAATGCACATCCTACCAGTGTCTGTGTAGGTTTCCTCTGGGTGCTCTGGTTTCCTTCCACAGTCCAAAGATATGCTGGTTAGGCTGATTGGCCATGCTAAATTGCCCCTTGGTGTCAGGGGTACTAGCTAGGGTAAATTCATGAGGTGATGGGGATAGGACCTGAGTGGGATTGTGATTGGTGCAGACTCAATGGGCTGAATGGCCTCATTCTGCAGTGTACAGATTCTATGATCTAAGGATGATAGGGATGGCCCATTCCTGTTAATACAGGATCTGAGGTAGAAATCAAAAACTGTTCCGTTGCAGCTTGGCTGATAGCTACATTGTTGGAGGTGCCATCTTCTGGCTAAGACATTACATCAAGATTCTGACTGCAATCTAAGTGGATATAAACAATTCAAAGAAAGGCAGGGAATTTCTGGCTAACATCTATCCCCCAACCAAAATCACCAGAAAATAATTGGCTGCTCGTTTCAGTGCTTGTTGAACTTTGTGCACAATCTGGCTGTTGTGGCAGACTATAAATCAACAGAAAAGTGTTGTAAAAAGTGCACACTCTCATTTTGCTACTCTAGAATTATATTAGAATTGCTTCACTCAATAGTCCATGTATAGCAGGTCCTCTTCACATCGACCCCCCATTGTCCTCTCGAGCCTGAATGAACGTGAGTTCGTTGTTGCATCCCAGAATTTAGTCTTCCCTTTTCTCTGCCCAAGTTTTAAAAAAATCCTTATATTCATACTCAAGTCATACGGCCAATATGTTGCAGGCTAAATTAGATTTAAATAAATCTGGTTCATTGCTAATTAGCAGCCAAATAGTTTGCCAACATTTATCCAAAAGTAACTGCAATCAGATCAAATTTAAACATTAAAAATACACTTTCACCTGCATGCACCAGGCCTAACATTTTCAGGGATATTTAGTGGATAAGTAAAACAACTTTATGTCCTTGAGGTGGATTTCAGTGAGTCGCTTGGCAAAGTAAAGAATGGCAGATAAATCCATCAGGCCCAGTTAGGAGTTCCTAGCAATAGTGGTGCTCTTGGGAATGTGAAAGATTTTTGAGAGGTCATTTCAGCATTTGAGAGATAACTAGGTTCCAGGAGATACAGACAAGCTTAGATCTTTGGTAAAGTATTCATACTTGGTGACATTTAATGCCATGTCAATAAAAGCTGGAGAGGACAGTGAGGGTCTAAGTGAAGGGGTTCTCACCTACATGAGTTCATTGCTGCATCCAGAATTTAGCCTTCCCTTTTCTCTACCCAAGTTTTAAAAAAGTTCCTTATTAGGATGAGAGCTGCTGGCATTTCCTGCATTCCCCATTGTTAGCTACCCTTGAAGTTGGCGTTAGGCCGTCTCAACTAACCAAGAACATTGCTCTGTTAGTAGCATTTTTATCTTTGAATCAGAAGTTGTTAGATTCAGAACCAATTCAGAGACTATGTGAAGCAGCTAAAGATGAGTGTAGGGCACATTGCTGAGAGGTTCACTGATATCTGGCACTGAGGTGATTTAGCCATGAAGATAGTGCCAGGCATGGCTCCATGGGAAAGTTGCTTTCAGTTTTACATGAATCCTTGGTGCCACGTGCACTGAAAGTTTCATTGTAGGATTTATATGTACCGATACTAAGAATATAAATAAATATTGGCCTGTAACTTCCTGGCTCCCTAGTGTCAGATTTTGGGGGTACCCCAAAGATGCGCTGGGGAATCCCTCTTGGAATTGTCCAGCAGACCTTCCCAGGACCAGTGTGCTGTCCTGAGAACCATCCAACAAAGTGAGTTAGAACTATCTGAAATTGGCGATTTATCAGGGTTCGGCTTAATTGTTACTTTAAATGTTAGAAATAAAACCACTTCCAACTTGAGTGTAAGTATTTTAAGTATCTACACCTAGCTCCACACTGGACAGTCCCCCCACCCCCATACTCTTGACCCCCACAAGACTGGCTGTCTCCCAAAATGCCATCTGCATGGGGTTTCTTGACCCACCCACCCAGGTAGCACCTGGAAATTTGTTGTTAGCTGAGAGTTTTAACAGCTTTAATGAGTAACATAATTGGATTGTAATTTCTTGAGTTTTTATTTTCCAGTATTTACTGCCTGCCATTGTGCACATCAACCACCAGCCATTCTTGGAGCGTGGCGACGGCCCCATTGTGAGTGCTTTACTTTAATGGAAATTGTCTCTGTTGATGAACTGTTTCTCGTGGTCACGTATTACAGTTTGGACGGTGGCCGTTTATCCTGAGGTTACAGAGAACCATATCTTGGTGCAATTCAAATTGTTTCTTTCATGTCCACATCAGAAGAATGTGGTATCCAGCCCCATTTCTTGAGCACATAATCCAAGTTGACACTCCAGTGTAGTCATTGGGTGCTTACACATGTTAAAGATGTGGTCCTTTCATTGAGGTAATAATCCAAGACGCAGTCTACCTGTTCAGATAAATATTAAGGATCCTTTAGAAGAGAGTTCTTCCACTGCCCGAATTCACCATTCCCTCATGTAAATTCACTGAAAGCAGATTTACAGACCATCGTGATAGCTTTGCGTAGCACCCTACTGCAAGGTATTTGTCACGTTTGACAACGTAACAGCCATTTATTTTCAAATCAATTCCTATCATTCTCAGTAAGGTGTTTGAGCATCTTGTTAAGGAGTTAGGTAAATGATTTCTGAACTGTGATATATATGTTTGCAGGGCAACATGCAGTCTAATAGCAAAGTGACACTAGTTTAATCCAGTTTGATTTATACATGTGCTTAGACAAATAGCCATGAGACGGTGCTACTACACTCATTAAAAACATACAAGTTAGGAACAGCAGTAAGCCATTCCGTTTGATAAGATCACAGCATCACCACTCTTATACATTACCTATACTCTTTGACCCCTTGTCAATCAAGAATCAATTTGATTCAAATCTAAAATATCAATGACCTTGCCTCCACTGCTCTGTGGGAAACAGAATTCCACACACTGGCAAAGAAGAAAATTTCTTCACATGGCTGCTTTGGGAGAGCCTTTATTTTCAAGCTGCTTCCCTTTTTTTAGCCTTTCATAAGGGGAAGCATTGTATTAATAGCTACCCTATCAAGTTGCCTCTCGTCAATGAGTGAGTGGGCAGCAGTTTCAATGAGATCTGCTCTTATTCTTGGAAACCCCAGTGAATGCATGTCCAACACTGTTGCACCACATATCCATCGTCGAAGGGTCAGCTGTCCAGATGTGGTCTCACTGTTGTTCAACTACAGAAAACGTTGCAACATTTACATTCCATTCCTGTTGCGATAATCAATTGCAGCACCTGCAAACTAGCGTTTTATGTACCGGGCACTGGGCTCCCTCTGCGCCAGGTCCGGGCACTGGGCTCCCTCTGCGCCATTGTTGCACAGTCAGTGAGCCTCTTTGAATCCCTTTGTATGCTCCATGTTCTACTTAACGGCTTGCTTTTCTGCCTATCTTTATCAGATGAGCAGATTTAGCAACCACTTTTGGTCCCTTCGTCCAAATGATGTATTTAGATTCGAAAGGGTCCTGGCTCCAGCACTGAACTAGCTAGAGTTTTGCAACCCAAATACGGTATATTTATCCTTACTCTTTTCCTCTGGTTGGCTAACTAAATATTTGTCCATATAATATGTTCTCAGTGAGCTCTTATTTTGTGTAGTAACCTTTGGAAAGGCTACTAATTGCTTAGATGTACACATCTACAGGTTGTCTTTTATTTGTGTTACTTCCTCAAAGAATTCTTAATAAATTGGTCAAACGTGACTTCACTTTCACAAAACCAAGTTGACTGCCTGATTGCAGTAAGGTAAGTGCCGTGCCATCATCACCACCTTCATGTTAGATTCTAGCGTTTACTCTCTCAGAGATGCTGGGATAACTAACTTGTAGATTCCTATTTACTGTCTTTATCTTTTCTTCAGTGGAACATTGGGTATTTTTGAATCTGACAGAATCATTCCAGAATCTAGGGAATTTTGGAAAATTGTTACTAATCTCACGCTTCCTTCCCAATTTAAAAAAAAGTGTGATGGTGTTGCACATGATTTTATAGATTCCTTTAGTTTGTTCTTCACAAATCAGACTTAACTGTTGCTTTCCCATTCCTAAGAGCATGCCTCCTTTGCTGATCCAAGTGTTCAGATCTTGGGGAAGAACCTTGAACCGTCTTGGCCTGAACCTGGGAAGGTTTCTCCAACAAAGACTGATTGTGACCTTGACCTTAGATTGAATCTTGTATTTCACCAGACATGTCCATCTTACTCAATCTGAGATCTGCACCAAGTTCTGAAACATATATTCATATCCAAACTGTTTCTTCCCAACTTCAATTTTCTGAACCTCCAAAGGTAAAACATGATTTACGACTACAAACCTAACCTTTCCACTACCAAACATCTTGATCACGGGTGTGAGGATCACATATTTTCACGACTTTTCCTGGGGTTACTTCAACCACTTGTGATCATTGATTCTTCACACTAACTTTCTGGTTCAACTTGAGAATCCTCCTTGTTCTCTGTCTTGATTGCTTCTCTTCCACTGACTGTGCTAAATGTGGCTTCAGCAATGAAAATTCATTCTACAGGTTAGTGTGAGATGTGTGATGATAGGTAAAGAAAGTTTGCTGCTCTGTGATGTAGTGAGAACTGCTGTTTCTTTTATTTGTTTCTAATGTTCGCTCCGCAAGGGCGTTAATCATTTGCACTGCGTGTTCTCGTGCAGCCCCATTTGAAGCAGGTGATTCCGTGGAATTCAAATGTGTATTACTGTGTACGTTCTCATGAAAAATGCAAACCCTTCTGAGGTCAGTTACCGAGACGTCATTTCCACTGGGCACCCATAAGCAGCAAGCAAAAAGTATCTGCAGTTTTGTTAATTGTTCAATTAATCGAGAACCCTTTGACCCACTTCGAAAAACTCATCTCTCACAATGAGTAGCTGTTGTGCTTCAAATTCAGAGAAAGCTACATGCAACCTTTTCCACACTCCATTCCTATAGTTGCAAAGATATTGATGGCAGCTTCTTTTCAACTGTTTGACTGTGTCTTCCATATCCTTATCTATCCCTGACCACCAAAGATAAACATGATCGCATAGCAATCTGTACTTTACTGGAATTATGATTCTGGTTCTGCACTTAACACAGCTGTCATCAACTGATAACTATTCCTATATTTAAAAAAAAAGGCCTGATTTCTGAATACAGTGTCAGTGTTAGCTACTTGTTTGCAATATGCTTATGCACTCTTGCCCATCTGGGGTCCCTATGATTTGTTATACCAGTATGACCATCAGCTCATCTCTGCAAAAAGGAAAAGAGATCTTCCCTGTTGGGTTATACCTCTGATGACGGTGGCAATCCAGACATCACATCAGTGATACAATAACCTTCAAACTATCTGTATTTAATGTGCTTATAAGCAGACAAAATCAAGGCCCATCTTTACATTCAAGCTGCAGCCAGAATGCATTCTGACGACTTTGAATTCAGAATAGCCGTCAGTGGCTTATGTTCAGTTTTGAGCGTGAAACTACAACCATACAAATAATTTTGAAATCTCCTTACTCCGTAAACCAAAGCCAGTGCTTCAGGTTCTGTCTGAGCTTGCAAGAGGCAAGTGCAGTCAGTCTCCCCTCAGCACTATCCAGCACATGAAGAGATCACAGCACTTACTCCATATGGAGAGGCATCACATGCTTACTGACTCTTTTGACTCTTAAATATCTTACCCTCTATTGGTTGACTTTTACACAAACCGAGTGTTTTGTCACATTTCTTTGTCCAATCCCATGGAACATCTTTCCTTGTTTGATTTCTTGTTCCCAAACAATAGCTTTCTGCAATCTCTAAGTAGCTTGGGGTTGTAGCTTGGGCCTTCATAGCGAGGGGGATTGAATATAAAAGTAGGGAGGTCTTGCTGCAGCTGTATAGGGCATTGGTGAGGCCGCAGCTGGAGTACTGTGTGCAGTTTTGGGCGCCGCACCTGCGCAAGGATATTTTGGCCTTGGAGGGAGTGCAGAGGAGGTTTACTAGGCTGATACCGGAGTTGAGGGGGTTGAGCTATGAGGAGAGGCTGAATAAACTAGGCTTGTACTCGTTAGAGTTTAGAAGAATGAGGGGAGATCTCATTGAGACGTATAAGATGATGAATGGGATGGATAGGATAGAGGTGGAAAGACTCTTCCCGCTCAAAAAAGACAGTAGGACTAGGGGGCACAGCCTCAAGATTAAGGGGGGGCAGTTCAGAACGGAGTTGAGGAGGAACTTCTTCACTCAAAGGGTGGTGAATCTCTGGAATTCTCTGCCCGTTGAAGTGGTGGAGGCTGCCTCGCTAAATATTTTTAAGAAGCGGGTTGATGGGTTTTTGATAAGAGAGGGGATTAAGGGTTATGGGGAGAGGGCGGGAAAGTGGAACTGAGCCACGACAGATCAGCCATGATCTTATTGAATGGCGGGGCAGGCTCGAAGGGCCAGATGGCCTACTCCTGCTCCTATTTCTTATGTTCTTATGTTCTTATGTAATGTTGCTCAAGCTTAATCAAATGTCCATCTGCAGCATGCCTTTTGGCTTTGCTGAACCAAGCAAATTCTTGAGCATCTCATCCTTGCCCTTTTCCCCACTGCCTGTTTGATTGTTGCTTTATCAGGAACTTTGAGGATATTGTTATCAGTGGAAAACATTTCTAGTCACTCCACGTACAGACTGCAAGATGACCCCAGCCACCCCGTAGTGTAGGCATCTTTGAAGAGCGTGAAGAAATGAAAGCTGCATGTAGTTGGAGCTGGGAGTGCCCTTCCACAGGAAGTATTTGAAACCGCACTTTGAATATGCTAAGTCAATATGATAAATATTTGAGATGGGAAGATCTAGTGCTATGTTGAAGGAGGTGGAGAGCACGTATTGGATTATTTTTGTGATTAAATCTCTTGACTTTTCTTAAATGTCAATGGAGTAGAGTATTTTAGAGTTCCATATCTCCTAGTAGCTGGTCACAGGTTGATAGACAGACTCTGTTAGGGAATAATGTATGACATGGGAAAAGGCCACAGAGTTATAAAGGGACAATGGGGGTTTCAGATAGCTTTTGAATCTTTCACTTGTTACATTATTCTGAGTTATCTGCTGTCATATTCTGAGTGCTGGGTTTCCCCTTCCACAGTGCTTGGTATTGGCACCAACTCGAGAGCTGGCCCAGCAAGTGCAGCTGGTCGCAGAAGACTATGGCAAATCTTCACGAATCAAGAGTACCTGTATTTATGGAGGTGCACCAAAAGGCCCTCAGATCCGGGACCTGGAGCGAGGTATGTGGAATTATGGCGTACACATTTACATAGAATCTTTCTGTGGACATACTGAAGCGTCACACGTATGTTGATGTTGCAAAGAGGACTGCATAGTTGTTCATGCTTTTTTAAATTAATTTACAGTTTATTTGCTGAAAATGTATACTTCTGGAGCTAGAACGTTTCCTAGCTTCACATGGCTCAGTGGGTTTAGACAGCGAATAGCTGAACCATGTAGATAAGGAAGATCCCAAGTTCCAGCTCTAAACTGCACTGTTTGAGTTGACCTAGAGCAGTTGTAGGAGTTGTTTGATTGGCTCAGTTAAGGAGGGGAACAGTTGGAGAGGGCGTCTTTTCCTGATTTGTTATCCCCCTATTAGGATTCAACATGTGTAAATGGCAGGGCAGAATTGGGTCTAGCTATGTTACATATCACCACACAATAGCCTGCAACTGATGAAGTAGGAAGTGTTTATGCATTTAAAATCTATTTGTTCACTCAGTTTGTGAATGCTAGATACTCCTCCAAATATTAACTCTATTCTCTGGCCTTAAAACTCCGTTTTAATGTCACATGCAAATCTAGTCAGCTTGCAGCTGATTTCTGTACCCAGGTTGCAGGTAAGAAGTCAAATAGGCATCCCAATCTGACCGCTAGGTGCCCCACTCAGTACTAACCACCACCCGCAGCAATTTACACTGACCTCCAGGCCACACAAATACATGTACATTGACATTGTTTAGTTCAATTAGAAGGCATGTGTGATTTAGAATGTAGGATTTTATAAAATGGCAAACGGGGAGAATAATAAACAAGGGTAGAAAATGAAATTGTTTATTAGTTGAGTGATTTATTCTGACCCTGTACAACTTGGTGCCCTTATTCAGGAGTGGAGATCTGTATTGCAACCCCAGGCCGACTAATTGACTTTCTAGAAGCTGGGAAGACTAATCTTCGTCGCTGTACCTATCTGGTGCTGGATGAGGCTGACCGTATGCTGGATATGGGCTTTGAGCCTCAGATCCGGAAAATCGTGGAGCAGATCCGGGTAAGAATAGTGGAAACTGAATGCGTTGTTAAAATCACGTTTGTCTATAAGCCATGCACTGCTGCTAAAATTATATATCTTTACGCACTTGAGCCTAAACACTCCTTATTCCGACATAGAGTGTAACCCCAACAATATGTTTGTGGACTGGGATATTAAGATAATTGGAAATGGCATATTGTGCACTAAGTCTTTGAGGAACCCTAAAGATTTGCCTCTTTCCGTTCAGCCTGACAGACAGACTCTGATGTGGAGTGCCACTTGGCCGAAAGAAGTGCGGCAGCTAGCAGAGGACTTCCTACGGGAATACATCCAGATCAATGTTGGCGCCCTGGAGCTGAGTGCCAACCACAATATCCTCCAAATTGTTGATGTGTGTCAGGAGACAGAGAAAGACCTGAAGTGAGTGTGCCTTGTTACTTGGTCTGTCAGGTGATAGCTTAATATGTGCGGTGATGGAATTCTCATACTGTTGTCTGTATAGATAGATGGGTTCTGAAAGAGAGAGTTGCAGAGATGGTGGACGTCCTAACTCTAATCTCCCCAAAATTCCTTTGATTCGAGAACAGTCTCATCAGATTGGAAGTTGACAAATGTTGCATCACTTTTCAAAATAGGAGGGTGAGAGCAAACAGGAAACTACCAGTCAGTTAGCCTAACATCAGTTGTTGGAAAAATGCTGTGACGTACTAAGCAAATATTAGCCTTGCCTTTTGAAAAATCTTCGTATGATTAGAAGAAGTCAGCTGAAGGGCAATTCTGACAAACTTATTAGAATGTTTTGAGGATATGACTAGTAGGGTAGATAAAGAGGAACCAATAGATGTAGTATACCTGGATTTCCAAACAGCATTCGATAAGGTGCCATACAAAAGTAGGCTAATAGGCACGATTTCGGTGCGTGAAGTTGGGGATAGCATTTTAGCACGGATAGAGGATTGATTAAAGGATACAGTAGGCATAAACAGGGCTTTTTAAGTTGGCAGGCTGAATTGTGGAATGCTGAAAGGAGGCATGCTGGAGCCTCAGTTATTTACAATCTAGCAATCACTTAGATGAAAAGACAGAGATCCACATTTGCTGCTGATAACAAGCTAGATGGGGAGGACATGGAAAAACTGCAAAGAGCTGTAGGCAGGATAAGTGTGTGGGCAACAAGATGACAAGTGGAGTATGATGTAGGAAAGTGTGATGATATTCACTTTGGTTGTTGGAATAGAAAAGCAGAATATTTATTAAAAGATGAAAAATTTCTAAGTGTTGCTGTGTGTGTTGATCCAAGAAATGTAGGAAGCATGTAGCTACCCTGAGGGAGGCACTGGAGTAGTGGTATTGTTACTGCGTTGGTAATTTAGAGACCAGCGTGATTCTATGGGGACCTGGGTTTGATCCTGTTAAAGTACAGTGGATGGTGAAATTCAAATCCAATTGTTAAGAAGTCTAATGGTGGCTATGAAACCATTGTTTATTGTTGTAAAAACCCACTCATGCCCTTTAGGAAAGGAAATCTACCGTCCTTACCCAGCCTGGCCCACGTATGATTCCAGATCCACAGCAATGTGGTTGACTCTTCAGGGCCTCCTGAAACTCAGTTGAAGGACAATAAGGGACAGGCAGTAATGCTGGTCTAGCCAGTGATGCCCACATCCCTTGGATGAAATTTTAAGAAGCGATTAGGAAGGCAAATGGCATGTTGGCTTTAATGTAAGGGATTAGAGTACAAGAATAAAGATGTCTTGTTACAGTTGTACAGAGTTTTGGGGAGACTGCATCTAGAATACTGTGAGCAGTTTGGTCTCCACATTGTAAGAAAGGATAAGCTTGAATTGGGGGAGTGGGTGTTCACTCACCTAGAATGAGTGAGCTGTCCTCTGATGAGAGGCTGAGTAAATTGGGCTTGTATTCTCAGGAGTTTAGAAGGAGAGGTAATCTCATTAGAACATACTGAGAAGGTTTGATAGGTTAGATGCTGAGAGATTGTTTCTGCTAGTTGGGGAATCTAAAACAGCCTCAGGCTAAGGGACCGATCATTTAGGACTGAGCTGGGGAGGAATTTCACTCAAGGAGTTGTGAATCATTGAAATTCTCTACCCTAGAATCTTGTGGATGGTTTATCACTGAATATGTTTAAGGTTAAGATGGGACAGATGTTTGCTGTCAGAATTAAAGGGTGTGGGGTGCCAGCAGGACTTGAAACCAGTGATTGAATTAAATAGTGGAACAGGCTTGAAAGATTTGCTCCTGCTCCTGCTTCTATTTCCTGTGTTCCCCACATTACCAATCTGTGATTTTCAATGTATGACCTTTGGTTCTTGATGTTGAATGTCACGTGGAGATGATATACTCTCTTACTGGAGATAATCATTATCTGTGCTTGTGTGACATTAGTGTTACTTGCCACAATTCTCCATGTTGTCTAGCTAAATGTATCCATCTCCTAACTGCATGCAAGATGATCAGAGGGTTAGATAGGGTGGATAGTGAGAGCCTTTTTCCTCGGATGGTGATGGCTAACACGAGGGGACATAGCTCTAAATTAAGGGGTGGTAATTATAGGACGGATGTCAGAGGTAGGTTCTTTACTCAGAGGGTAGTAAGGGCATGGAATACCCTGCCTGCAGCAGTTGTGGACTCACCAACTTTAAGGGCGTTCAACTGGTCAGTGGATAGGCATATGGATAACATTGGAATAGTTTAGGTTAGAGGGTCATTAGATTGGTTCCACTGGTTGGCGCAACATCGAGGGCCGCAGGGCCTGTACTGTGCTGTAATGTTCTATGTTTATAGTGCTGCTGTCCTCCACACAGGAGTTGATGAATAATAGACCCAAAACTGACCAGTTAAAAGCCCCACCCCTCAGCGTGAATGTGTGTGTTTAATTGCAGACTGCTCCACCTGATGGAAGAAATCATGGCAGAAAAAGAAAACAAGACCATCATCTTTGTGGAGACCAAACGTCGCTGTGACGACCTGACCCGCAGGATGAGGAGAGACGGGTAGGCGTTATTACACTCCACTCCTCACTGTCTTGATACAAATGTCAAATCGAAATTCAGTTCTTAACACGGTTCCTGGAGTAAGAGTTCATTGATTCAGGTAATCTTAGTTATTGGTCACCGTAACGCAAGAGGATGGGTAGGGAGAGCCATGGTTGTGGTCTGTTAGAGGCCTCAGAGCAGCCCATCCTTGTGTTCTCCAGACTACGAGAAGCTTTTATACTAGGGGAAACAATAAGGACAGGTGTGGGTCTGCTTTCAACAGAAATTGTGGGGCTGGGTGTGATGGTAATCTCATTTCCTACATTTTCAAGCCTTGCCCCTTTTCATTCCCGCAGCTGGCCAGCAATGTGCATTCATGGAGATAAAAGTCAGCCGGAGAGAGACTGGGTCCTAAATGGTAAGAATTGGTGTTTATCCATGTTGGTTCATGTTTCTATATAGTTAACAATTCAACTTGAGTGATAATTTTAATAGTATTATGAATTGCATTAAATCATTTAAATGAGCCTCAGTGAATTTATTGCTGCTTTCAAATATTAGAAATCCATCCCACCCTAACTTACTGGGTAGAACCTAGAAACCAGCGTGGAGGAGGGGCTGCATAATAATGTAAGAACATGAAGTATGAAAGAGCCATTGGTCTAGCAAGTCCTTTCGTTCCACGATCCATTTCGTCTTCTCTATTGTGGACTCTGCTTCCATTTAATTTCCTTGAGGGAAGTCTTGCGCAAACACTTCCTGATCCCTGAAAGGTGTCAAGCGGAGCTTTGAAAATGCGTTCAGCACCCTCCAGGTCTGTTGAATTAAATCATGAGTTCACTGGCTAGGTTCCTTCTCCACCCCCGATCTCAGTAGCACAGGAACTGCTGTGTTCCAAGCACTATCTTAATCTAATCTAGTTCCCACATGCCTTTTGAAGAAGATAATTAACAGTCTGGCCATGCTTCATCAGAGTTTTAATTCTGTGTTCAGGTCACCTACACGCCTCTATATAAGACCATAATAAGAAGTTTCACAACACCAGGTTAAAGTACAACAGGTTTATTTGGGCCACAAACTTTTGGAGTGTCACTCCTTCGAGTGTCAACACTCTGAAAGCTCGCGCTACCAAATAAACGTGTTGGACTTTAACCTGGTGTTGTGAGACTTCTTACTGAGCTTGCCCCACTCCAACTCCATGTGGCATCTCCACATTATAAGACCATAAGACATGGGCAGAATTGGGCCACTCAGCCCATCGAGTCTACTCCACTATTCAATCATGGCTGATTTTTTTCTCATCTGCATTCTCCTGCCTTTTCCCCATAACCCCTTATTGATCAAGAACCTATCTTTCTCTGTCTTAAAGACACTCAATGCTCTGGCTCCACTGCTCTCTGCGACAAAGAGTTCCACAGATTCATTGCACTCTGGCTGAAGAAATTCCTCATTTGCTGCAAGGCCTACTTCACTTTCCCTTTGATGCTTCCTCCAACTAAAGCACACAGTTATTTCTTTTAACTTAGCTTTTTGTGTCCTAACGTCTGGACCCTCTCCAGTGCTTGTCCTCTAAAAGTGGGAGGACAGTACCTGTATGCAGTATTCCAAGTCACCTCGCCAGTGGCTGATGCAAAGTTAGAAAATCGTTCCTGCGCAAGAGTGCCATGGAGATAATCCTAGAATTAGTTTGGTGGCAGCTTCACATGAACTGATACTGTCAATGAATAATTAACCATCTCTGGATCCTTCCATTTCACTGTTGCTAAGGACTGTCGTTTTATTGTATATCTTTGTTTACTGTCCCAACCTGAATATTTTTCTCAGTATCTACCTGCTTCCTAGTGCAAATAGTTTCCAATTCGCTGTTCATATTTGTTGATCAAACTCTGTGTCCAAGATTTTGTCAGGCTGATGAGGCACCACTGCTTCCTGTTTCAGAATTAAGCTGTCACCTGCCATGGTTGCTTTGATCTTTAGATGAGTGTTGATGGTGCCCTGTTTAATGCTCTGTGCGTTTTCTTCGCCATTGGTGAATGAGTTTCTCACTCCTGTCATTCTGTGTGATTAGGATATTTTCCAATTGTCCTGCATTTTACTCAAACCTCACCAAGTTCCTCCTGTATTTTGGAATTTTAGGATCCTATCAATAATCACATCTCACTTTTAATGTCTCCTTGTGTTGAACCCTGAGCCATAATGAGTAATGAACAACTCCTTGAAATTCACCAGTGTTCACTTGTGAAAATTAATTTGAAGTGTATTTGATTTCTTTTTTCTCTCTAATTTATGATCTAGAAACTGTTGGAATTTTCTATTGTGCTTTTACCTTTTACACTCTGTTAGTTGTGTTCGACTGACTAAGATGTCAGTCACACTATCATGTCATTTTATCATTGAATCTTGGATTAATTTAGCTTGTTGTGCCTACGATGGCTCTTTTGTAAGGGCAGTCACACTTAATCCACATCCCTCCCTGCTTTTTATCATTAGCTCTTAAATTCCTTATCCTCAAATACCTGTTCTTCTCACTTTTTTAAAAACATGTAATCACCTTCCACTACCTTTTCAATTAGTCTTCCAGATCAGGTAACTCTGGAAAAATCTTCTCCTTGTTTCTCATCCAGATCCTTTGCCAAGGATTTTGAATCTATGCCCTCCGGTTATTGACCCCTCTGCCAGAAAGGAATGTTTTTTCTTTATCTGCTATTTATAATGATCCAAGCCTATCATCATCATAACCTTTTATTTAGTCATCTCTTAATAACCTTCTCTGTGATACCTCCCTGATAATACCTGCTCTGTGCCTTTACATATTTCCTGGTAGTCTGATCAGTGTTCTTCTCAATGCTGAGGCCTAACCACTGATTTATGACCAGCATGATATCTTTGCTCATGTTTTATTTCTTAAACCCAAGTAACCTATATGCTTTTTTAACTACCCTAAATTGTTCTGCCACCTTTAAGGAGCTGTATATTTGAATACCAAATCATTCTGCTTGTCTACATCTTACAAAATCTTGCCATTTATTGTATACTCCCTCTGCATGTCAGTTCCCCTAAAGTGCATCCCTTCACACTTTTCCGCATTGACCAACAAACGCTATTCATTGCCTATTTCACCATCATGTCCTGTCACTCTGGCCCTATAACTATCCTCAGCAGTGCCTACAACTATGCCAAGTTTTATAGCACCCAAAAATTTAATTGTGCCGTTCCCTACATCAGAGTTTAGATTGTTCATAAATTAAAAATAATATTGGAACCAAAACTGACCCTTAGGGAATAGTTTGCTGTAGTGTTCCCCAGCTGGAAAAATATCTACCTGTTGCTGCCTGTAACTGAGTCTATTCCATATTCATACTGCCACTGTCCCCATAATACCAAGTGTGACATTTTGTTAGATGCCTTCCAAAAGTCTGTTCGTCTGTTGCGTTATACTGATCAACCTTCTTTGTTTCCTCATCAAAACATTCATAGAATTGGACATAATGTACCTTTAACAAATCCATGCTGCCTCTCCTTGATCAACCCCTACCTTTCCAATTGAATTATATTTTTCTGTTTGATAATGGTTCCCAATAACAACTTCTTCACTGGTGTTAGCTTACTGGCTTGTTAGTTCCTGGTTTATCTATCTCTCCCTTGATTAGTGAAACAATATTTGTAACCCTCCAATTCTCTGTCACTATTCCTGTATACACTGAGAATTGAAAAAATTTTAAAATATCTGTTTGATATTGGGTTATATTAGCCTGGACAATTAATGTAATACATTACTTGATATTGTGTAGGAGTTACAGTATAAAGTGATCACTCAGCTCAATATATATGCTTCACAAACCTTCTCCCACACCCTATATGTTGGTTAACCTTTTTTGGTAAATACGTCTGCAATATTTGCATGCACCATTCCATCAAACCTTGTGGTTTTCTGAACATTGTATAACAATTTAGCTGTCTTTACTGGATTGATGTTTGTTTTTCTTGAACACATCCATTATCGTTACTATGCCCTCAACATAGTCTATTTGCGTATCTCACAGGGGCTATCCGGATTTCCCGTTGAGTGCCAGAGCTGGCCTATGGAGTTCTCATTGATTGAACTCCCTACATTTACAGCTTTTGGGCTGGCTTTCCCCAACAGATAATTCAACCATCTTCTGCAGGAAAATTGTATCATTTTTGAGTTATGTTTTTGAAACCTGTTTAGTGACATGTTATGCTTTTTTAATTACTTGTGTTTTTTTTGACTGAAGTGCTTTTCTCATCTTTTGCAGAATTCCGATCGGGAAAGGCGCCTATCCTTATTGCAACCGACGTTGCATCTCGCGGTCTAGGTTTGTACTCAACTTGTTTGCAGGAAAATGCAGAGCAAGCTGTGAAATTTTCCTATATTGGAAGAGGAGAGCTATATTTAAAGCGACGTAGTGTGATTTCCCCGCCATCTTGAGCTTTTTTAAATAAGTGACTTATTTTTTGTTTTTTAAAATGTCTCTTTGTTTTTTGTATTAAGGTACAGGCCTGCGGCAAGGCCTAGGCATGACAAAACGAGCACCAAGAGGGAGAGGAGATATCCATCTACCGCCACCTACATAAACCAAGCTTAGCCTTACCGCGTGGGGTCTTAGCCCCTATGCACTGGGCTGGCTGTCCAAAATTTGGGGTCATCGGATAATGTTTACCCTGTCTGCCGTTATCCAGCTCGCCCTGGCACTCTGGTTCAACCTCTGCAGCGGACTGGTTCACTAAATAAATAGGGTCTTCAGATAATGTTTTTCCCAACTGACTGAATATCCAGCTTGTCCTGGCCTTGTGGGGTTCAAGCCCTGCTCCAAGCCACCTTAATGAAGAGAATACTTAGGGGACTTCATAGATGTTGACTTGCCCATCAAACCAGCATAGCCTAGCAATGAGGCAATAAAACTCTATACTGCCTGAGTTCACCTATCAACCAGGATACTGTTCAGGTTCCAGGTAATCTTACCCATCTTAATCAGATGGTTTATAGTGGGGTCCAGCTGAATTTATGGCTATTTGTACAGCCTGGACACTTAGTTGAGATTTTTGAATAAATGTTAAATGTTATCCCTTGCTTGATAAGGGATATTCCAAAAATGGGAACATGTATTGAAGAGTACTTTGGAGAGGTCAGTAGATGTAATGCATTTAAACCATGAGACTGTTTGATAACTGATGCAAAATTTGTTTTCTGTGACTCCAGCATCCGTCTGGAAGTGGAGCACTTGGTATGTTGGATACTTCATATCCACCAGTGTTCATTCTTGAAATTGGATTTCAATTACAGAAATATCCATTAATGCCACCTCCTGGATTCCACTTGCATAACTTCAACTGCTGCCCTCAATTATGATAGAGCTTTTGGTGGCATTTGACTTACCATTGTGATCCACACAGAAGCAATTGTCCTGTGTGATGTATGTGAAAGATTGCATGGGGCACCTGTTAGAAGTTTGGAGCCTGCAGTTGCATGATACAGATGCAGGGAAGCCTTGCCTTTTTGAGGCTTTTTATTTCCACCAGTGACAATGTATTGTACAGGTTTGTGCACTTGTTTTCCAGGTATATACTCGATGTTGGATTAGTAATGAGGGGCAAAAGAAACAACCTCTGTGCTACATAATTGTGCACGTATAGAAGTACCCCTTATTTTCCTTAGAAGTGCTTCTGCTTAAAGACCTCACATTTGAAAGAGATTAATATAAATTGGTATTGAATGTAGCAGTGAGGCAGGCTGTTTAGTGACATCCTGATGGTTGATGGGCTTTGAAAGAGGTTAGAAATAGATTTATTTCCTAAGGGATGGATACAGCTTAACCCCATGTATCCCCCGGCCTGGCCTGAAAGAGCCTGTTTAGCGACCAATCTCTTCAATTTTCCAACAGCTGGAATTCAGTATAATTTCAGTATTTTACTGACAAAAGTGGCTTTATCTGAAACCCTGTTCATTGAAAACCAGCACAAAAGCCAATTCCAAGATCAGAAAAATTGAAAGCAGAAACAAAATTTCCTGATAAAATCTGACACTTCCCATGTATTATCCAAATTTGATTACCTTGATAATTGGCTTACTGCTGAAACTAAGGGGCGTGTGGAATTGTCTGCTGATTAGGGGTTTCACACCAAGCACTGCATTTACATGGCCGACCAGTTCTGCAATCAAACTGTTAAGTGCTTCGGAGCTAGAAACAAACTTTTCTAGCCGCTGATGTAGATGGGAAGACCATGCACGGACTGACAGTTACTGGCCCGCTGTTTCAATCTGAGATGGACAGACTGTTCCGAAGTAACTTCCCCTTTAACGGGCACTGGCAGTTAGCTAGAAATTAATGCTGTGTGTGTGTATGTTCATGGTCTCTTTACATGAAGGGTTAGAAGTACAGTCAAGTGTCACTTTTTTTTAAAATTGCCCCTTAATGGGGAATCACCAGATGGAACAGTTTGCTCATTCTTAGTACAGACTGCGAAAGAAACTATTTGATCCCCACTGGTTAGCAACAAGTATAGCCAACTGATCCATCTGGAATACTGTGTGGATTTGTGGCTCTATTGCAATCCCCGGGGAATGGTTTCTGATGAGAACTGGAGTAACGTGGTGCAAACAGTTTACTCTCAACTATTGTGAAACCCCTACTGCCAAGCATGCCAAGTATCTCCCTCACCTTCACAGGACGTCATGTCGGGGCTTGTCCGGTAACATCTTGGGCCTGTCTGAGGTTTCGCTGCCCGAAAAGCGGGTTGCAAAAAGGTTTTAAGGTAGGAACGAGTAGATTGCTGCTTTCTGCATCTTGCCTAGACGTTGTCAGAATTTGATTTAAAACTGAGAACTATTTCATGTAGGTCACAGTCTGTTTCTTGTTACCTACTGATTCTACCAGGCTGGGAAAAATTTGTTTGGAAACATGGGAGTACTGTGGCGAGCCAGTAGGCAATAGTGCGTAAGGGCAACCCTGAAAGTACTTGTTGAGGGCCTGAGCTTTTGTGGTGTGAAGTACACTTTCTCGGTAGCAAAGCTGGAATTCAAAAAGAACCAGAATAGCAGCCACATATTGTGATAAAATCCCCAGAAGTAGCTACATTTTTTGATATTTTTCCCAGTCTGCCGTTAATAATGGGCTCTTGAGTTTTAAAATCTGCAATCTGTGCTTTGCACTGAGGTCATTGTAGGGTCATATAAAACTGCAGTTGAAATAATATTTAATGGGATTTGAAGAAACTCCGGGGTTTTTATGCTCCGCACTTTGTTTTTCTGTCCCTATTCCTTAACACAACTTCTGTCCTTTATCGCCAGCTGAGAAAGAATTGCTGGAGACTCTCCACAGCTCCAATACCAGAGGCATCTCTTAGACCTGCTAATAGAAAGTGTGCTACCTGACAGATACAGTGCACAAGCCCCTTGCACTGCTTCACAAACCGCCAACAACTCTTTCACTGACACAATCATGGCTTGGAATTGTCAACCTGCTGATAGCTTTTTGTTTCCCAGGAAAATCAGCTGCTGGAAACAAATTTCCCCCTTGTAGATTATTGAATATAAATATCTTAATGCAACAGACTAACCAATAGAGCTCCCTTTGGCACATTGGAGTGGTAGTGTGCTAGCCACTGCGCCAGTAATGCAGCTATACTAATGTACAGGGTCACTTGGCTTCTCTTCTGTTCAATTTTCAATGTAGCAAGTGTGTAGTTAAGGCAACTTGCTGACTGGTGTTTGGTCATTAAAGAGCTGCCAATAAGCCTACCCTTGAGATTTCTGTGGAAGTTGCTTCATGTTGTCTGTTTTTGGTGACCTTGATTCTCCAAGCCTTCAGTAACAAACTAACATTGAAAAGTACTTGTTCGTGGTCACCTGGAGCTAGACAGCAAGTGGCATAATGCCACTGCCATCGTGCGGCTTTGAGCCACAGGCATTTGAACTTTAACCTGTGATATTGTAAATTTTGAAAGAATGCCTGTAGTTTGTCAGCATCAGCCATGTGTGTCAAGACACAGGCAATAGTGTAAGCTTCAACTTCACCACACTAATAAATAATTTGCCCTTGAGGAGGGGGTATTGGTCAAACCTAGCTATTTGAGATCTATATCTCTGGTGTATATCAGCTGTTTGTCTTTGTCCGTCTCTATTTGATATCAATATGTGCTATAATAATTTGTTTTCCATTTTTCATGTACATTTTTATATCTGTTCATCTCTTTACTTCTGACTGTCTATCGGGGTGAGTAGTTCAGTGCTGTAATGTTCGCCTTTGTTATTTAAAATAGGAAGAGCATAGTGAAACTTGAGCCCATTCTTGTAATGAGAAACAGACTTCAAAAATAGTTTGTCAGTAAATTCCAAAGAAAAATAATTTGAAAAGTTTCAAAAGAGAGTCTGGGCAATAGATGCAGCATAGGCTGGGAGTGGTTTTGTTTCTGGAGAGTGGGCTGGAGGACCTTGTTTAATGACAAACTGCGGCCCTCTGGTGCTACCTGAAAGTCGGGCTACAGAAAGGTGTTCAGCCATCCATCCCAGCGTGTGGGACTTCTCGCCACAAGGGACTACTCGATGCATGCTCTCCCAGCTCCACTGGTCCCGTGTCGCAGGGCGGAGGTCGAAAGGAGACCGCCAGAACCAAAGAAACGGGATTGGCTGCGGCAGTACGATGGAGGGAGTGTGCATCGGACTGGTAAATACCACGCAATACAGGAGGGAGGAAATCTGTATTTTCTAGGTATCATCTTTTAAAATGCAGATTTTAAATAAAGGTTAAATTATGCCTTAAATCTAAAATTACCAATAGGGTTAAAAGTTATCATGTAGTTACTGGTACAATAACAGCTTATAGTTTGGTGTTCTAACTTTCTAACCACTGCGGTTCTGTGGGTGCAGTGAAAATTATGATAGCGATCAGATGCACTTTTAAATCTTTAGACTGATTCCCTTCAGAAGACTTCCTTTTCAATTCGAAAACAGTGGGAACAGAAAAGTGCTTCCTGCTTCCTAAGCCAAGCAAAACTGTTCAACACCTGGTCAGTTACTCAGCCTTGTGCACGCGTTCACAGTAGTGGAATGGATTTGAGCACTGGTCAGTATCGAGGTCCTGGATGGGGAGTGCAGCATAATGTCACACATCTGTCGTTTTTAGTGATCAGTTGCACAAAGTCAGATTCCTTCCCACTCTTAGATTCCATGGTTTATGTTAATTAGGCATTCACTTAAGCCCAAATGTCATGGTTTAAGATAGTGAGAATCTTGCCATCTCCAGTATTTAGAAACATATCATCTTGCTGGTGTTTATCATAAATGTTTTAACTTGGCCAGCAGTCACAATTGAGAGACAATTAGATACTGGATTTTTGTATGTAGTTACTGTATAGAGAATATTACAATAGAACGTCCACATCCAAACATTCCAGTCAGTGGTCAGCTAGTTGGTATTGTGCCAGATTCCTGAGTACCAGAATGGATTCTAGTGATCATAGACCAGTAATTCTGTGATAATTTCTAGCCCTGAGGAGTATTATGAACTTGAGACATAAGGGAGCATTCCTTCACAGATGCACTACATTTAGACCAGAGCTAAATAATGCCTCTTATTTTCTGCCAATCTACTTGGGGAAGATTGGTGTGTTGCTTTATTATTTGAGAGTCACGGTGACAGTAACTCGAGCTCCATTGTGGGTCTATTTTAAGCTTAGTAATGTTGCTTGAAACTTTGCCCTTCCTGTTAACTGTGCCTGTTATTACTTAATGTTAGTGTGGTGTCAGGGAGGGGGTGGGGGGTCCATGTGTGCTGTACATGGTGTGACATTTAGTACCCAGAGTTTTTCTCTGTGTTGCTAAATAGGAGGGAAACCTCATCTGAAGGAGTGCTCCTTTAATCTTTAAAATAAACCACATCATAGACAGAATTTGGTGTGGGGCAAGGCAGTAACTGTAAGTTTGTCTAATGGATTTTTTGCCTAGCAATTTCCCTCCACCCCCTGCCCCCAACCCACCCACCCACCCACCCAAAGTAAAGGTCTGAGCACATTTGGCCTCAGCAGGGAAGCAACTTACATCCACTGGCTGCAAGGTTTTGAGTTGTAGACAGTGTTTGAAGCAAGATAGTTTTGATTGAAGATGTAGGTTGTTAGTGGCAGGTTATAAATTTACTCCTGAAGCTCATAAACTTGAATTTTAAATGGAGATTTCAGGAAGTTGAAATAATGCGGGGATGAGCAGGGTATTCAAGCCCAGTAAGTATCAGTTATGAAATACATCCTGCCATACAGGTTCTGCGACTTCATTGGTCCCTAGAGGGCATTTGTTGCTGTTTTATTTCCTTTATACAGGAAACTGAGATGCAAAGTAGTACAATTGTAAGAGCTTTCACCAAACGCCCAACATCAGAAACATTGAGGCAAGGTGCATCATGTTCCATATACTGTTGTGGAATCTATCTGCTTGTCACCATTTAGAAGGATCAGTCACTGTTATGGTTCGAGGCTTTGAAAGCTCGGTGTTTTCACAGATTTTTGTTAGAATTGCTGCTTGAATTTTTAAAACCTAGGCAGTGATCAGAGCCTAAAGAACTTTAAATTCCAGCAGTTTCTGTTGATGTAAAACCATATTATCATTTGCTAACCCAGCGAGACCTTTTCTTAGTTCAGCCAGATTTGTGCGCAGCCTCCTTTCAGAGATAAATCTAGTGAAAGAGGATTTGGAAATGCTGAAAGCGTCAGAAACTTCATTATATTGTATCTAGCTTGTCCAATTATAAAGTCTCTAAGTCTACAACTTAACTAAAGAGGAACAGTACTTGCCAGGCTCAAGCAAATAGTTTCTGTTCTGGGATGAAGTATTTGAGAATTCAGTGTTTTTCCAGTTTATAGAGCAGTGGATCTGCTCAACTGAGAGTGTTAGTAAGGTATTTTATGTTTGTGCGCAGAGTGTTCTGCTGTTTGGTATGTGAAATTGTTGCTTCAAAGCATGGTGTGGGTTTAAAAACTCTGCATGTGATGGGGACCCACTACAGTATAGTAGCATGAAGTGTGAAGGTTGCTTGTAATGGAATTTTATTCTAACTATTCTTTTTCTGCCTGGCTGTTGTGGTGTGCTGTTCGTGCTGCTTCAATCTGGCACATTCCCCTCCTCTCCACACCACACTGCAATTCTGCTTTTACAGATGTGGAAGACATCAAATTTGTCATCAATTACGACTATCCCAATTCCTCTGAGGACTACGTTCATCGTATTGGCCGTACAGCGCGTAGCACTAACAAAGGCACAGCCTACACCTTCTTCACACCAGGCAACGTGAAACAGGCTAGGGAATTGATCAAAGTGCTGGAGGAGGCTAACCAAGCCATTAACCCAAAACTCCTACAGCTTGTTGATCATGGAAGAGGAGGCGGAAGAGGTAACTGAATTCTTGTTATTCTACTGATGGGACACTTCATTGGGTAAAGCGTTGTTCATAGTTTATCCCTGAAACACAAGATGGTGCAACTCTCTGTAGTGAACTGGAAATCAATAGAACTTGTCACATTCCACGTACGTTTCTTGTTGCTGAGGCAGTTAAGAGAATGGGGAGCAAATACAGAACGTTGGTACCTCCATTTAAGAATCATCAATCAGTTTTTAAAAGACGCTTGCGTGGCTGCCTTTAATAGGCATCTATGCATCTGCCTTAAATAAAACTACCTTGCATATTTAGTGTTTTCCTCTTTCAGATCTTCTAAATCATTTACTACAGAATGTGAAAACCATGTGCTCGTCGCTCAGTGCCTTCATTTCTCTGTCTGTAGCAGTTTAGCCAAATAGGCAAATGAGTGGCAGAGAAGGTAAGCCGTTGTCAATCAGCTGGAGCCAGATACCAGTTTCACAGTTAACTGGCTGCTAATTTTTGACAACATTTTTGAAATTTAGAGCTTGGAACCCAGTTTGGATAGCCCTGACCGAGAGTGTTGTGATTGATTCTGTGTACTGCACTTCAGAAAAGATCTCAAGGCCTTGGGATAGGGTGGGAAGGCAATTTACCAGAATGATATTGGGATGTGGGCCATGCGTTACCTAGACAAGAGAAGATGGGATTATTCTCTTTGGGTGGCAAAAGGTTAAGGGACAATTTAATAGAGGTGTTCAAAATGATTTATTGTTGTTACATGTATTAACATACAGTGAAAAGTATTGTTTGTTATGCAGACAAGGCATACAGTTCATAGAGAAGGAAACGGAGTGCAGAATGTAGTGTTACAGTTATAGCTAGGGTGTAGAAAAAGATCAATTTTGAGCCGGGTAGGTCCATTCAAAAGTCTGATGGCAGCAGGGAAGAAGCTGTTCTTGAGTTGGTTGGTACATGATCTCAGACTTTTGTATCTTTTTCCTGATGGAAGAAGATGAAAGAGAGAATGTATGGGGTGCATGGGGTCCTTGATTATGTTGGCTGCTTTTCCGAGGCAGCGGGAAGCGTAGACAGAGTCAACGGATGGGGGGGCTGGTCTGAGTGATGGACTGCGCTTCGTTCATGACCCCTCGTTTTTTGTGATCTTGGTCAGAGCAGGAGTTGTGTTACAGCTGCAAATAATGCTTTATATGGTGCATCTGTAGAAGTTGGTGAGAGTTGTAGTGGACATGCTACATTTCCTTAGTCTCATAGAATCATAGAAACCCTTCATTACAGAAAGAGGCCATTCGGCTCATGGAGTTTGCACTGGCCACAATCCCACCCAGGCCCTACCCCCATATTCCTATATATTTACCCACTAATCCCTCTCATGCATCTCAGGACACTAAGGGCAATATTTTTAGCGTGGCCAATCAACCTAACCCGCACGCCTTTGGACTGTGGGAGGAAACTGGAGCATCCGTAGGAAACCCACACAGACACGAAGAGAATGTGCAAACTCCACACTGACAGTGACCCAAGCCGGGAATTGAACCCAGATCCCTAAAGCTGTGAACCACTGTGCTATCGTGCTGGTTCCCCCCCCATTAAGTGGAGGCCTTGGTAGGCTTAACTATAGTGTCTGCATGGAGGGAGCAGGACAGGTTGTTGGTTATCTGGACGCCTAGCAACCTGAACCTCTTGACCATTTCTACTTCACCCCCATTGATGTAGACAGAGGCACATCCTCCACTGCACTTCTGAAGCTGATGATATTGCCTTCATTTTATTGACATTGAGGGAGAGGTTATTGACCAGTGATTTGACATAATGTATTGGAAACAGATTAAATAACTTCGAGAAACAGATGGAGTGTTCTTGGATAAAACCGCTTGAAACATTGGTTCCCTAATTTTAGAAGTGAATATTTAATTACCTAATATTGCATGTTCCTGTTGCTCAGTTTGACCGTTGAATTTGGATTTGAAACTTGTTTTTGGCAATTTGATTACAGGAATAGCTGAATAATCTTATGTTTTGTGTTTAAGGTAAAGGGGCAGAACTCACTCTTGTGTGCTGTACTGCAGAGGGATAGAGCACACTTGTAATTCTCTGCACATGTAGAGTCTAAGGTTCCTCACTGAGTGAGGAGAAAGCAACAGGCTACTGGCACCAGATCATACTCGTACATGTTGAATAGCAGCATGTACAGAAGCCTGGAAACCAGTCACCTGCTCTCGCCTGAACTGATTGTGTGTGACCTGAGAGAGTGAATTGAGTAGGTGGGCAGGGGAGGAGCAAATTTATCTTTTTGGCTTAGTAGTAAATTTGAGTGGCGTGGGGTCAATTCTGGTATTTAATGCAGCACCAGACTCCAGTGAGGGTGATTCATCCAGTGTGACTGTGATGTGCAGCAGTACATTTTAATTATGAGACCTTCACTAAACTTGCCTCTGTTTTCCCCCCCCTCTAGGAGGCCGATCCCGTTACCGGCCTACTGGCTCCAACCCCAATACCATGTACAGAGATGATCGAGACAGAGGCCGCAGCCGGAATTTCCGAGACCTGGATGGGGACCGCAGGGACAGGGGAGATGGGGGCAGGTTTGGGGGGCAGAGAGATTCCCGAGATGGCAGCGGTCCATTGAGTAAGCAGAGTTTCCGATCTCCACAGGCTAGCAGTTATGGAAGCTCTGTGTATGGTCAGCAGTCAGTCCAATACCCAAACTTTACCCAAAGTGGGCTGTATGGGGGTACGAACCCAAGCACATATGGAGCTGCATCTCAAGCAGGATTTGGAAAACCAGGTAGCTATCAAAGTTCAAGTGTGGCGGGCACTTATGGAGCCTCTGGGTATGGCAGTACTGCTCAAACTGCAGCTTACGGTTCAAGTAGCTATAGTGCTTCGACCTCTGCTAGTACAGGGCGGCCCCCACAGACCTCAGCACAGTACAGGCAGAATGGGCTGGGACAACAACCACAGCCACTGATGTCTCAGACATATACGCAGAGCAGCTCATTGTTGGGTTACATGTCCCAAGGGGCCTATCAGTATGCACCACCACCTCCACCACCACCTACTTCACAGGGATCAACCCGAAAATAATTTCACTTTTGTAAAATTTACACTTTATTTTCCTGTTTAAAAGACCTAGGCATCAACTCCATTTTCTACTGAAGAGTAAAGTTTAGAAAGGATGAGTAAATTATACAATTGCATCCACCTTGACTTTATTACCATTATAGTGAGAGGCAAGAAGCAATCTTTCTGACGCTGATCCACATGATCAAACCTGGGCTGTTCTGTTAAAATTTTACTACTGACACCTACCGTAAATCTCATTGAGATGTAGGTTGTGTGTTAATGCTTGCAAATCATGGCACAGAACTAACCTGCTGATCACTCAGTGCAGTGGAGGCAGATCATTGGTCACTGCTTGAACCTTGATCCCTGCTTATCTCCAAGTAAGCGTTTGAACTCCTGTAGTGCCCTTGGTTCAACCACTCTCCTGAATAATTTTAAAACCAGCTTGTTCCATTTTTCAGTGCATCTTTTAAAAGGTAGGTTGGTGTCTCTAAGTTCTCGTCATGTATTTTTATCAGAATGTCTGCCGATCCTATAATTTGACCGTAACCCCAAGCCAGAAAGTCATGGCCCTTTTCACTTTGTGATAGCAACAGTTTCCAGTGCAAATGCAATAACTGGTTAAAATGTGACGAGAGAGAATGTTGAGTCAAATTATCAATTTTTTTTAGTAACTCAACCAAACCATCAAAAATCCTTTCTACTTAATGCCACTTTTACTTTGAGTCTCTTTCAGTGAAAACTTTTTATTTGTGTTTAAACTTGAGCTGCTCTTGGGCATCTGTGAAAGACTAAAAATCATTTTTAGAACATCCTTTGGATTCTATATGTAACTTAAGGCAGAATAGTGAACACAACAATCTGCTTCTGAAAATTCTGAACATTCTGGGGAAAGTTTGGTGGGGGGAGTCCATTCAGAAAGAGGTATTAACATGGTTCTCAGTCTGACGTGAAGGTGAGGAATAGTGATGCCCGTGACATCCAGTTTAGGCAATGAAGACTTACTGAAAGAGCCAAGTTTTGGCTCCCTTGTTCTTGAGTATGTTTTCTGTTTTTATGAAGTAGTCTTAATTAAATTGATACTTGGAATAAGCAATAAAATTGAGAAATGGGAACAGCTTCTCAGTAAAACAAGTCAAAAGTAGATTCTTGAACAGTGAGAGTGAATTGACTCTTCCCAACTCTTCACCATCTGTTGAGTTAGCACAAAGATGCTAAGCCTTTTAAGAAATGGATAGTCATTTTGCAGTAATGTCCCATGGTGCAAGCAGTGAGGTCTGACTCATGTCAGTGTTTAACTCAGGTTCTGTTGAAGTATTTTAGAATTGATTTCTGATGGTTTAATATTGTTAACAAGCTGAAGTACTGGAACTGTTACTCAACTATGTTCTTATAGTCACCAGCTTGTTACTCTCTCTCCTTCCGCTGTCTTAAGAGGAATATTGCTCGACAGCAAAGAGGAGAGTTATCCTTCAATAGTTGCTATAGGTTAACCAACAGGTGACCAGAACTGCAGCATTGTTGAGTGCATTCTGATATGTCAGACCATTGCTCTGTTGAGTAATTTTTCCATACATTGCAGCAGCGTGTTGTTCCTGTTATATTGCTTTTGAGGTTAATTTGACCATTTTCCCTCTTAATGACTGGCCAGTTTTTTTTATATATATATATTGCTAAGCGTTCATGCTGCTGGTAGGTTTTTTTCAAATATTTTGAGTGCTGGAAGTATCGTTAAAGGTAGGTGTTTCAGAAATGAACTCATTTAACATACAGAAAAGTCCATTTTCTTCTCTTGAGGCATTGTATGGATTATATAGCAGCTAATTTTAAAATCTGAAACCACCATCTTTTGGCGGTTCCGTTGATAGAATTGTCAGCTTTCAGATCGTGTGGTAAAGCTTCAAGCCTACTTTCTTAAATTTCCCTTGTAGGTCCAAATGTCCTATCATAAAACCCATCATTAATGCAAAACCAAGATTTAGAACTGAAATGAGACCAACCAAAATGTTTGTCCTGAAGAGGGGAAATCTTTGCGGTTGCCGTCGGCTCTAATGCTATGTTCTGCAGCCAACCTGTTTTGATGTAATTTGAATGACCTTTACCGTCTCTCCAATGCGTGCATTGTTCTGCATTCAATCAGTAACGTCATTCCTGTTAATAAAACTTGAACTCTGCCATTTGCTTACTGTGAATCTGTTTTGTTTTGATACTGCAATGCATGTTGTAAGCATATTGATTCAAATGCGAGTACGACTGTCCTGATGGGAGATGAAATTTAGTTCCTGAAATGTGCCTTTCGCCTACTGGTGGCATCAGCAGGTTACCAGCACCCGTGATAAGACTGCCAAGCATGCACGTGCTTCAGTTTTGCAAAATTTACATTTGGCATAAAGAGGCTCCCTTTTGACATTTCTAATTTGGGGAATAATGAAGCAGAAGGAGGGGCAGTGAGGGTAGTTAATATGTAATTTCACGTGAGCAAACCTGCATCGAACCTCTCTCAGCCTGTCAGTGTGAGAGAGAGAGAACTGGCAGTCATGATGCCAACAACATTTTGAAGACATGTTCTCAGGCAACTGGACCCTAGTCTTTCCAATTAGAACAGGTTGTCAGCATGAGGGTGAGACTACTACCAGTCATTAACTAGCCCCTCAATGCAAATGTCAGGTCTCTCAGTGAACTGGTGTGATCTTCTGCAATGTATTTGCCCCTTTACCTGGTTTATTTTTACAACCAATCTACAGGTTAAAAACCTTATAACACCAGCATTTTTGAGTTCTGGCTCAGATCATTTTATACAACATTATGGATGTAATTATGTGCAGCCTGGATGCAGAATTTTGAAATCTGACATTGCAACCATTAACATTACCTGACACCCTATGCTCCAACCCTCAGTGGTAATTTTTGTCTATTATGGGGCCATACATTACACTCAGCAAAGAAAGAGCTGGGTGATTGGACAAGCAGATAGTGACAACCATCGGATAACTTTGACTTCCACATTTTCTTCTTTTAAATGCTTTAGGTGTTCTGATGCAGATTTTTTCCCTACTTGCAGGATTTAACAGTGGTACAAAATAACTTTCATATTGCAGCTTGCTCTGAGTGACTGAAAGTCGTTACGTACTGTTGGCCTGTCAGTCTTTTAAATCTAGAGATTTATTGCACCCTAACCTATGACTGCTCTTTAAACTGAGAATCCTGCAACTGGTGAAGAATTGCAGCAGTCTAAGCAAGTCTTTGTAATTTTTCCTTGTATGTGAAAGATTTCACCTTGTGAGGTTGTACCCAGTGTCAGTCTTATTAATGTGCTATTTTGATACTGTACTGGTTTTCTTGTATTTTGCAATTCCAGTAATAAAGAGATATTTACCAAAGGAATGGCTGTAGTCTAAAATTAAATGTAAACAAAAGAATTATCATGCCTTTGAAGAATGGGAAAAAGTTATGAGGGTCACTGAGTGTTTAGATAATCGTGGCTGAGTAGTCACATAATACTTCTTGCCTGGACTCAGAGGAATGAGATGATTCTGAGGGGGCTTGCTGGTAGATGACGAGCTGGAATGTTTAGAAATGTTGATCGTTGTCTTAAGGAGATGAGCGTTTCAAATTAGTGCGAAAAATGCTGCTGTTGGCACTGCACTTTCAAGCAACTGGAGGTCATTCCATCAAATTCCTGACATTTGTCCTGTTGATTGTGGACAAATTATGGAGAGTGAAGAGGTGGGTTACTGGTCACAGAGTTCCGAGATCATAGAATCCCTACAATGCACAAGGAGGCCACTCAGCTCATTGAGCCTGCACTGACAACCACCCAAGCCCTATTGTAACCCCATATACTTAACTCTGCTAATTGACACTTAGAGGCAGTTTAGCATAGCCAATGACCTTAGCTCACACACCTTTGGGGGAAACCAAGGCACCGGGAAGAAAGAAACTCACAGAACGTGCAAATTGTAGGTCAACGTTAACTCCTCCACCTGCCTATGCGATGTTGATGGGGAATTCAGTGATGGTAATGATATCAAATGTTTAAAGATGGTTTAGATTTTCTTGTTGAAGATTGTCATTGACATCAAGCTGAAATTGAATTAGCTCTGCCATTGGCCAGGTTTTGATGCAGGCATGGGTTGCTCCATTCTGAGAAGTTAAGAATGGTAGTGGAATTTGCACTCGTGTCAATGTGCTTTCCTCTTGACCTTATGATGGAGGAAAAGCAATTGATGAAGCCAGTGAAGATTTTTGGTCCTCGGATTCTACCCTGAGGAACTGTAACAATGCTGAGATAATGGACGTCCAACAATCAGATCCATCAACAAACTGGAGAGTTCTTCACTCGCCATTTCATTTGGTTTCAATTTTACTGGGGTTCCTTGATGCATTACTTAGTGAAAATACTGCCTTAGTATTAATGGCCCATCTTGTCAATGTAGTGAGGTCTGGCCCTGGTGAAACCAAAATTCGCGTATCAATGAGCAAGCTATTGCTGAACAAGTGGCTTGTTCTGTCACTTTGCTGAAGATTTGAAAGCAGATATGACAGTAATTAGTCAGATATGGATTTGTCCTTTTTGTAGACTGACAGACTGAGGCAATTCCCATGTTGGGTGGATGCCATTTTTGCAGCTGTACTGGAACAGTGTAGCTAATGGATAGCTAGTTCTTGAGCAAACCTTCAGTACTATAAATGGATGTTGTCAAAAGTATGTGGCCTTTGCTGTGTCCAGTGTATTGAGATGTTTCTTTGTGTGGAGTGAGTCAAATTGGCTGAACACCTCAATCTTTGATGCTGGGGACCTCGGGAGAAGGTCAAAATGGATCATCCATTCGGCACTGATAGCTGAAGATGGTTGCACTTGTCTTTTGAACAAGTAATTGATCAGGTGCCAGTGTGCTCGGACTGTGAGTGTTGCAAGGATGCATTGTACTGTTCTTCTGACGGAATAGGGTATTGGTGATGATGATGTCATGTTCTTTGCATTTGATAAGGCAGCACAGTGGTTAGCACTGCTGCCTCACAGTGCTAGGGACCCAGGTTCAATTCTGGCCTCAGGCCACTGTGTGTGTGGAGTTTGCACGTTCTCCCTATGTAGGTTTGGTTTCCTCCCACGCTCCACAGATATGTGGGTTAGGTTGCTTGACCATGCTAAATTGCCCCTTAGTGTCAGGGAGATTAACAGAGTAAATAAGTGGGGTTACAGGGATAGGACCTGTGTAGGATTGTTTGTTCACATGTAATGGGCTGAATGGCCTCCTACATTGTAGGGATTCCATCATTCAAAAAGTTGAAATTCCTAATTCTTTCCCTGCCAATATTTCCATTCTGGAGATTGAAATCTCTTCCAACAATGGCATTGGACTCTCAGAAGAACAAGTCTGTCCTCCTTTGGAACCCAATGGATAACTTGGTCAAGTTTGGGGTAGGAATCTTCCTTGGTTTTGTCATGATGTCCAAACTCTACATACGCTGGCAAATTGGTCAGTGTGTGGTGAAGAGCAATGAGTCGCTCATTTCTTCCAGAGGGAACTCATGAAGCTGGTTCAGTGTTTTATTCTTGATTCGGCTCTGAGCTCTGCTTTCTGCTGATGTGGCTTTCCAGAAGAAAACCTGGCTGTCTTAGAAGTCTTGTGAGCTGTCCTGCAGCTCACTGGGTTTCATTCAGGTCAGCATTGTCAATGACACATCATTGAAGTTCTGGGATGATTAATGCAGTGTGACACTGGGCATTCACCTGGAGGTGAGTCCCAAGTTTCAAGTTCCAACTGTTATCAGTTGTGACACTTGTGTATTTCTACCGCAAAAGGTGAGCCCTGTGGACGGGAGAGGTGAGGCAGACTGTTTAAGGTACCTTTTTCTATTCCTTTCCTGGATTTAAGGGAGGGGAGTGTTAACAGTGGCAAAAGGTAGAAGGATATGTTAATAGAAGAACAAAGAACAGCACAGGAAACAGGCCCTTTGGCCCTACAAGCCCACGCTGCCCATTTTAACACTCAATGAGTGCCTTATTCAAGTCTTTTGTTGATTGTTGACGTTTTTGTCTACAAAAGAGGTAAGTGCTTAGTGGGAGTAAAACTGAACAAGGAGCAAGTGGCCATGTGGAGGTGTGTTGTGTTGGGGCAAGCCAAAGAAACTGGACACCCAGTTGGAGGGGAAAGTTCAGTCTTAAGTTGTTGAACTCAATGTTGAGTCCAGAAGACTGTAACTTGCTGAATCAGAAGTTTTTCTTCCAGTTTGTGATAGGCTCCAATGGACATTGCAGCAGGTCATGGATGGACATGTGGGCACGAGAGCAAGATGCTGAGTTGAAATAACGAGCGACTGGAAGGTTGCTATCATGCTTGAAATGTATGGAGGGACTCATGATTTATCAAGGATTGGGAATTCTGGATAGGAATTGGGGAAATATTCAGCGGAAGGTGGGGGGTTCGGGGGGGTGGGTGGTTGCTGGCAAAGCAAGTCCTCAATAGCAGTGGAAACAGGAAGATTGTCATCTAGAGCATCTCATTAGCTGCTCTGACCACACAAAGGCTGCAGCACAGAAGGAAACCTCCTCAGGTCTTTGATTCCGTGTCATTGGATCAAGGTTTCGTTCTGTCAAGACGTAGAAGTTGGTAGAAGTTAATTGCACAATTAACACCCTCTTTGTCTTATGTCCATGGCATCTTTGTTAATCTTGCCTTTGCTCTTTCCTACTATGTAATTCATTACATTCCTACCTCTTCAGTTCTGCAGAAGTTGTCATATGGACTTGAAACATTGACCCTGTTACTTTCTCCACAGAAGCTGCCAGACTTGTTGAGTTTATCCAGCGTTTTCTGTTTTAGTTTCGGATTTCCAGCAGCCACAGTATTTTGCTTTTATTAACCTGCTGTACTTCATCCTGTTTGGATCAACTCTTACTCAATGCCCAGGCTACACAGCAAGGACAAAGAAGTGGACATTGGAATCTTCATGATATGCAGGGGAACAAATGGAAAGAAACTATTTCCTCTGGTTGGAGATCTCAGAATAATAGGCATGAAAATTAATGCCAGATTTTACAGAAGTCTAATTAGGAAACCCTTCTACTCATAAAGGTTGGCACTCTGATTTGCAAATGGGTGTTAATTCAAGGTCAGTCAGGTGTCATCCATGGCCTTGTGATATTATTCTTAGATTTTTAATCCTGAAACTCATGTTCTGGCACCAGGGTTTGAATCCTGCCACGGCAGCTGGTGGAACTTAAATTCAATAAAAAAATTCTGGAATTAAGAAATCTACTGCTGATCATGAAACCGTTGTCAATTGTTGGAAAAAAAACCCATCTGGTTCATTAGTGTCCTTTAGGGAAGGAAATGTGCTGTCTTTACCTGGTCTGGCTTACATGTAACTCCAGAGCCACAGCAATGCAGTTAATTGACTCTCAACTGCCCTCGAGCAACTAAGGATGGACAATAAATGCTGGCCAGCCAGCAACGTTCGTGTCCCATGAATAGATTAAAAAAAACTGTTAATATAATGTTTGAGATTTAAGAGTTTTTTCTAATTGAAATTTAGTACTGGATGTGGAGTTAGGTCACAGTAATCTGATTGATTGAGGTTGAGGGGCTGAATGGCCTCCTCCTGTTCCTATGTCACTGATTCCCAGCATTACCCAATTCCTTTCATCATAATTTATCTAGAGCTAAAACTAAAATGAAAAACAGCCAATGGCACTTACAAATCTGGACCCGTTCGCTTTGGAGTTTAACCATCAGTCGCTATTCTAGATGTGCTCCTGGTCACTCCAGTGTTTCTATCAAGAGGAATCCCAAAGATGGCACCAGCAGGTATGGTGGGTCTTCTCCTGGAATCCCCTCAGGAGGCTGTGTACTGTCACGGTCCTACCTCTCAGAGCGGGCTTCAGTAGTTGCGTGATGAGGTATAGCTGCCATCTAGGGAGAGGCCAATAGTTTGCTGCTCCCGTGTTGGTTACATTGCAACTTGATATCCGCTCAGGTTTTTCTCTCGAGAGATTGCTGGAAATTGGATATACTAAAATCTCCTTTCTGCTGAGGAGTCCATTGCTGCCCACAGCAATTGCATCAGCTCCAATGGAAACAAGAACCTCAGTTTTCAGACACTGCACAACATTATTGCTGGATGGAATGGGCAGTCTCTCCTCTCTCTCTAATGAAAAGCAGGGGGGGTTCTCTGACTCAAGACATTCAGTACTAAGGCCAATTCCTCCAACCCTTCACCTATAACCCCTCAGCCTTTAGGCAGGGTGTCTAAAGCCCCTCAGTCACTTTCTGAACATTCATCCTGCCAAAACCTCATCTGACATCTCTACATCAAAACAAATCTGTCACCCTGTCCTGCTGCTGGCTCCCATGTTCCGTTGGAAGGAGTCATCTTCTACCCCAGTTTCTCTGTTCCACATAGAGCTGGTCTCTGTGTTGGTGCCCTGACCTCTATCCCATTCTCCTCTGGGACTGGTGGGTGGTAAGGGATGGAGTGGGGATGGGGGATGGCTGAGAAGCATAGCTTCTGATCCTGATGATCTTGGCTTAAACTCTTCACGTCATTCGTTGCGTCCATGACCTTTTCCAAGAATGTAGGACATTGCCTCCTGTACTGCTCCAGCTCCCCTAGACCTCCCCACCCCCAGGACATCCAGCGTTTGTAATTGAGAACAACCCCCTCACCCTCAGACATTGTGGCTGAGATTCTCCCTCCCACTCACCACAGGAAGTGTAAGGGGGAGGGGGTTGGACCCTGCAAAGGTCCAATGATCTTTGGGCAGGATGTTACAGTTTTGAGGTGTGTGGCCAGAGAATTCTGGCTGGTGTGTGTTATCTGTGAATCAGTGACCTCACACTACAATGGAGATGTATACATGGGAGGTAACATAAACTGCTACATAAATATCGCTTCCAGTCAGTAAGTGAGAAAGGTGCATAGCTCAGGTTTGGGATATGGGCGTTATGTCAATCTTGCCAATTATCAATTAACCTGAAGGTTTTCAGATCCAAATCAGATTTCTAAGCAGGTGGGGTTTTATTAGTGCAGCCCTTGCTGGAAACCTCTGGAGTGTGGCGATTAGGGATGTTCAAACTTAACTTCATCTCAGTGTTAATGCAAGCCTAATTGTGACACTAATAAATAAACTCACTGTTCTCATCCCACATTAACCCCTACCCTAACATCAGGGTCTCGGTGCATGCAGGCTGGCTGACCAGGTGAGGAAGATCAGTGTGTCTGATAACTGTGGGCAATTTCACTGGGGGGGTCTAAGTATACAACCAGCATTGGGGTTTGTATCTCTGGAAATGTGGGGGGGATTTTGGGCAATTGAGGGCTGGCTGCGTGAGTATGACATGGAGGGGGGGTGGAGGAGAGGGAGGGCAGCGAGAAAGAGCAGTGAGGGGGTATTGAGAGAGCAGGAAAGGGGTGGAGTAGCAGTGTGGGGTGTGGGGGGGAAACAGTGAGGGGAATATACTCGAGATAGTGAGGGTTAGAACAGCCAGTGACAGTGTTCTGACACCAACCCAATCCTAGCAGCAAAACCAGACACAATTCTGATTAAAAGGCCTTTATTATACAGATTTAATGAACATACATCAAACCAGCTGGTTGCAAACAGAGAGTATAAAATAAATCAGAAAAGGGAAGCATTTTTGGAGTGGCCCAGAGCTGGGAACCGTCCTTAAACTTGGAACTAAAGTGAAACAAATCCCAGTCATTGGGAGAGATCAATCCAGAATCCTGCACAATGCGGAAATCAATCCCCAATCCTGTCAGTGCCTTAAAGACCCTCCTTGCACTCACCCACTCCCCCTGCACTCACCCACCCCCCCCCCGCACTCACCCACTCCCCCCCGCACTCACCCACCCCCCCTGCACTCACCCACTCCCCCTGCACTCACCCACTCCCCCTGCACTCACCCACTCCCCCTGCACTCACCCACTCCCCCTGCACTCACCCACTCCCCCTGCACACCCCCACCCTGCTCCCCTCTTCTTTCCCTGCCGCCACCCCTACCTGCACTCACCCTCCCTCCTTGTCCCTCTCTGCCTCTCCCTCCCCACACCCTCCCACTCTCCCTGTACCCAGCTACCCTGCACCCCCCTCCCTGCACTCCCCCTCCTTGCACGCATCTCCCTGCACCCACCCATCTCCCTGAACACACCCACCC
Source organism: Carcharhinus amblyrhynchos (assembly GCF_965287045.1). Lineage (NCBI taxonomy): Eukaryota > Metazoa > Chordata > Chondrichthyes > Carcharhiniformes > Carcharhinidae > Carcharhinus > Carcharhinus amblyrhynchos. Next base: position 13,763,757 of record NC_137358.1, on the reverse strand, counting down.
CACTCTCCCTGCACCCTCTCTTGTTTGCTTCATCCCCCCCCATCCCTTACTCCCCCTCCCTTCCTCAGTCCTACCCTTTGCCTCACTCCACCCCTCTTTGCTACTCCCGTCCCTTGCTAACCCTCCTTCCTTCCCTCCCCCTTTTGCTCCACCTCACTCACTCCCCCTTTCCCTCCCTGGCTGCCCCTCTGTCCTCATTCTCCCCCTTCCTTCACACATGGTCTCCCGCTACTTGCCGCTCATCCAAAGAATATTTTACAGACACGGGTTGAAAATATCAAACTGTATTTACAAAGAATAATGTGACTGAGGAAAGACCCTTCAGCCCATCTGTAGGCTTTTCTGTCCCCCTATTCCCCCCCCCCCCCAGCAGAGCTCTGAAAGAATCTGCGTGAACCTGGAGTCACTCCTGGTGCGTCGGTTCTGGAGTCGGAACATTGGCAACTCCGGCTACAGATTCTACACCCTCACCATCACGACTAATGGGTGACCTTGCAGCCTGGAACTGGATTAGTCTCTGCCCGTTTCCTCATTTTAAAACATATTTTCATTTTTAAGATAATGTAATTAAATCCAAAAGAACCATCCAGGAAGAGTAATAAAAAAACCCCTCACTTTTAGTAACATGCAATAAAACAGAGTGTGAACGGCCTGGAATAATCTCTACAAAACGTAGTGTTTGCACCCAGTCCACAACCTGGCAGCAACTGAACTGGGGGGAATTCCTGAGTCCTGCTCTGGGTTGGGGAATCACATGAGGAAATGACCACAAAATCCCCAAAGCCACTTCCCCAACTTAACCCCTCAAATCCTCCCAAAACTCATCCTCTCACTCCCCGCAAAACCCATCCCCTCAGAGGGAGAAGGGTTGACAGGGTGGTGAGTTTATTTTATTCATTCGTGGGACATGGGCGTCGCTGACTGGGTCAGTATTTATTGCCCATCCCTGGTTGCCCTGGGAGGGCAGTTGAGAGTCAACCACATTGCTGTGGCTGCAGTGTAGGCCAGACCAGGGTAAGGACGGCAGATTTCCTTCCCTAAAGGACATTAGTGAACCAGATGGGTTTTTCTGACAATCGGCAATCATTTCATGCTCATCAGTAGATTCTTAATCCCAGATACTTTTTATCAAATTCAAATTTCACCATCTGCCGTGGTGGGATTCGAACCCGGGTCCCCAGAACATTAGCTGAGTTTCTGGATTAATAATCTAGCAATAATATCACTGGGCTATCATCTCCCACAGAAGGGAAAGGGTTAAGGAGTGAGGGTCTCTTGGGAAATTGATATCAAAATGGAGGTTTTAAAGGTGTAGCAAGTATTTGGAAGAGAGGTGGGTGAATCATTCTCCCCTCGTGTCTGCGTGGGTTTCCTCCCTCACTCCAAAGATGCGCAGGATTGGCCATGGTAAATGCGTGGGGTTACGGGCCTGGGTAAGATGCTTTGATGGAGAGTCAGTGCAGACTCAATGGGCCAAATGGCCTCCTTTGCGCTGCAGGGATCCGCTCGGAGTGAAAATTCTAATCCCGGAAAAGGTCAGGAATCAGAAGAGAAGTTGCGGGGGGGGGGCTATTTTACAGGGAAGTGGAACAAACATCAGTGACAGGAAGGGTATAAAAATCCAACCTAATTCTAAGTCAGATCAGAGAATCAGAGAGCACTCAGGCCATTTGGCGCATTATGTCTATGCCAGCTCTCAGAGTGATCCAACTGATCCCATTTTCCTGCTCTTTCCCGGAGCGCCGCTCACCCCCTTCAATTCTCCAATTCCCTTTTAAAAATTCCCATTGAATCTGCTCCCACCGGCTCTTCATCGGAACATTCCAGATAACAACAAGTCAACGTGGAAAATAATTTCTCCTCCTCTCCCCCTCATTAACCAAAACCATGGCAGAGGAGGGGGTGGAGGCAGGGGAGAGGATGGTGGCAAGGAGGGGGGAGAATGGAAGGGTGGGGGGGGTGACAGATTTGGTCACATGATGCTTGGCCACTGTAGGTCCACGTGGTTTAAAGGGAAATTTCACCAACGAGAATAGGGGATGTTTACTGTCCGACAGGAACAGGGTTCGGGGTCAGGATTGGGGGT